>NC_048314.1:16495345-16850194 GCF_013100865.1 Trachemys scripta elegans
CTCCAGGCTCGGTGGGGGGGGGAGGAGAAACGACGTTTCCAGGCTCGGGGGCTTCTCCTCTTTCCCTCCCCCTCGGCTGCCCCCTCACCTCCTCCCACCGCCAGCCTCTGGGCGCGGGCCTCGGCGCTACTCCGCCACCATGGCTCCGGTGGGCATCCAGCCAACGCTTCCCCGCTCAGGCCAGCCCCCGGCGCAACCCCCACCCCACGTTCTCCTCACTTCCGGCCCAGCCGGGTGTCTCAGCCGGAAGTGAGTTTGTTTTTCCTCCGGGGCGGGGCGGGGCCCGCAGCGCCCAACTCTAACCTGGAGGGGCCCCGCCCGGGGGGGTGGGGCGTCTTAAAGGGCCAGCGGCAGGTGTGTCGGGAGGAGCAGGGGAAAGCGGGAGGGACGTAGAAGCGGCCAGGGAGGAGTGGTCCAAGGCACTAGCCTCGGAGGAGGACTTGGTTTCAATTGAGGTTGGCACCAGCCTGCCTGGGTGAACCTGGGCCAGTCCCTGAAAATGAGGAGCATAAATGGTGCCTCTTTTGGGCAAGTTTGTCCCCGCTCTTGCCAGCCCCAGATCTTCAAATGAAGCCTGCAACCGTCACATATCCACGGGACTCCCGGAGCTGGGGCTTTAAGGGGAAGACTCGTGACAAAATCAGGAGAGTTAGCAACACTGACAGCTGCTAACTAAGTAAAAGGTGCTTTGTGGGTAACTAGTGGAGGCTACACCTAGCATTAGGAGAGCTCCATAAAGTTTAACAGCCTTTCCTCTCAGCCTTTTTCTGTAATATGCACATTTAGACCCTTACTGATAAAGAGCAGCTAATCCCCTTTTGATCTTTAGCTGCTGCCACTGTAACACTTCCCCAACTTTGAACTGTCTCTTAGCTGCAGATGTAATCTTGCTGTCTCAGCCTTTGATAAGTTTGCATACTCAAGGATTTTCTGTACACCACCACTGAGACCATTAATGTTCCATGAACGTATGTTAAGTTACATATTTGTTTGAATCACTGGAGTTCTAGGGGACTCAGTTCTGTTTTTTAGTGCTATTTGAGCCTTGTGCTCTCATTTATAACGTAGTCTGCTACGCAGAGCTTTGTCAGTGTTGATTCTCTCTTAGCTCTGGCCTAACTTTTTTTTTGTGGCACTTGTTTTTCTACCTCTACCTACAATTACTTTGTTTCTCCCTCGTGTTTCCTCTCCACCTGTGAGATGAGAGCATTTCCTTCTGCTGTCTATGATGTTTTGCTTCTTCAAAATAAACAAGTGAATGAGGAAGTTGGGTGTTATGTTACCTCCCTTTCAAGTCCCATTGATAGGGGACATGAAAGAGTTAGTAAGTACCTCTCTCCCCAAGATCCCTCTCCAGAGTGGCAGACTTCTCTTCATCCAGTCCTGCTGGTGAAAGAGACCAGAAACATAAGTGTCAAAATAAGTAAGGCAGTCAGAATTACTGCCCTCTTTGGTTCTAGTGCTGGAAAGGAATCTTGAGTGATAAGCTACTTCCCCTATCCCATTTCCTCTGCAAGCTGTCTTCCTCTTGTTCCCTTGTAGATACAGGATATCTGCACATTACTCCAAGCGGTTGCTTGTACTGAAGGCTACCATTGCACACTGGCTCTAGTAAGCAATTCTTGCTACTGTTACAGGCTTCACACCTACTCTAATTTTTTTTTTTTTTAAAGAGGGAGCTATTCCTCTTTATAAACTGGACAAAAACAATTTAGGTGATTGCTTAAACAAGGTTTATTGTACTACCACGGGGCCTGACTCTGAGGATGCTCAGCACCTCATAACTTCCATTGATTTAATTAATTGTGTGTCCTCCTGGCTACAATTGCAGATGTAGAGCACTGTTAAACCTGCCTTCGGAGAGCGCAGTAGGGAAAGCGCTGCAGTCTGTCCACACAGATAGCTGCTTGCGCACTGGCATGGCCACATTTGCAGCACTTGCAGCGGCATTGGGAGCAATGCATTATGGGCAGCTATCCCAACATGCAAGTGACTGCAACGTGCTTTTTAAATGGGTGTGTGTGTGTGGAGTGTGACAGGGAGTATGTTGTGTGTATGTGGGGGGAGAGAGAGTGGGTTTTTGGGGGGCTGAGAGCATGTCAGCATGCTGTCTTGTAAGTTCAGACAGCAGCAGACCCTCCTCCTCCCCCCCCCCCCCACAGCATTCCACACTAATCTGTCTCGGAGCAGATAAGCAGCCGGCTGTCAGAAACATAGCCTATCTGCATTCCTACAGCCAGTTCAAAACAATGAGAAGAGTGGCCACTTGACTTAAGGGAATTATGGGATGTTTCTAAAGGCCGATCAGAGTGCAGTAATGCAACACCTCGTCCACACTGGCGCCATGATGCTCCAGCCGGGGCGCAGCAAACGTTATTCCACTCACCGAGGTGGAGTATCAGCAGCGCTGTAGCCGCGGAGTCAGAGCGCTCTACGTGCCTTGCCAGTGTGGATGGTTAGTGAGCTAAGGCACCCGGGGCTCCTTTATTGCGCTGTAACTCGCAAGTGTAGCCAAGCCCAAAGATTCTCAATGGTTCTGGACCAGTTGCTTATTATGACTCAATGTTATAATGAACTTAAGTTTTATTAAAGTTAAAACAATAAAAAATAAAATCAAGAAGCCATATAACAAATTACAAAAAAACTACTAAAGATAAAACAATACAATTGTCAAATTAAAGTCAGATTAAAATCAAATCAACAAATTAAAAGTTAACAATTATGGACTCGAACCAAATAACCAAATCAATGTTAATTTTGTTGCAACGAATGTCAATTTTTTTTTTAAATATAAGTGATACCACGTTATTTTAATATCATGGTTGGATATAACTAGGGCCCTACCAAATTCATGGGCACGAAAAATGCATCTGGTCTGCCCCCATGAAATCTGGTCTTTTGTGCTTTTACCCTATACTATACAGATTTCACAGGGGAGACCAGTGTTTCTCAAATTGGACGTCCTGACCAAAAAGGGAGCTTCGGGGGGGTGAGGGGGGGTTGCAAGGTTCTTTTAAGGTGGTTGTGGTATTGCCACCCTTACTTCTGCATTGCCTTCAGATCTGGGCAGCGGGAAAGCAGCAGCTGTTGGCCAGATGCACAGCTCTGAAGGCAGTGCCCATCAGCAGCAGCACAGAAGTAAGGATGGCAATACCATACGATGCCATCCTTCTGCACTGCTGCTGATGGCGGCTCTGCCTTCAGAGTTGGGGCTCCAGCTAGCAGCTGCCTCTCTCCAGCTGCCCAGCTCTGAAGTCAGCACTGCCGCCAGCAGCAGCGCCGAAGTAAGGTAGCAGTATCACAAGCCCCCTCACAATAACTTCGCAAACCAACCCTCACACACACACACAAAACTCCTTATTGGGTCAGGATTCCTACAATTAAAAGCACCATGAAATTTCAGATTTAAATAGCTGAAATCATGACATTTACAATTGTTAAAATCCTATGACCGTGAAATTGACCAAAATGGACCGTGAATTTGGTAGGGCCTTAGATATAACCATCATATTATTAATAACCAATTTTTTTTGCAAAAGCTCAAAAAGGCCTCAGTTATAAATATATATGCATATATTTTTGCCTCAACAAATAATGCATTTGCAAACAAAAAGAATTTTCTTTTATTAATCACAAAGTTTTTTATTCAAAGGGAAAAATGTAAGGGGAAACCAACATGAATGTAAAGGTAATATTAATAAAATGTCAATTTCTTGTTTGGGTTTTTATAAAGTTGTCTGTGCCTTTATTAATTATCCAAATATAGTTATAAGAATATAATATATTTTGTTTCATCTCCCAACCAAAACAAAACGTCATGAAAATGAAATACTCTCAAAGTGTTTGCATAGACCTGCATTTAAAATTTAGTTTGGTTTAAGTGGTATGGTGTGGTAAAGTAAAGAGAAGTCGTGGTTGTTAAAGTTTGTGCTTCTAAACAGTTAACAAAAGTGGAATTGGTATCACAAGCAAATTAACTCTAAAAGAAAGCCTGGGTAAAAATTCTGTTACTAATTCTTTTGCTAAAACAGAGTGCTCAGCATAGGAGTGTGCCTTCTCACAGAAGATTGTGAGCATTTATTTTAGCAGTCAAGCACAATATTTATTATGAAAAAAATAGTGATGTCCATGTTAAGTGAAAAAGAATGTTTGTGCAGTAACTGCAAAGTATCTAAAATTGGTCTATGTGTGCTAAAGAATTGGGAAAATGAGAACAAAAGCATAGCTTGTGTTATAAGAGACTTGGTACCTATTGCACTGTAAACAAACTAGGTTAATCTGTGTATTACATATTGGTTATTGAAAACGAGAAATGTAAAAAGATAAGCAAGCAAAAGCTGTATTATGTTAACCAACTTAAGCTGTTTAAGGGTGCATCCCACAGACCGATGACACCAGACGATGTCACTCAACAAAGACACCAGAATATATCAGTGCACTGTGAAGAAACCCGGGGCATCAAGAAAAGAAAAATGAAGTGCTTTACAAACAACAGACTGGTCAACTACACCTCAGTCTACCATATATAGACAATTAAGTAGACAATCAGCTAGAAACCACTAGTTGAACCAGGTCTAACAGTCATTTAAACTGTATATTATTAAGCAAAGTAAGCTCATGTGCCTGTGGTTTTAAATCTTTAGAACTGAAATATGGATGAGATTGGCTATGGTGTAAAAGCAACTGTATTATTGCTGTATACTTCGTGTTAACTAATATCCTAGCATTTATCAGGAACGTACACAAGACTTGAGGGCTGGGCAAATGACTATTCCATAGTCTGGTATCTCTCAAAATAGAAGACTCCAAAATCTAAGTAGAATTATGAATTACATTTCAAAATGATCTAACTCTGAAGATCTATTTGGAACAGAGTAATAATATAAAATATATATATTTAACAAAACATTAACTATTTTGACAACCAGGCAGGGGAAACTGTCTCTAAGTCTATAATTCATGGTATTAAGAATCGGTACATCATTTACAATGTGCATAACATTCCAAACACTGTTTAATCAAACACAAATAAAAATTAATAAACTAATGGCAGCAAACATGAAGACAAGGAAAAAACAAATTAATAAAGAAGTTACTTGTACTGCTTATGTCAGGTACATACATAGTCACTACCATACCCAACTCATTAGGGAACATTAAAAAAGAAAAATTACCTGATCTTATTAGTAATAAACAGCTAACTGGTATTGTCCTCAGTGTATAACAAAAACAATGGTAAATGGGCAATATGTCAAATTGTGTAGACAAATTCCCTGTTAGTACCAGTCATAATATAGAGATAGGTTTCAGAGTAGCAGCCGTGTTAGTCTGTATCCGCAAAAAGAACAGGAGTACTTGTGGCACCTTAGAGACTAACAAATTTATTAGAGCATAAGCTTTCGTGGACTACAGCCCTCTTCTTCGGATGCTGTAGTCCACGAAAGCTTATGCTCTAATAAATTTGTTAGTCTCTAATATAGAGATAGTGCATCCTAACTGAGGCACATGTTATTTAAAACAATTTTGTTCAGTATCTGGTTAACAATAGTGAATCCCAGCATAGCAATATTTGATAAATTGGTTACTGTCCATTCAGTAGGTTATCTGGAAGACAGCATCTACAAGAAACAACTGGATCAACATCCACTACTCGTGTATCATAGAGCAGGGGTTCTCAAACTTCATTGCATTGCGACCACTTCCCAACAATAAAGATTACTATCCAACCCCAGGAGGAAGGAATGAAGCCTGAGTCTGCCCAAGCCCCGCTACCCAGGGGCGGCGGGGCTCAGGGGTGAAGTCGAAGCCAAGGGCTTCAGCCCCAGGCAGGGGGCCTGTAACCTGAGCCCCGCTGTCCAGGGCTGAAGCCCTCGAGCTTCGGCTTTGGCCCCAGGCAGTGGGACTCAGGCTTCAGCCTCAGGCCCCAGCAAGTCTAAGTTAGCCCTGGCAACCCCATAAATGGGGCCCTGACTCACAGTTTGAGAACCGCTGTCATAGAGCAATGCAAACCTAAAGAGCTTTGACCATGGCTTGTTATGCCAGGAATGTTATTGACTTCGCAACTCCAATGTGTGGCCAGAATAATTCAGGCCAATCCATTGGAACAGAGAAGCTAGCCACACAGGCTAGTCTCCTGCCCAGCAAAGCTTACCAGATGGTAACAACCAGCAGTAAGGATAATCTGTAACATGGATGGACCTACTGTGTAGTAAGTAATCACAAGAAATTTATATATGGAGGCCTCATGTGTGAATTTTTGTTTTACTCCTCATATGCATAGCATTGTGGAACATACTGTAACAGTGCCTAACCCAGTATTTCAAAACTATAAAACTACATTCCTCAATCAAAGTCCCGAATCTGACATTTCCAGGCCCACCATTAGAGACTAAAAACACTTGGAAAATAAAATCTGTCCAAGGGTCATACAAGGGAATGTGCAGACCAAGGGACAGAGAGGCATGAATGTGTGGATAGTAATGTCAGGTGGTCATACAACAGTGTTTAGCCCACTGGGTAATCTTCAGTCCATGCACTGTGCTTTTCCAAGATGGTGGGTAAAACATTCTCCCCATAAAAGGATAAAAAGTGGTGGAATGTAGTAGAAAGAAAGAGCCTGAAACATGGGGCCTGGTACAAGGCCTAAGGGCTGAACTAAAGTGAGCAAAAGTCAGGCCCTGCTGATATAAAGCAAAGTTAGCAAGAATCAGGCTACAAGCAAAAGCAGATGCTTGCTTGCAAGTTCACTATCCAATACATGAACTTGGCAAGAACAGGCCTGGCACTGCAAAAACACAAGCACTCTTAGGCACTAAGTATTCACGTAAACACATTCCAGAAGGATTGTGCCAGAACACCTTGATACAAGGTTATGGTGTAAATACACTCCCCAAAGATGGTACAGGGGCACACTGACCCCTCCTAAGGATAAGGTCAGGATGACACAGTGATGGATAGCAGGGCTGGCTTTAGGAAGGGCGGGGCCCGATTCGAATACCTGGCGGTGGTCCGGGTCCTCAGCGGTGGGTCCTTCCGTCACTTCAGGTCTTCCGCGGCACTGAAGGACATGCCGCCAAAATGCCGCTGAAGACCCAGAGCGAGTGAAGGACCCGCCGCCGATGTGCCGCTGAAGACCCAGACCGCTGCCGGGTGAGTAAAAAAAAATTAAAAAGGCGCCTAAGTTAGGCGCTCTTCTTTAGGGCGCAGGGCCCTCTTAGGCGCAGGGCCCGATTGGGGGGAATCGGCCTAAAGCCGGCCCTGATGGATAGAGATGTTTTGATTGGATCAACAAATACAAGGTAAAGGGTGGTAACTAACCACATCAGAGGAGCAATACGTAACTTGTTTGTATCAGTGTATAAGAAAGGGGTCCCAGAAGGGGTGTCTTTGTCTGGCCGAGGGGGAGTGGAAAGTCCTACTGCTCACTGAGCTGGTCCATTGTCACAGGCATACATGTATTAGTGTACTTTGAGCCGGGGCATTAGTATTGTGCTTTGTTGGCAATAAACCTGGCTGAGTGCCTTCACCACTGATCTGAGTCTGTTGTCTTCTTGGGCAGTCTGATCAGAGTCTGCTATACTGGCTATCTGGATAGAGCCGGTGCATCACACAGAAAGAACACACACAGAACCAACAACTGACATCACTACTTGTGTGTCTGGCTGAGTGCATACAATCAGAACAAGCATCTCAGTTTTTCAGATGCTAAAATGTGATCTTTGTAGGCCAGGATTAGCCAGCATCCACTTGTACAGTATTACTAATCCCACACATTCAAAAATCATGAGTCAGACTCCCAAAAAATCATGATTGGCTTAAAAATGAGACTTTAAAAATAATAAATTTTGGATTATTTTTATTTGCCTTCTGGTGTTTGAGCCTTTAGGGTTTACAGTTTTCAAACGGGAAACTTTTTTAAAAAGTGAGAGATAAGATTCTCACCTAACAACCTGACTCCAGGAGGTGGAAGTTTAAGTAATACACTAAATATCATAACAGGTTGCAATACTGCTTGTATCCTCATTTTCTGATGAGTCTTTATAGAAAATGCAATGAACAAACCCTATACAAAGACAAACTTTACTTGCAGTCACACCAAATTATTTACATTCTCTTTATCTATTTACAGAAAATTGCCATTATCTTACAAGAATGAAATCATAAAATGAAGACATATGTACAATTTTCATCTTGTCCATCAATATTCTTATTATTGTAATATTTACATAGAAATATTTCCCTACAAAAAAGGAATATATGATCTATTGACAATTTTCTCTCTGCATTATATTAAAAAAGAATAAGAAAATCTTAAGTGTATCACTTCAGTTTTAATAGAAACAGTAAAAAAGTAGTCAAAGGAAAAGGCACATATGCCCTTTTTTGTTGTATAAAAGATTAAAACAGAGTAACCTGAGCTCCAAAACTATTAACAGTTTATGCAGGACATATTACAGCTGTTTTTAAAACAAAATAACTGCCAAAACTACAATTCAGGCTTTTGCGATTCCCCTGCAGCAACACAAGATGTCACAATCATCTAAAACAGTGCAGCTCCCGGATTTCTTTTAGTTGTTATTGGGTCATCAACCTTTGCTGGAGAAATAACCGAATTTCAGGTCTCAGCAGATGAATAGCTTTCTAAACTGAATTCATGGAAGTCCTATAGCCTGTGTTTGCTAGAGGTCTGACTAGATGACTACAGTGGCATCGTTTGGTTTTAACAACTATGAATAGATCATTCTAATATTGAAGAACTGGCAACATACCACCACACTGAGCATACACGAAGCATAAATGCAGAGTTTGACACTAGAATAAGCAGTCTTAGTAATACAGTTTTCTGAACTAAACTTGTTCCCTTCCTTATTCTGGAACAGTTTTCAGCTGTAGACAAGCCCTTAGGAAACAAACCTAAAAGTTTTTACTCATAAAAGTTAATATTTTTGATTAAAAAGAAAAATATAAAATGCACAGGCCAATAAAAACACATGATGCACCTAAGAGACCTCACTATGGCTCCTCTATGAATTTGGACATTTTATAAACTGATACTATTTAACCAGAGGCCCAGAAATGCTCCATAATTCTTCAAAAATTTATTACTCTAATACTTCTACAGTGCCCAATGTGGGCTATGTAATAAAGATTCTTAAGCATACTTTTCTGAAAAAATTCTTCAGATCAATAGTCTGTTTATAAACTTCAGTTATTTGACCATTTTTACAGTATCAAAATCAGTTTGGTCGTATAAGTGATTATACTGAAATGGATTTGTCTTAGCCAGTCAGAGCAAAGGGGAGCGCAAGGAGAAAGGGGGCAACTGTGCAGTTACTGACTCACCAGTGTAACAGCTTAAATTAGCCATATAGCAATCAATTCTCTGCAGTCTGGCTAACAGTACACTGGCTTCATTAATATTCCAATGTTTCAATTAGGTGGAAAATGTTTGACAGAATCTACAAAATCTTAGTCATTACATTTCAAGTTGATTTATCCACAGTTGTTGTTATCTCTGAAGACTGGTGGTACCCTCTACTTACCTAAACAGTTTGTTGCATTTTTTTAAATACATACTGAACACAGCAAATTAAAAAAAATTCTCCTTACACAGACTTTTTTTTTTTAAGGCAATTTTTTTAAAAAAAGAAGATCCTAACTTGACATTAGAATGCTGAAAACCTAAATTCATTCAGACAGGCTTACCCAGGACTTTAAGCAAATTTGTAATGAATGAAATATTAAGAAAAAAATATTGTTTTTCAGTGTTTCCACAAGTCCAATACAAAGTGACCTTTAGCTTCCTCAAACAATCTGAAGATAAGGTTAAAAGTCTCTAATAACAAAGATACTGCAAAAAATAATCTGTATTTACTTCTCTCTTCAATACAGAACAATAGAAGCAGACTTGCGTGTCTTCATTCTTCCCATTATTTCATGGCCATATACATTCAGTTTCTGATTTAACCCAGTTTAATCAAAATCCATTTTTCATATTGGGGGTGTACAAAGAGGGAACATATTGGAGGATAATCAGTCATTGTCATCAGCATCATCTTCATTGTAGTCAAAGATATCGCTGAACTGGAAAACCTTTCTCTCGCAGCTGGAAGGCGACATGTCACAACTCTGAGGCCTCTTCTGCCTTTTTTCTAATCTTTTCTCAAGCAATGGAAGTGTCTCATCATAAAGGTAATCGATTATTTCTTTAAAAATGAACAATACGCAGTTTAGTTTTAATCTCATCTTGGTCTTTTCATTAGCAAACTGTGTTCTCTCAGAAAGGTTTGCAAAACTAAACGTATTGTTACTTTTTTTTTTGCTGATTAAATTAACAATTGCATTTATGTGCTAAGAGTATATGGTGCACTTTTTCCAGACAGACAATCTCAAGGCACCATATTAACATTAATGTTTGCAATGTACCCCCATAAGCATAAGGTCTGTTTTACTGATATCAGAACTTTGACAAAGAGAAGTGAATTGACTAAGCTTAGGGAGCAAGTCAGCAAGTTGGAAATAGAACCCAGGAATCCTGAGTCTCTTGGTTTTCTGCTCTAACCATGAATTTGTTCTGCATGGTCTTAATCACAGATTCAAAAAGGAAGTTTTTCTTGTTTAATATCAGAAAGGTATTATGTGATGGACGCTGTTGAGTGGTAGATTAGGGGACTAGGACCTCAGACTCCTGAGTCCTCTTACTTGTTGTCAATAATTCACTTTGTGAACTTGAGTAAATAATTTAATATAATCTTGTAATGGGAAACCTCAATGCCCTACACCCTTCACAGCTTGGTATTCCACCACTGTAATCTGTTTATACCCTTCAGGGCTCAAATTGGTTACCAATGCCTTTTTCATGCTGCCTCCTTGTTCTCCAGAACCTAGGCTTTTTATTTTTAAATTAATTTTCTAGCTGTTATGGTTGCTGAGATAGCACTGAAAATGTGAACTGAGCATATAACTGATACACTGACGTCTGACTGCATTTGCGGTACCCAAAACAATAGCTCTGATTGGTGTGACCTGCCCTATTCATCTCATACAGTAGGTGCTAATTCAGACACCCAGTGATAATACTTTAAATGTCAATATTGTTAACAGTTTCATGGCTCCTCAAAGCATGCCAGAAAGGAATAGGGAGAGAATATATGAAGACCTGCACAATGTATAATGACAGATCATTTTGGCACCAGGAGCAAGTTGACTTGGAAAAAGCACCACTTCTTCCCACCTCAAATCAAGAAAGAGCCAAGCCCAGAGAGACTAGCAGAGCTCTACGAGGCATATAAACCACATTGCCACCCTTTATGGAAGCCACGTTCAAGAAGCCCAGTGGGACATACATGTCTAATACAGGGCAAGTCAGGTCCAAGTTTCCCAGCAGAGCCCATGGGCATATTTGGTCTCACCGAGAGGAAGCCAAGCATAGAGACCATGAATGATCATATTTTGAATATCTACTAGGAGCAGCATCTCCAATGGGTAGAGCTTGGACTGATAATCCTATCAATACACACACACATAAATGCTTTCTAACAAAAGTAGTACTAAAAGTTCCAAGTCTAGGGTGGTTGGGCAATGCAGACTGACACTGTGAACTGCATCAGTGATTGGGTGCTATTGCGTAACTATACATCCAAAATATTAAACGATGATAGAATGTGTATGATCTTAGTCGAATTATATAGGGACAAACCTGACAGAATGACACACAATGCAACCATAAATACACTAACCGGGAAAAGTCTTTGTTTGCCAAGAAGGGACGCTGGTAGCTTTTAACTTGTAAAATTTGGCTTGAACATAAGCTTCAGGGACATCTCTGAAAAGAGAAAAGTTCAAAATTAGTGATACAACATACTATCGGGAAGTTTCACTATTAGAATGGCGTCCAATCATGGGAATGGCACTTTTTGCTCCAATTAACCAACCTCTCGCAGTGTTAGCTATAAACTTTTTGGTCTTTAGACCACTGAATACATATCCCAAATAAATAAAAAATATTGGCCAAGACATTCTTGTCCCTTTAGCATTAATACATCAAGGCAAACACTGTATGTTCTGAATGTGCACTAAACAGTAAGTGGGGTTTACAGTGGAAAATATTTTCCCTTCAAATCAGCTCTATTGTATGATCCAGAAAATTCAGTACACGAAGTCAACAGTACTGGGCAATTTTACATACAGCATCCATTCTGCAAAATTACAGTTCAATTATCCAATAATTATACTATAATGATGAAATAAAAATGTCCCCAGTGTTATTCATCACAGGCTTTCATATAGGGAACAGCAAGTCAGCCTCAGAATGTAGGCAGTATTTGTATGGCTATAAGATGGGGTGGGTAGAAGAAATAGCTTTCCGGCATCTTAAATTTCAACACTGATTCCCAAGTTTTAGGTTCTAATTTTGCGGAGATCTCTGCAAGTGCAGAATCCTATTGAATTTAACAGGACAACATGAGGCTGTATGGGTCCAAACCTGTGGATTCCTTTGTAGCACAAGCCAGATAAGTTGTATGATAAATGCTACTTGTTTGTGGCCATATAATAAACAAATGTTTTTACCCAATTATCTCACAGAGCTCTTCCCAGTTCACTTCATTAGCGTCTTCCACCTTCATTTCATACAATCTGAGAATCAAAATACAGAAGGAACTTATAGGGAGATCTGAGACGGCAATTAACTAAACCCTGAGTCTATGTTCCTTCTCCCCATTACAAGACACAGCACATTTTGGGCTGGTAAAATCTGCGTGTAAGTGTGCTTGTGTGTTAAGTGCATAAACTGTGTTTATGCAACATTAAGGTTGCCAAATTAAAACAAAGCTATATAAAAATATCTTCTACTCCTTGTGCTCACAACAGCATTTTCAAATATGGTTTCATGCGCACTGACAAGGCTTACACTGTCTATATCCATCTGTTGTCTAGTCTATTGTATTACACATTTTAGGCTCCATGGGGCAGGGACCACCTTTTTGTTCTGTGTTTCTACAGTGTCTAGCACAATGTGGTCATGATCTATGACTAGGGCTCTTAGGTACTATGATAATATGAATAATAAATTACAATAATAAAATAAATAATAATAATAATAATACGTTAAGGTGCTAAAGTAGAAGCATTTAGTTAAAGTCCTTATTTTGAACTGCTCCTATCTTTCTGAAAGTTTAATCTATTTGCACTAAAATTTTCCAGATTGTGTTGCTCTGATTACAAGAGTACGCTCTTCCCATCTCATGCTTCATTACCAGTAGATAAAGGTGCTGAAAGCCAAATTAGGTCCTCAATAATACTTAACATGCATGCAACTGCCTGTCTTCCGATCATGCTCTCATTCACCTGTGGCAAAGCCACTGAAGGCAACAGGATTACACAGTTGTTACTGATTGGAATTTAAGTAATTTTCTTGATGATGCACAAGATGGAAAAGAATATACTCCTTGCTCAATATCAGCTATGTTGGCTCTGTAGGACTAACAAGAATAAAAAGAAATGGAGAACAAATACGAATCTGAACATACACAAGGAGCAGCTCCGTGGAGTATGAAAGTACTGTTTTTACATAGTCAAGCCACAGTCTAAGTCCCCAGGATAATTATTAGGGTGCTTTATAACTGTTTTTCTGTTACAGAACGCCTGTATAAACATTACAGAAACCTAAGTGTGGAATATAACACCATGGAGGTTACTGTCCTTTGAGTTTAATAATCCAGAAACCTTCCACTCTTCACTTTCCCCCTACATGTACTCCAGATTTTTACTTTACTAGCAGGTTCTTATCAATCAGGACACTTTCATAACATAACCCATGATCCCTAGACAAAAAACACAGAACATTGCACAAATATGATCCATACCTTTTAATAAGCTTGATTTTGGCCTGTAAACCTTTAGTCCCACTATATACATTCTGCCCATTGGACATTTTCTTTGTTACAATTGAAATCCTGGGGAAAACAAAGATAAGAAAAGAGCATTTTCCCACCACGTCGGGGGGCGGGGGGAAGGAGGAGGATCAGGGTTAGGGTTTAAAAAAAGATCTATTTTTGTTCCCCACTAAATTAGAGAGTTATGTGTTTTGTTAATTGTCTTATATGGCTCTATAGCTTTGCTTTTCCCTCCAAGACCCTTTCTCCCCTACCTTCCAATGGTTTTACCTCTCTTATAAGCTTGCTAACATGTTTTGTAAGTGAAACTGTTCAGATCCAAGAGGCTCAGTCTAATGCAAGATTCAAATCTAGGGGCTTGAATCTCTTGTCACTTACATCAGTGTAATTCCACTCACTGTAGTGGAATTACTCCAGATTTGCACCAGTGTAAGGGCAAACTTTGGTTCTAGATCTCCTATTTCTTAAAACTTTTACTTTTCCATCATTTCCCTAACCATTTCTTTTCATTACTATGATGAAAGCCACCAACTGTGCCTATGAAGTTGTCTCTTTTCTTTCAAAAAGAAATTCATAATATGTAACACCACACTGTCACAGACAACAATAGAACAGGCCCAGACCGTGCAAAGACTTAAGCACATGTGTAACTTCACCCGTGAAAGTAGCCCCACTTCCAGTTATGCACATTCTTATGTCTTTGTAGAATTGGGGCCATAGTCTGTGTACAGGTAAACGCAAGTTTTGGAACTGAACAAGAAGGAAGTCTTTTAAAACCAACTGATGTGACACGTATCTATTATGACCAGATGTTTAATCATGCAAACATATGCCACAGTACCTCTAGTTTGAGGAAAGGGAACAAGAAGTAACAGAGGTAACTCCAGAAGTGTGTATTAGTAGCCAGACCCAAAATAAACCTTACCATTTCTGTTTACACTGTCTCCAATATCTGGTTCCCACTTTAGCTTCTATCTCGGTCCAAGATATGTTCTTGTACAGTTGTTCACGTTCAACTGAGAGAGTTCCATCTGAGTTCTCTGCCTGTAGCAAGAATTGTATGTCTTCCAAATCAGCCCTCTTCTGAATGGTCTCCTTCACTGCTTGAACTAGCTTCTGTGTCTCCTCCTTACTCCAAGGACCAGAATTAACCTCTATATTATTAAATAAAGTTATTGATTTATATAGCACTTCTCACAAGTGAGTAGAATAAAGAGAAAAAGAAGTGTCTGATCCTGCATCACAAGTGAACAAAGGACAATATCAGGAGCCAGGAACTCCAGAGCTCCATTCCCACACCTATCACTAACTCCTTCAGTAGACTTTGGCTAAGTTATCTAACCTCTCTGGCTGAAGTTTTCAAAAAGGATACCAAAAATTAGAAGCCTAAATCCATATCCAGGCATACAAATAAGTGGCCTGATTTTCAAAAGTGCCAAGCACCCCAGCAATGCCCATTGACTTGAGTAGACATTTCTGGGTACTTGGCATTTTTGAAAAGTTGAGCCTCTTAGTTGCATGCCTAAATATGGACTTAGGCGCCTAACTTTAGGCATCCATTTTTGATTACTGGCCTCTGTACCAATTTCCGTGTCTGACAAATGCAAATCATACTTGCCTACATCACACAGGAGTGTTGTGATATTCACTTATTGTTTATATAGCACATTATATTTTCAAAGTGCACTGCAAAGAACTAATTAGGAAAACAAGAAAAAACTGTTACAAACTAATGCCATCTGTTTCTTGTAGTAACAGCTGGAAAAATAGAAATGGACCTCTTAGAGAACAGTGATTTTTTTCTCAATATTTGCTGATGAAATATAGCTCACCTTAAATTACAATGCCGTTTCAAACAATGGCAACTTTTCAAACATTCTATATGAGAATATGGGAATGAGAGAGAGTGAGTGAGTGAGTGAGTGTGTGTGTGTGGGTGGAAGGGGAGAGAGATTAGATTAATGCACTGTTTGGGCTTCAATCTCTAAGTTAATTTCTCCAGAAAACAACAAGTTTACTTGACTTTCCATAAGTACTAAATTGAAAATGTAACAGGAATACTTGTACAGTACCTAGTGTATGTGCATTACTTATTTGTGCTAACTGGAGATATGTTCCTATTTTTGCCATGGAGGAGCATGGGGAAGTGACCCATACTAATACGTCTACTTTTTAACACCAGCCACTGTGTTACAAAAGCCTCCCAGTGAATATTTTTACTGCCATTCCATGAAGCAGGGAAAATCTTTCCTCTCTGCAGATTAGAGTTACCAAAAAGAAAAAGTCTTTTCATTTTTGAGAAACAGCAAACCAAAAAAGTATACTTAGCCATTTCTTTGGCTAAAGGGACTATAGCCAACTGAACCTGTCTTAAATATAATATGAATTTGCAAAGGGTATATTTCACTACAAAATCAACTACAAAATGAGGAATGACTGGCTATGGATCTAAAATTGAATAAGAGTCAATGATATGATGCAGTTGTGAAAAAGGCTAATTATCATTCTGGGGTGTATTAACAAGAGTGTCATATGTAAGACAAGGGAAGTAACTGTCCGCTCTACTCAGAGCTGGTGAGGCCTCAGCTGGAGTACTGTGTCTAATTCTGGGCACCACACTTCAGGAAAGATGTGGACAAATTGCAGAGAGTATAGAAGAGAGCAACAAAAAATGTTAAAAGGTTTAGAAAAGGTGACCAATGAGGAAAGGTTAAAAAAAAAAACTGGGCATGTTTAGTCTTGAGAAAAGACTCAGTGGGGACCTGATAACAGTCTTCAGATATGTCAAGGGCTGTTATAAGGAGAGTGGTGATCAACCATCCTCCACGTCCAGTGAAGGTAGGACAAGAAGTTAAGAGTTTAATCAGTAGCAAGGGAGATTTAGGTTAGATATTAGGAAAATCTGTTCAGTCAGGCTGTGGCTTCCAAAAAAGGTTGTGAAATTCCCATCACTGGTGGATTTAAAATAGGTGAACAAAAACCTGTCAGGAATGGTCCATACAGTGTTGTTGTAGCCTTGGTCCCAGGATATTAGAGAGACAAGGTGGGTGAGGTAATATCTTTTATAGGACCAACTTCTGTCAGTGAGAGAGACAAGCTTTTGAGCTTACACAGAACTCTTCTTTAGGTCCGGGAAATGTTTTGGCATGGTCTAAGGTTTACATGTCCTGCATCAGTGCAGGGAGCTGCACTTGATGACCTTTCAAGATACCCTCTGGCCCTACATTTCTAAAATTCTATGCACCTAAAACAGTGATTTGGAAAAGCAAGAACCCATGCAACCCCCAGAAAGAAATCAACCCTCTGAACTGTTTAATTCATAACATCCAAAAACGATACTAAAAATACTTGCTAGAATAGTAACTTAAAATGTGAATTGTTATTTTTAAATGATGCATATTATGCCTTACGGGACTTAATCTGAGAATACTTCATAGCAACTGAGTGGGTACTGCGAGACATCATCTCAGAAATTTTCTTCCAGTTGTTGCCATGTATAGCATAAAACTTCTTTAATTTTTCTTTTTCGTCCTCAGAATACCTAAGATAGCAAAAAGTAAGTAGCTTCAATTGCAAATTCAAAAAAACCCAGGTTGCTATAGGGGTTTATAACATCACCTTTAAAACCTCTGAAAAGATACCCGCTCTTGTTATAAGTAGTACTTTGAAAAAGACCTTTTCCTCTCTCTAGTCTTATAATGGATATTTCCATTAATTTTATTTATTTATTTATTTATACTTACAGGAATATTAGTTTGTTTACTTTGGCTTTATTCACTGTCAAATGCACATTTTCCCTGTACAGTCAGTCTCCCTGTTTACATGGATGACGCAACAAGGTAGAGAAAAATATTTTAGAGTAGAAAAATGTGATTGTAAACCCATAGACTTGTCAGAGGAACTCTGACATAGGCAGTACTTGGAGAGTACTAAACTTTATTCATGCAGTCATGGAATTTTCAGACTACAGGGCTCAACAATTTATATTTTAAAAGGAAAAAACCAATCAGCAATGAATTATACATGCCCATTTTGTTTTTAAAATGAACCCAAGTTGACTGCACCCATAAGAGAGCTTTTTCTAATGCAGTGTCAAACTCATCAAGAGATGTGTGCTGTTTAAGACTGCTACTCTTTGTGTGAACAAGGAGGGAGGGGCTATCACAACAGAAACTCTGGAGTCAAAACTCACCAACGAGCATTCTCTGAGAGAGCCTCAGTTCGGAAATGCACTTCTTCCCATTCTGCCAAAACCCAGATTTTAACCTTCCAGACATGCTACAAGGTCCAACTTTTTGCTCAGATACTTGTGTAAGGGTTAGAATGAGGGCAGGACAGGGTGTTTCATTACGTGGGAGTTGCAATGTAACAGCAATGGAATTGGAATCAATTAGGACTGGTCAGCAGAACAGTGTAAATTCATTATTTTATTTTAATAATTGGAAAGTTTTCTCAGATCAGTGGAGGGGAGTGGTCCTCTTAGTATCTATGTTTTTAAAACTGAAATAAATTAATGTGTGAGGATCTGAGACAATTTGTGAATTCAGATGCTGCCTGAATTATTTTCTTACCTCCCTTTATAGTTGTTTGGGTCAAACATCTTTCTTGCCCGAAAATATACCTGTTTCCAGGGCCGTGGAATCCCCTCAGCTACAAGACAGACAAATAATACAGTTTTAAAATATATTAGACACAGAGGAAAGGATACTGAAGAAAGTAACATAACATAGTAATGGGAAAAAGATCAGTGATTTTATATAATCAGTGTAAAAATACATTCTATGGTGCTGAAGAAAATGGAAAAAAAAGGAGTTGGGACCAATTTGAATTGAATCTCCTAAATAGTTTTGTCAAACAGTTAGTACAACACAAAATAAACATAGTATGAAAAGTAATTTTGAAAGTGCATTAAATAAATAGATAAAAGACACAGAGGAACAAGTATATTATTTGAAACATCTGCTTTTTGAAGAGAAAAAATGGTTTGATCCTGTTTTCTAGCACACATGAAAAAGGGACTTAGCAAGTAATTTGGGAAATTATCAAAAGTTCAATAGTTAATTTTCCAAGATAGGAACAAAGCAAATAGAATTTTACACACAAACATTTTGACTAACTGCCTCTTTTAGTAATCTAATTTCCTTTGGTTTAGGCCAACACTGTGCACGGAATTTGCCAGCTTATGTACACTGAGAACAATGGTTAAGATTTGCAAAGCAGCCTAAGTGATTTAGACTCATTAATAAGCCTCCTAGGTTGCTTTGAAAATTTCAGCCAGTCAGTTTACTTATTGCCCAGCCAGTAAGAAATGGCACAAATTGCACCTTTGATCATAAAGGCCTTAAAAATCAATGAATCTTGCTAGGTGGGATGAAGTTGAATCCCAACCTCCAACCTCATCACAAATGAACACAGCTATTCACAACAGCATAAAAGATATTTTACCAACTATATGTAATCTCGAAACTGTGTTTCTTTCATTTTAGTAAGATTTACAATTGAACATTTTTAAACAACAGATCATTTTACAAGACATGCAAATGATGCCACCATATACTGGAGGGCAGGATCCATCTACCTAAAGTGGAACTATAATTAATACTCACCAATCTTCATACCAAAAGCATATTTTGTTTTCAATTTGGTGATGGCTTGTTGCTCTTCTGGGTACCGGTAGGTAAATAAGAGTTTCTCTGCATTCTCTATTTCTGTAAGCGATAAAAAGTCTTCAACGTTCTTCTGTATTTGAGTATTTTCCTTCTGAGAAAACCTGCCAAACTTGATAGGCATACCTGGAATATACAATAAGTTAGGTTTAGGAAAACAAAAACTCAAACACGTCATTTGCATTACATCTTGAAAAGACAAGTTTGCAGGAAATTTTGGCAAACAGATGATAAGACAGCAATTAACAGAGAAAGGGAGCAATGATGGATGATTCAGAGGTACCCTCGTGATTATAATTTGGGTGCCAGGATAATGTGCACCAACAAAGACTGAAATAAGAGAAAAATGGAATTGGGAATAAAGACATAATAGAGCTGTTCACAGATGGAATGCAACAATCATTTTCAATAGAATATAACAGAACAAGGAAACAATATTCAGCCAGTAAATGTTTTACATCCCAAAGCAGAGGCCTTCAATCTGTGGGGGGCGCCCCCCGAGGGGGGCACGGAGTAATGTTTGGAGGCGGGGGGACTGGAACCTGGACCAGCCCCCTACAGGAGGTGGGGAGGGACTGCTGCCTTGGCTGCCACTCCGCTCCCGGGGATCCGTGCCTGGGGTCCTGGCTGCCGGCCGCGCAACTAGGGTCCCACCTGCAGCTGCCAGACTGGGGTCCCCACTGCCCGCTCTGCGCCCGGGGTTCTGTGTCCAGTCATCACTGCAGACCTCGGGTCTGCTCCTGCCCCCACCCACAGCTGTGGCCCCTGCCTCGGCCTCCTTATCCCTGTCCGCGATCCCCCACTCAGAGCCACAGCCCCGCTCCTGGCTCTGGGGTGGGGGGCAAAAAGTTTGGGGATCACTGTTCTAAAGAAACACTCTAGCTGGAGCTAAGTCAGACGTTTTGTCTTTCTGTTAAATAATTTAAACCGGCTGCTATTCCACTGGAATTGGAAGCTGTGATAGAGTCTCCTGCATTTCAATTTCTAGAAGCCAGATATTTTGGACATAAAAGGCACTATATAAAATCTCTTTTTTAGTCTCCTCTATCCAATTACTTTCAGTCCCCCAATCAGTACAGTGTCTTCCTGGGGGCTCACCTTGTTCTTTAAACTTTTTAAACCTGATCAGGTCTCTCCCAGCCATCTTTAGGATTGATGTTTCTGACAATGTCCACACTTGAGGAATGAACTCCTCCAATTTCCTTTTGACAGTCTCCAAATCCATTGCTGAACACTTGGAACTTTCAAGGAACTCTTCATTATTCAACATGATAGAGTTTTCCGATTCTGTAAATCCAACATCCTGGTGTTCCTCAGTGTCAGATGCCACAGACTCTGGTAACCTGGTAAAGAGAAGAATTATATAGCTCAATGGTGTAGATGATTATTAGCCTCCCTATGATTCTTCAAGCAAAGGGTAAGGAACTATGTTCCTTGCCTCGTCCCAACCTATTTCTAACCCTTACAATATAGCTGTAATTCCATTAAGGAATTCTGATACCAAATCCTGATCAAATGGTTTGTCAAGGTCATCAAAATCCCCAACATGTAAATGTAGCTTATATCCATAGACGTTTTGATGGAGGACACTAGTAAGAGAGAAGCTGTTGACTTATAACATTTCCCTTTCTCTCTGTTACTAATACCTTTGATTATTCAAAGTGAAATAATTTTTAGAACATACTTTACTTCACCAAATGCAGTAGCTCAGATAACTATGTGATGGATGCAATAGAAATGATGAGAGAGAAAATTCAAGCCTTACGTTCTCTTAGCTTCTGAGGTTGCTTGTTCAGAGTGTGATTGGAAAGGGAAATCAATATTTCTAACTGGTACTATGGTTTCTTCAGAACAGCCATTATTACCCTCTGAAGTAATCATAGAAATGTCAGCAGTCACATCCAGAGGATTTTCATCAAATACTGAAGAAATCTCTCTCATATCAGTCTTGTCTTTTTTGGAGGATTTTCCACCTTTATGGGTTTTGTGGCGTTTTTTGGGCACTACGGGAATGCTCATTTTAGAAGATGACCCTGACATCATAACCTCATCATTCCTTTCTTGAGAGGATGTAGAATTTTGTCCTGAATATGACAAAGACGATGATGCAAAGGTTTCATCACTGGCTTCTTGTGTCTCACAGGGGCTGGACTGTTTTCTTTTTTTCTTTTTTTGGCTTCTGCAATCATTTCCAAATGCATACAAGCCAGGCAGTTTGTTTACCTCATCCTGCTCTTCTGACAAATTCTTTTTTCTTTTTTTCTTCTTAGCAGATGCATTTACATAAGTGTAATCAACTCTCTCCAAAGTCGTGTCCATCTCTTGGTTCACATGGATACAGAGTACATTATTTTGCTCCTGCTCACTATCACTGTGTTTCCGTTTCTTTTTTTTCATTTTCTTTTTGGAAGCATCTGTTACAGTTTCATTATTAACTTCACATGTCCCACCAATACAAGAATTATCTAGCCAAAAGTCTTGTTTCTCTTGCTTGGTTTTCTTTTTTTTCGATTTCTTTTTATGAACATAAATGTCCTGGGAAGATTGATCTTCAAAGAGCAAAGGAGAATGAGGGCAAACTTCCACACTCTGCATACATTTCTTTTTGTTGCTTTCAAGGCTCTCGCTATGTTCTCGGTTTTTCTTCTTCATCTTTATAAAGTGCAGGATATGCAAATGATTTGTACTTGCTTCTTATGTCTGCTTCACTTTCCTGGAATAATAAAAAGAAAAGAAGTTTTACTCAAGTGTCATAATTTACACAAGTAAACTTCATGAAAGTCAACAACATACAATTGGATACTATCTTGATAATCTCTACATTAACACCATTAAATAGACTTACATGGAGGAAAAACAAGGATATTTAAAATGACCACTGGCACTACTTCAGAGTCATCCAGTTTTCCTAAAGACCCAAAACATTTAAGCTGTTGTGCTTTCAAATGCAATTTTACGTTGAAAAGTGACTAGGTAAAAGTTGGTCCAATAAAATATATTACTTCACCCACCTTGTCTCTCTCTAGATAAAAGTAGCACATTCTTACTCAAAAGAGGTCTCCCAGGTTCTATTCATTTCATGTTATATCTCCTTACTATAGTGTCAAAAATATTTTTTTATTGATCATTTACTATCAGCTCTAACTTGCCTAAGACCAACAGAGTTACGGAAGAGAGCTGACTTCTATCCTGGCTCAAGTATCATACTCTAGAACAGAGGTTCTCAAACTGTGGTCTGTGGACCACCAGGAGTCTGCGAGCTCCATTCAGGGGGTCCGCAGTTAGTTCCCTCTAAGGTGCGCACCTGGGCGGCCGCACACAAGAGAATGAAGGGCCACTCACCTAAGTAGTGGAGCCTCGCTGGTGTGGCTCCACTAATTAGGTGCCTGGACCCTGGAGAAGATGCACATGTAAGGTGAGGTGGTGGCCTTGGGGGAAGTAGGGGGGAGGGGGAAGTGGGGGGAGAAAAAGGGGGTGGGGGGAATTGGGATGTGCAGGGCTGCGGCTGCCAGAGAAAGAGGCGACTTTCCCCAGCTCCAGGGCTGCGACTGCTGGGGAGAGACGGCCCTCCCTCACAGCCTCAGCAATGTGGCAGGGGAGAGACCCCCCTCCTTCCTAGCCCAGGCTCGGGGGCTGCTGCGGCGGGGGAGAGAGGGCACATCCATTGCATTAGAAAGATAAGACTACTGATATTAAAATATGAGTTGTTTGCTTTTATTTGTAGAACAAAAAAAGTTTATTATTATTAAGGGTTTTTTTATATAGCGCTTTTATGCAAAGCACTTTACAATAGTTAGCTTACGGCACAAACAACATTTGGAAAGATCATTAAGTGGTGCGCCAAGACCCTCGGCAATTTTCAAGTGGGTCCATGAAAAAAAAAGTTTGAGAACCAGTGCTCTAGAAGATGTACACTGATTACGGAGAGATTTGCAGAGTCTGCAGAAAGGTACAGGCTGACAATCAATCTAAAAAAGACAGGTAATTTATCAATCTGCGCGAGGGAAACCCAACACAAAACTAAAGCAACACACAGCTGGATGCTGGTACAAACTTCTGTTACCTTGACAGTATATTGTCTAATGATATTATCATAGAGAAGGGGCTGACAAGTCATATTAACAAAGCCAGTTCATCATCTGGCAGACTATCAGAGTCTGGCAGCAACAAGGTATAAAAACAGTTGTGCTGTCCAACTTGCTGTATGGTTGTGAGACCTGGAAATGCTACAGGGATCACATTAAGCTTCTAGATAAGTTCCATTTACTATATCTGTGTGCTATACTGGGCATAAAATGGCAGAATAAGTTACCAATAATAAGGTTCTGGAATGTAGTTACTCTACAGGGATTGAAGGTATGCTTATCGCATCACAGTTAAGCTGGGCTGGTCATGCGTTTCGGAGGGGTGACACCAGAATGTCAAACCAGTTGCTGTATGGCCAATTGTAAGTGGGCAACTGCACATGAGGTGGCTAGAAGAAACACTTCAAGGACACATTTAAAGCATAACTTGAAACAGTACAACATTGAAATTGACAGCTGGGAGTCGTCAGCAACAGATAGATCATGCTGGCAAGCAGAAGTCAACAATGGGGTTACCCAGTTCAAGATTAACCACCATATGGATTTTAAAGCACAGAGGCTGAGTCGTAAACAGCATCGGACTCAGCAGACACAGACTGTAATCCCTTCCTCATCATCGAGCTACTTATGCATTTCGTGTGGAAAGGACTGCCAGTCTTTTTAGCCACAGCCATACGTGCAATAGGTAAAACCGTCATCAGCGTCATCTTCAGCCATGGAGGACAACAGCAGCAACTAGGATGAAACTACAAAGTTAGTCCACAATGGACTTCCTACTAATACTAACAGGAGATCATACAAAGATTAAGACTAGAACACGACCCTTATATAAAATCAAAGAAGACCACTTTTTCAAAAAAGATACTTAAAGATCAACACCTAAAGCCATTTTTAGGGACCTACATAAAAGTAGTGTGATTTTTAGAGATGTTACTGTCATAGAATTTAAGGCCAGAAAGGACCACTAGACAATCTATTGTTCCCTCCTGTACATCACAGACCACCAACACCCACCCTGCAGCCACACACTAAACCCAACATCTGAAATTAGACCAAAGTATTACAGTCCTCGGGAGACTAAACTATTATGTGCCACAGGCAGAGAACAGGAGGCACTGAGGTGCACCAATACCTGAGCACCCTGCAATAGCAGGAAGATGATTACATGAGATGTACCCAGATGAACCTGGCAAACCACCATGCTGCAGAGGAAGGCAGAGCTCCCCAAAGGCCAGTGCCAATCTGACCTGGGGGGAAATTCCTTTCCAATCCCACATACCTTGAGCAATTAAACCCAAGACATCTTTGTAAAGGTTAAGGCTTGTCTAGACACATTCCAAAGGTTTGTTCCTAGTGTAGCTGAGAAAATGTTTTGGAGAGCATCAAGACTAGCGTACAAAAGTGTTAAAGCTCTTGAGTTAATTAGCCATCAGTTAAAAATCTTCAGTAGGGACAAACCCTCTGAGGGCTTCCCCTATTCCTGCCCCCTTTTTTATTTGAGAGAGACAAGGTGGGTGAGATAATATCTTTTATTGGACCAACTTCTGTTGGAGAGAGAGACAAGTTTCGAGCCACACAGTACACCATTTATAGCTGCAGGTACATTAACTACATGAAGAAATCAAGCATGCTGCCATGAACCATTGACTCTCTGGCCTCTCTACTGAGTCTGCCAACAAGGGAACTGATCAGTCAATAATAGTTTTTGTCATCTCATTACCTGACAGATACCCCTAAATTAATTTCACACCGATAGCCATTCCGTGACCAGACAGTAGTTATAAGAGAATGGTAGGGCTGAACTACCTGCCCACCCCAGGGAGGCAAGTTACTGTGTTAACGCTAGTGTTGCAATTCTTCCCATAATACCATCCCCAGCCGCACTTACTCCCGCACAAAGGAGCTCGGTTCTGGTGTCCCAATAACATTCTGCCCCAAGCCATTATCATTCTGCCCATAATCCTCCCCACCACCACTAGCCCCGTTTTCCTTCCACTTGACTCCTGACTGCCCCCAACCCTCCTTCCCTCCCACCCCGCCCCTAACCCTCCCATCACTCTCCCTCTCCCTCCCCCATCCCTAATCCTCCATCCATCCCCACTTGCCCCCTCACTCCCCAACCCTCCCACCACTCGCCCCCTCACTGCCCCAATCCTCCCTCCTCCCCCCACTCACTAACCCATCCCTCGCCTCCACTCCCGCAACCCTTCATCCATCCTTTCCTCCCCCACCCTCTCGTTCTCTCCAAAATCATTCCGCTTTCCGTCCCGCATCGCCGTCACTCCTCCTACCAACCACTTCCCCCCTACTCCGATTTCAGGCCGCTCCCCCCGCCCCATACCTGTCCGACTCAGCTTTCCGCAGGACACAGCAGCACCACCAGCGCGCACGCCTCGCTCCCGGAAGTGTCCGTCCCCATCCCGCTTCCCCCAGGCGGCCGGGCCGGAAGTGTCTCAGCCGAGTTCCGCTGCCCCATGGACCGGAAGTTTCCCCTGCCGGACCTGAGGAGGAACGGACCCGAGTCCTTCTGTCACTGGCTAGCGGCTGCGGTGCTTCCGCTCGGGAGGGGAGAACGCGGCGCCTCGTCGCGCCTGCTCCTCAGCGGGCTGGGCCTGGCCTGGTTCGCATCTTCCGACTAGGCCTGGGCTCCCCCTGGGCCCTTCCCCCCGACCCCCGCAGCCTCGGGGCTGTGGTGAGCCCGGCCAATCCTCTGCTCCCCCGGGCCAGGCCAAGCCCATCGGCTTCGTTCAAGGGGAAACCTGCACAGCCCGACACGGCCCACTGCGCCCTCAGTACACATGCCCGCCCCCGATTGTACCTCACTGTACAACCGGCCTGGGACCCTGCCTACAGCTTCCTGGGAAGCTGCTTTGGTTGGCAGGAAGGTCAAAAGTAAAAACGTGGCCAAAAACTGTGCTTCAAATATTCCAATTCTAGGTTTGTGTGAGCAACACAGGTGAGAAAATGTTTTAAAGCGACCATGTAATTAGCTAGTGGGAAGGCCTGATCCTACAAATCACTTTACCCGGACACAGTGCACCTGCCTGCAGTAAATTATAGGATCAGTAGAGCCCTGAAAATCTGTCAAGTATCAGGGGGTAGCCGTGTTAGTCTGTATCTACAAAAACAACAAGGAGTCTGGTGGCACCTTAAAGACTAACAGATTTATTTGGGCATAAGCTTTCGTGAGTAAAAACCTCACTTCTTCGGATGCATAGAGTGAAAGTTACAGATGCAGGCATTATATACTGACACATGGAGAGCAGGGAGTTACTTCACAAGTGGAGAACCAGTGTTGACAGTGCCAATTCAATCAGGGTGGATGTAGTCCACTCCCAGTAATAGATGAGGAGGTGTCAATTCCAGGAGAGGAAAAGCTGCTTCTGTAGTGAGCCAGAAGATTTTCTGAAAATCTGTGGATGTCCATGCATGGGAAGAGTTACAGATTTTGTATCTGCACAGGGCTCTAAGGATCAGGGATCTTGGTTGTGCATTGTAACATGCATTTTTTTTTCCTGCACGGCTATTAATGCAGTATAGAAGTTTCAAAGACATGATTTTTAAAAAAAAGAACTTGCACAGTTGAGGTGCACCAGGATTGGTAACTGATCATTATCCTTTCCTGTTTTACTTATGCACTTATATTTTGTGCTTTAAGGTGGTAGTATATTAAGAGAATTTTAGGACAATAAAGCTTTGAAATTGATTAAGCTTGCTAAATTGGTGTGGACCATGTTTTTCCACCCAACAATATTTAACCAGATATTAACAATAGATCATAGTATGAGTCCAGTTCAAGAAAAGTTGTAATGTGAGCAGTTCCTCAATATAATCATCCACAGGTGCTTCTTTTACTAGTTACAACTTCAACTCAGGCATCAGATGGCTCTCCTCTTGTCCCTCCCTCTCTGACAGTCTGGCTGCAAACTAACAGCAGACAGAATTCCAGCAAATCCTGATGAGTCTACTTTGACAGCTTCCCATTTGTCTAGGAGTTCAAAATAGAGTTCAGAGGAGGGACAAGATGAAGTAGTCTGGATGAAACTGAAGAAAAAGAATTTAAGCTTTCCTTGCCATTTTTAGCAAAGGGAACATAAAATCACTCTTGATAAAGGAAGATCAACTCTGGCAATTATAATAAAGTATGTGTCTCCCTCTCTACTATGTGATTTAAAACATTAAACATATGTGTTCCTGTCTTGTGACTCTCCCTGACTCAATCCCCAGTAATATATTGACAGAAGATAATTTCAGATTAAAAGTAAAATATAAATTCTTACTCTGAAAAAAGATATTTTCAGCTCCTGTATTTCAAACTTCTTAATGTTGTTGTAGCCTTGTTGGTCCTGGGATATTAGAGAGATAAGGTAATACCTTTTACTGGACCAACTTCTGTTGGTGAGAGAGACAAGCTGCTTTCCAGCAAGCTTGTCTCTCTCACCAACAGAAGTTGGTCCAGTAAAAGAGATTACCTCATACACCTTGTCTCTCTGTTAGCACTTTGTAGTGTCAGGTTGGGATTTAATCAGTTTCCCCTGTCATTTGTTGAGGCATTCACATGGAAAAGAAAGCACTGAAAAAGGAGGATTATAAAAATACCAAAGTTGGCTGGGGGTGGGGGGGAATTAGCTATATTACAGGATCCAGGTACTACATGATACGTTTCCCCCCATAATTGGCTAGGTTTCCGGGGGACAGTGTCCCTTGTAACATTGAGCTAAGGCAGCCCTTTAATCTCTGCATGGTTTTGGGGGAAGCAAATTGTAAGTTTTCAGAATGGAGAGGTAAATAGTGGTATCCCCCAGGGGTCTATTCTGGGACCAGTCCTATTCAACATATTCATAAATGATCTGGAAAAGGGGGTAAACAGGGAGGTGGCAAAATTTGCAGATGATACAAAATTACTAAAGATAGTTAAGACCCAGGCAGACTGCGAAGAGCTATAAAAGGATCTCTCAAAACTGGGTGATTGGGCAACAAAATGGCAGATGAAATTTAATGTTGATAAATGCAAAGTAATGCACGTTGGAAAGCACAATCCCAACTATACATATAAAATGATGGGGTCTAAATTAGTTGTTACCACTCAACAAAGAGATCTTGGAGTCACTGTGGATAGTTCTCTGAAAACATCCACTCAATGTGCAGCGGCAGTCAAAAAAGCGAACAAAATGCTGGGAATAATTAAGAAAGGGATAAATAATAGAACAGAAAATATGTTGCCTCTGTATAAATCCATAGTACTCCCACATCTCGAATACTGTGTACAGATGTGGTCACCCCATCTCAAAAAAGATATATTGGAATTGGAAAAGGTTCAGAAAAGGGCAATAAAAATGATTAGGGGTATGGAATGGCTTCTGTATGAGGAGAGATTAATAAGACTGGGACTTTTCAGCTTGGAAAAGAGACGGCTAAGGGGAGATATGATTGCGGTCTATAAAATCATGTAGAGAAAGTAGATAAGGAAGTGTTATTTACTACTTCTCACAACACAAGAACTAGGGGTCACCAAATGAAATTAATAGGCAGCAGGTTTAAAACAAATAAAAGGAAGTATTTCTTCACACAACGCACAGTCAACCTGTGGAACTCTTTGCCAGAGGATGTTGTAAAGGCCAAGACCATAACAGGGTTCAAAAAAGAACTAAATAAGTTCATGGAGGACAGGTCCATCAGTGGCAATTAGCCAGGATGGGCAGGGATGGTGTCACTAGCCTCTGTTTGCCAGAAGCTGGGCAGGAGCGACATGGGATGGATCACTGGATGATTACCTGTTCTGTTCACTCCCTCTGCGGCACCTGGCATTGGCCACTGTCGGCAGACAGGATACTGGGCTAGATGGCTCTTTGGTCTGACCCAGTCTGGCCGTTCTTATGTACTTTGATGACCCAGGTTTCCTCCTCCATCTGCTGCTGCTTTGGAACAGCAAAAGGCTTGTGAAAGGGCCAGTTCCCCAGCAGGGCAGGCACCGGGGTCAAAGCTTGCTCGGGAGGGAGGAGGCCGGGTGTGCCTGGGGACACACACACCCCTTAGTAATTTTCCCCGCCCCCAAGTCCTTCCTTACTATAGCCTTTACAGAGCCGGTTAGCGTCCTTCGTTGTCCTGGCAACGGGCCGCTCCATCACTGCGCGGGGGGGGGTGTCTCATAGCGGTCCCTATTGCCCCCCCCCTCGAGTTGTAGCCCCGGTGGGGTGGGTCTCAGGGCCGGGGTCTCTGCCTCTCTTCTGTCCCTGCGCCCGCAGGATGCCCCTGCCCCCGGTGGGGGGTGTCTCCGCTTTCCCTCTCCCGAAGCTGCCCCCCCGTGCCTGGTGCGGTTTAGGGCGCCGGGAGCCAGCGGCCCCGCGTTCCCGAGCGCCGAAGCAGAACCCCGGCCATGGCGGCGGCCACCAGCGGCCCCAAGGAGCTCCCCCGGCGCCGCAGCGCCAGCCAGATCTGTCCCCCGCCGCGGCGGCCCAGGACCCTGGCCGAAGTGCAGCCGGGCAGCGAGAACGAGCGGCTGGGGGTGGCCCGAGACAGCATGGTGCAGAACCCGCTCATAGCCAAGGTGAGGGGCACCCCCGGCAGAGATCCCCCATAGACACCCCCCGCCTGGGTAACCTCAGCCCCAAACACCCACCTTCCCCCAGACAGCATGGTGCAGAACTCGCTCATAGCGAAGGTGAGAGGCACCCCCGGCAGAGATCCCCCATAGGCACCCCCTGCCCGGGCAGAGGGAGACCCTACCCAGCATGGGGTGAACCCCTGTCCCAAATACCCACCTTCCCCCAGACTGCACAGTGAAGACCCCACTCAGAGCCAAGGAGAGGGGCAACCCTCCCTAGGAGCCCCTAGATACAACCCTCCCCCATCATAGAGCCCTCCAGGACCCTCCTCACTTCATCCTCCACCCTAAGTGAGCAACCCCTCCTCCAGTAGATTTCACACTTCCGGGGACAGTATGGTGCAGAATCAACTTGTTTTCAAGGTACTTGGGAACCCACCTCCTTGGAAGACACTCCATCCATGTCCGCCAAGGATAAGAAAGAGCCCCATGAAAAAGAAAGAGTCACACACCTCTCCCAGGGGAACACAGAGCTAGTTCCTGAACTTCCATTAGTGGAGGGGAGGCTCCATAGTTCCCAAGACCTACTAAGGAGTTCCCCAGCTCAGCAGAAAATGGTCCAGATTACACCACAACCAAAGTACCCTCTTCCTCTCCCTCCGCCGCCAAGAAAGGGTAAATAGAAATGCCAGATTATGTAGTAGCAGGGTAAGTTTACTATATGACTATGATAAAGACCAGTGACCTTGATCTCCCTGACATAGTAAAGTTGTTGAGCAGTGACAGCATGTTTGTAAGTATTGAAGAGCAGTGCTTGCTGGTGCAGTTTTAAACGCTAGAGAGCAGCATTTAATACATTTATATCATGCAATGGTGTCCTGCTCTTACTAATGCTGAGATGCAAGTGATCTCTGAAAATAAACTTTCCAGGCAGAGAGGAGTTGTGAAAATATTTGTTAAAATACAATTACCTACTAATATATGTTGGTATTTTGAAACAAGCTTTCCATTGGGGTAAACACTTTTAGATCTGTTAATTTTTCAACAATAAACAGAATTTACACTATAACAATAACAATTACAAGAGTACTAGTAAAACAAACACAGTTTTCAGAATGAAATATTGGGAAAGGGGGAGACTAAAAGAAAAGAAACCCCCATATCTATATATTAGTGACAGAAAATGTTAATTCTCTCTCTCTCACTCAAGGAGATTAGTATCAGAGGGGTAGCCGTGTTAGTCTGAATCTGTAAAAAGCAACAGAGGGTCCTGTGGCACCTTTGAGACTAACAGAAGTATTGGGAGCATAAGCTTTCGTGGGTAAGAACCTCACTTCTTCAGATGCAAGTAATGGAAATCTCTAGAGGCACGTATATATCAGTGTGGAGATAACGAGGTTAGTTCAATCAGGGAGGGTGAGGTGCTCTGCTAGCAGTTGAGGTGTGAACACCAAGGGAGGAGAAACTGTTTCTGTAGTTGGATAGCCATTCACAGTCTTTGTTTAATCCTGATCTGATGGTGTCAAATTTGCAAATGGACTGGAGCTCAGCAGTTTCTCTTTGGAGTCTGGTCCTGAAGTTTTTTTGCTGTAAGATGATCTTTGGACCAGACTCCAAAGAGAAACTGCTGAGCTCCAGTCCATTTGCAAATTTGACACCATCAGATCAGGATTAAACAAAGACTGTGAATGGCTATCCAACTACAGAAACAGTTTCTCCTCCCGTATTGGGAGCATAAGCTTTCGTGGGTAAGCACCTCACCCTCCCTGATTGAACTAACCTCGTTATCTCCACACTGATATATACGTGCCTCTAGAGATTTCCATTACTTGCATCTGAAGAAGTGAGGTTCTTACCCACGAAAGCTTATGCTCCCAATACTTCTGTTAGTCTCAAAGGTGCCACAGGACCCTCAAGGAGATTAGCATCTTTTCATTAATAATCAGGAACAGGGCTTAGTGGTCCAAAAATAGTAATGCAATAATAGTTTGCCTTTCTATAATACCTTTCATCTCAGGATCTCAAAGCATTTTACAAATATTAACTGAGCCTCAACATCCGTGGAAGGTAGTTACGGGACATACAGAGATCGTAAACTACTGAAATGCAGGTGCCGGATGTGGTAGCTGTTTATCAGCACCTAGCAACACTAAACAATAATGGAGGGCAAGAGGTGAAGAAAAATCCTGCATCCCATTGTAAATTTAGAGGATGGATTTAGCTTAGCCTGGTATAAGCCCTAAATTGACATTTTAGCCAGAGAACAAGAGTTAAAACCGCTTCTGAGACCTCCAGTCTTCTTGGCCATATCAGCTCAGCTTATGTCTTTCTGAGGTGGATAAATTGAGCTTCATGCAGTTTCCTGTCAGTGCCTTTCAGACTAGAGGAGTTCTGTGTGGACACTAAATATCCTATGGTACTCTTTGTGGCAAGGTTTGCCCCAGTGTCCTTGGGTAAAGTATCATTTCCCTCTCCTTTTGTGCCTTGTGTTGTGTGTCTGTTACTTACCTTACATCCTAGAATTGGCTGCATTTCAGTACTCTTGTACATACATAATTTGTGCTTTGGGTCCCCCCCCCCAGTATCTTAAAATAGAAATAAGTCAGAAGGACATCCACAAAGCTTGTCTCAATGATCAGATCCTACACTGTGCCTCAGGCATCTCTTTACAGCAATTGTAAAAAGAGAGAGATGGTTCATTTAAAAAGCAATTTAACGTCGCCAATGATAGCAGGAAAAGGATTTCAGGGAGGGGAATAATCAGTTGGGAGTGGGAGGTGTTAGAAAATGAAAACGTGACAAGTTTGCAGCTTTTCAGGGCTTGTGGGGCAGTGGAGATGGGAATCCCGCAGTAAATATCAAACAGTGTAGCAACGTCTTAATCTGGGACTTGTAAGGTAGGAATGTGCTTATGGAAAGAAGGGGTTGTGAACTGTTACTTCTCATTTAAAAACAATAGAATGGAGAAGGGCACAGCCTACGTCAGAAGTGGAAATGGGCCCAAATCAAAATTCCAGAGCAGAGCACTCCCCAAGCTCAGCTTTTCCCTAGTTACAAGTGAAAAATGAATTGCTGATTACATCTTACTTACATATCCACATAAGTTACCACAATGTTGTGCATGGCTGGCATGCTCTCAAGATCAAGACTAGAATAACAATGGGTGCTGACTGCACCTCAGGACTGAGGTACAATACCCCTGGGAGTTAGCTCAAAGAGTGACAGAGCTCACACACTGCTAAGATGCAGCCACTAGATTTGGTAGCTGTTTATCAACACCTAGCAACAATAAACAGGGATGCTTAGCGTCCTCTGGCAGGATGACTGTACAGTTAGGCTCTTGCTTCCTGGTTACTAAATTCACTGCAATTTGAAATGATTAAAAATGGTGTTTGTGATGTTTTTCTAGTCTCTGGCTTCTAGGCTTTCCTTTTAGTGCAATACTCAGGAAGAGTTTGGTAACCAGACTTCATCCATTGAGTATTCAGAGGGACTTGGGGCTGTTTTAAATTCCTCTCATGTTACTGCTGTAATATAGTAATCTCTTGCTAAATATATGTTTGCATATATTTATACACACTCATCGCTGCTGGATCTGAGCACCTTGTAAACCTTCTTGTATAGCTCTTCTTTTGAATGAGACATTTCAGACTAGCCTTTTTCTGTCACCTTTTTCTTCAGTCATATTCATGCCAGTAAAATTCTGCTTCTGCACAGAAATCACCAAAGCCTGACTTTTGGGGGGCACTCCAAGTCTTCCAGCATTTTCGTAAACACTGTTTGAATTACTGTTTATGCCTTTTTTTTAAAGTGATTTCAGTGAGTGTCTGCTCCATTTCTCCTCATGTTTTGCATCTAATTTAAATGGAAGTTATATTTAATATCATCAAAGCGGTATGAGTAAATTGAGGGCTTGTCATAAACATAAGCAAACAGCAGCTCTGGGACCCTACTCTTGAGGGGCTTCCACAGCCTGTATGAATTTAGCAATATCACCTCTTTGGCAGTGGATTCAGAGCTGAAGGAAACCACTCACCACCGAATGCCCACGCACACTTCAGCACTGGGGCTTTTTAGCCTGATTTCTCCTCCGCAGCCTTTCTGGAACTTTGGGGCCCTGCACATCATAAGCTCAGCCCTGAGCAGACCTCAGTTTTGTAGGTATGAAAGAGTAACTGATTTGCTTTTCCCCCTGGCAGCCACTTGAATTACAGCTTTTGTCCTCTTGATGGCACTCGCAGAATAGCCTCAAGGATCAACCAACTCCTCGATTTCCAATCCTCAGCCAAGGGCTGGGGAAAAAATGCTGACCTATTAGTGTTCCTCCCTGCAGTACCGTGGGGCTGTGATTGCTTCTTGTTAGAGGATGAAGAGGAGAAGCAAGGTCTACCTCAGTCAATGCCATGCCTCTCTTGAGTCAGCAGCATTGAGCAAATCGCAAGCAGTTTGACTGTGTCTGTGTTTTTTCCCTCTCTCCTCTTGGGGGCAGCCTCTCCTGCTTAATTTCCTCATTTTCCTACACCATACAGTGCTGCCATTGGCACCAATATAGTTCAGGTTGTGTCACTGTAGTTAGGGCTTGAGTTCCTTTTATAATCTTGCCCACCCCAATTCCATGGGGTTTATAGTTTAGCCATAAACATTCAGAGTTTTAAACATGATATAAAAACTTCCAGCCTTTCAGCAATTACATTTTTTTCTTTAAAAATCAACTTGGTGATTATATAATGGGAGTACAAAGAAAAAAGTAGGTTTTTTGGGGTTTTTTTGCTTGTATCTCAAAACCAACTTCATTTTATAACCTGAAAATCTGAAGGCTGTTAACTCACCGGATCCTTCAGCTATGTTATCAAATGACAGTTCCTTTTGTTATAAGTGGAATTTGCCTGGGACAAGCTTGTACTACATTCCTTCCCTCCCTCCAACTAAAATTTTATAAGGATTTTTATAAGGACAGATGTTAACAGATCACTATGATTTTTCTGTAACTAAAATGAGTCAATATTTTCCCCCTTTATTAAAAAAGATGTTAAATAATTATGTATTTATTTGAGAATTAAGGTCATGCTCAGTTAAGGAGTAGCTACCGTGTATTGGGTAAAAGCACTTCTCACAATTAATGCACCTGCTTTACATCAAAACAGATATAAACAACCAATCTGCTGGATAAATTGTATGTTTACAAAAAAATATAAATTGGGATAATCCTGCCACTTATGTATCATATATCATAACTGATATGCATTTGTTACCCAGTACACAACATTATTATAGAGACAAAGCTTCTACTGAAGTCAATTTAAGAGCTACAGAACTGGGCTTAAAGTTACATGTGTCACTATCGCTCAGTTGATAGGTCAGAGTTGCCACACAGGAGCCCTGTGCGGCTAGGGCCTATTAGCCCTGACAGAGCTACTTTAAAAATGTCTAAATATGCTGGCCCCCGTGAATGGGCTGGTCTGTCGGGGTCCCAGAACTCAGGCTTCCTCACCACAAAAAAACCACCAGAGGTTTGCTAACCCTCTAAGTGTACCAGAATCATGAGTCAACCTCCCTACGATCATCAGATTGGCTTAAAAAACATGAAATTTTAAAAGCAACGGATCTCAGGTTCTTTTTATTTGCCTTCTGTTGTAGCATTTGGGGGGCAGGGGGAGGTCACATTTTTAAGCTTTTATCCATAGCCACAAAGGCTAGAAACTGCCTTTAAACAAAAAAATGCAAGCTAGGATATTCAGGCAATAACTTAAGTACGTGAGCTGAGGCTTTAAAAACAAGTAAAATATATCACGAAACTCCTGATAAAATCGTGAGCGATGACAATGCTGATCCCATCACCATTAGCCCTGCAGTTGCAGGAGAGAAATAATGGATTAAGTAGGGCAGGGAGACTGAACTTCCATTCCTTCCAAGTCAAAGTGAGATAGGGTGGGTAAAGCTAACTCGGCTGCTGCCCTTGCTCTGGCAATTCTGTGGATACACAGAGTACTTCAATTTCGAGGCTCATCAGTCCAGAATCTTTCGCAGGGGCTCCACCTGGTAAGTAGGTATAGAACAGGCCGGAACCTTTCCCCAACATGGCATTCAGATTTATTTTTTCAAAAAGCCTCAGTAATATTGCTATCAGATACTCCTAAACAATCTGATTGGTTACAAACTAAGGCAACATGGGAAAGTCACTCACAGAAGTAATTTTGTTTTCAGGGGCATAAGGGATGGGGAGGAGGAGGACAAGAAAGAAAAGCATATTGCATCAAGTTATAGTACACCCTGCAGAAATCCAGGAAACTAGGTTAAGGAAAGACATTAGCTATAAATATGTGTGGGGGGAGGGAAAGGCTATTTATTTCAACTTATAAAATGCACTAATCAAGGCTTTCTCTAAGCACACCCGTGAGTTATTGTTGGGTTACCCACCTTCATTTGCAGTTCGGGCCTCTGTTGGCACACGTGCATCCAGCATCGTCATCTTAACAGTTTTTTGTATGTACTGTAATGTAACTAATCATGATTAGTTTCTTGTACCTATAGTTAAATCCGATTTCATATCTTCAACCTTCTTCCCTAATCATTCTCTTTTCTTAAGCACTCACTGCATAGTTATATCCATGTGCCACGGTAAAACTGCAACTGTCAACTAGTCTCACCAACACCCTCTGTCTTTGCATGAGCCAGTGTTACAAAGCCAAGATGCTCTGCTTAACCTTTGGCCACTTGGTTTCTCACCATTGTCTTGGCAAGAGCAATCACCCTAATAAGTAAGTCATGCCTATTTAGTGCACTGAGATTTAAAACTGCATTGCTGTGCCTTGTCACACTACTAGATTTACACCTTCACACTATTGTTTATTTTAGACATTTCTCCATAATTGTATCAGGGCACATTTACAAAAATTATAAAACATGATTGCTAGTAACTGGTAAAATAACCAGATCCCTGCTCCTCCTCCTTCTCAGACTAACCTAGGGTGGAATCCTGCAATTTTAACTCATGTAGGGAATCCGTACACAGCTTTATGTGAGTTGGAGGATTGGACCTTAAGTTACTAAAATAAGGGCTTCCTTTTAGAAAGGATCATCGCTACTGAAATTTACCAACATGTTCATAAACAATAACACAGCACATTAATGTTCATATGCATATTAAAAAATTGTGTGAACATAGTGTCTTTGTGAAAGGTGACAGATTGACATACAGTAAAATCATCACTCTAACCACCAAACAGATATAGCATATTCAGCAACAGTTCAAGGTTTTACACACTGCCTCATATACATGCCTCCCCTGTGACCTGGAGTGACCAAATCTAGGAGTGAAATGATAGTTAACATAGGAACATAAGAATGGCCACACTGGGTCAGACCAATGGTCCATCTAGCCCAGTATCCTGTCTTCTAACAGTGGCCAGTGCCAGATGCTTCAGAAGGAACCAACAGAACAGGGCAATTATCAAGGGATGCATCCCCTGTCGTCCAGTCCCAGCTTCTGTCAATCAGAGGTTTAGGGACATCCGGCCACATGGGATTATGTCCCTGACCATCTTGGCTAGTAGCCATTGATGGATCTGTCCTCCATGAATTTATCTAGTTCTTTTTTGAACCCAGTTATACTTTTGGCCTTGACAACATCCCCTGGTGACGAGTTCCACAGTTGACTGTGCGTTATGTGAAAAAGTACTTCTTTATGGTTGTTTTAAACCTGTTGCCTATTAATTTCATTGGGTGACCCCTGGTTCTTGTGTTATGTGAAGGGCTAAATAATACTTCCATACTCACTTTCTCCAAACCATTCATGATTTTATGGATGTCTATCATTTCCCTCCGTAGTTGTTTCTTTTCCAAGCTGAACAGTCCCAGTCTTTTTAATCTCTCATAGGGAAGCTGTTCCATACCCCTAATAATTTTTGTTGCCCTTCTCTGTACCGTTTCCAATTCTAATATATGTGTTTTTGAGATGGGGCAACTGGAACTTTGTGCAGTGATCAAGGGTGTACCATGGTTTGTGCAGTGGCGTGATGATATTTTCTGTCTTATTATCTATCAGTTTCTTAATGGTTCCTAACATTGTTAGCTTTTTTGACTGCCGCTGCACATTGGGAAGATATTTAAGACTTCAGAGCCCATTCAGCCTTTGACCTCTCTGTGGCGGCTGCCAGGGAGAGGGCCAAATGTGACGTGGCGGTTGTTTATCTGTCATGACCTGGAATCCAGAGGCACTCTAAGTAACTTCCCCTTAATTATCAGTTTTGTTGGATTAAGTTATTGTTCTCTTTCCCAATTTCTGTATTGACTCAGTTATTCAGAACCAAGAAATCTCCTGTTCAAAACATCTTAAGGGGCCAAATCTTAGCTTGCCTTAGTAATGTGAGTATTCCCACTTATCTAAATGAGACTACACGCATGAGTGGAGTGAGCAGGGTTTGGCCCAAAGTCTTTGTTTATTTGATGTTAATTATTCTATTTACCCAAATTCTCTGTATGTAGTGCCTTCTGTACCTACCACTCAGGGACACTGAGGATTAATTAGTGTTTGTGCGGCATTTTCAGTCCTAAATATTATGATTATATTATTGCCATCCAAGGCCAACATTACATTTTTAAAAGTGTGTTCCAAGAAATCTATAAAGTGTAGCTCAATAATTAATTAGATAAATACATTAATGTAGGGCTGGGTCGTTGAGTAATCATTTGACTGGTTTCTGAGCTTTGTTTCACCAGTTCACTGACTTCTAAGGGTTCTCTTCTCAGCATGAACTGATCTAAGTTTTAAAACATAAATTATTTGGTACCCAAGAAGTTAAACTCCCAGTGTGCTTCAGTGCCATCCCACATCTTACATGGTCACTGTTGAGATTAATAAGGCATTTCAAAGTAGTAAATAAATATTCTTTACAAATGAAAATGCTGCATTTTTCTCACAATAATTTAAAGGCACATCAGGGTTCAGGCTAGAAACTGACAAATGTGGGTCAGTGGACAGAGGAGTTAGTTACTAGTAGCACATTAAATGGAAAGTTGCTCAGCCAAAAGGATTGCATAGAGCAGGGGTTCTCAAACTGGGGGTCGGAACCCCTCAGGGCGTTGTGAGGTTCTTACATGGGGTGTCAGCCTCCATCCCAAACCCCGCTTTGCTTCCTGCATTTATAATGGTGTTAAATATATTAAACAGTGTTTTTAATTGATATTGGGGGGGTCCGCACTCAGAGGCTTGCTATGGGAAAGGGGTCACCAGTACAAAAGTTTGAGAATCACTGGCATAGAGTATATAAAAGAATGAGCAAGAGGGAGTTTTGATCCTTTATGTGAACCAAACAATACAAATTGGTGAGACCAATAAACCCATAGACATCACAAGGTGAAAGCCCTTTATGTTGATGAAAATCTCTTTTGTTTTTCTCTCTAATACAATGGAAATAAAGACTCAAAGATGCTTTGATTTAAAGATGCAGTATTAAAGTTAGGCAGTACAATAATAACCATTAGACTGGATTGTTGTAATAGTGTAATCATAATGGCAGTGTTGTCATAGCAGAGAACATCTACACTGCCTCTTGTGAGAACCTTCAGTGCTGGGAAATCTCAAAGAAATTAAGCTAAAGGAGGACAGAACGTAGCTGGAAGAGAAAAAAGGTCACAAATGGAGCCATGCATAAAATGAGGCTGTAATGCCACTAAGTGCAGCTGGAGCGGTGTCAAGCTGTAACGTTTTGTGACAAACCTAAGACTTGGACTGTATCGTTTGAAAGATTGAAGAAGCTTTTGGGCTAGCAACCAGTTTATGGCGTGGACCCAAAACCATGCCAAACCAGGGTGATTGTTGTTTTCCTTGTGTTTCTCAGATTAATTCAAATTCCAAGTGAAACTCAGAGAGAGTCAGCCCCTTTTAAATAGAGGAGAGAGGTCTTCAAAATCAGCCAGCCCCACTCAGTTTCTCACAGTTCTTTTTAAAGTATATTCCCCTCTGCTAGTTCAACCAAATACTTGATGATACCACCTCATTCACATGCCTTTCTCCAGAGGCAGAGAACCCAGCAGCTTGAGAGCAACACCTTAGACTCCACTAAAAGAAACTCATAAGAACACAATAACAGCCCTACCTACTGGAACAAAAAAACCCAGCACCTCTGGAAGAGCCGGAAGAAAGCAGGCTGAGCATACAGTAAAAAAAAACTGAAGAGGCTCAAATAAGGAATTGCAACATCCAGAAGAAATAAGAACTACACAATAGGGAAGGCAAGAAAAATTCTCAAGCACACAGGTATATTTCTAGTTTCCTGGAGGAAAGTCATAAGAGCATCTCTTTATTTTTAGAGGATTTACTACAGTGAAAATAATTTGTCCATCTTTCCATGTACTGGATGGCAGAAGATAGATCAAACCAAATGCCATTACAAAGGTCTTAGGGACCAATTTTTTATTTCAACATTTTGAGAGTGAGTCACACTTTCTTAAAAGGCAAAAACCCCTTACCATACCAATTCCCTTAGGCTAGGTATTATGTTTATTTATTGTATCTAAAATCTTTGTAATCTTGCAGTAATGATTTAGTTCTCACCTTGGCCGCTCACTCTATATAGATTAGACAAAGTCCTGAATTTTCAAGGATGTTCTGACTTTAACTTTTACAATTCTTTAAAATAAAGTACATTGCATTGTAACTTTTTGTTTGCATTTGTTTTGATTTAGAATTGATTTAAAGCAACCCTGTCAAATGAAACTTGGACCAAAATTTTAGATAAATAAATCAGTAGAAATATATATTCCATACCATGTTTATTTTATATATATATATATACACACACATATATTTTAATACCAGTGGAAATATTTATTTTTAAACAGACATCCCCTTCTGTGGTTGCAACCCAAAATCAGAGCACTTGGAACCTGCAAGTGAAACTTGATTAAAAGGAAAAGTGAAACTGCCTTTACCAAGTTCTCAAGCTAAGAGAAGGCAAATGTTCAAAGTGAGCTAAAGACTATTTAGTGAAGAGCAATTTGGATTTTTTTTTTAAATCTGCTTTCATTATGCTTATTGTGTAACACAGATAAAGAGATTTCTGTGTTTGCAGTATGATTTTTAAGCTGGCAATGTCCCTTTTAAGTTTGCTTTCCTATGATTCATTCAGCTTTCCTCCATGGTTGCTACGTGTCCCCTTCCATAGTCCCATGAGACACCGATCAGCTGGCCAGGAGGCGATTGTAAGGCCAATAATTACCATGTATTATTGTGTGTTAAAGCACTAATACACACTGAAATGTAAGTTTCCTCTCACATCCCAAAAAAAAAAAAAAATGTATCTTATTCTCTCTGTCTGTCTCCACCCCTCTCTTCCTTTCCTTTTCCACCCAGAGCCACTGTTATGGGCTCCCTCACTATCTGTGCTTCCATAATCAGAGACATAAAATTGTTATCAGATTAGCCCCAGCAATGAAAAGCACAGTCCCAGATCACACTCACAGTTAGTTAGCATTTAGATAGGCTGGGACAGGGGTCTGTACAATAGGCATCAAAGCTGAACTCTTGGTGCAGCAAGAGGGATTAATTTCTTTAACCAACATGCCTGATCTGGCCTATCTCATTACCCTGCCTTGTCAGTGTCGATGTTAGATTTGATTGAAGATTATACCATTTAGGCCTTTCCCCTGTTTTCCACAGAAATCAGGCCTATTGAATTGCACATTCTTCCATGGGCCCCCGTCAATACTCAGTGGCCTGAGCCTCTAATTCTGCTTCATTTAAACTTCATCAACTTTTCCAATCAAGTGGAAGGATCTGAAATAGGCTCCGTAAGCAGAAAGGCCCTTTTTCCTTTTGTCAGATAATTTATTCTGTTCTCTCTTCCCCCCCCCCTTGCTCTCCCCCTCTCTCTCTTTTTCTTCTTTTCGCTCCCCTTCCCTGATGCTGAAAATGAGATTACAGTATTTAAATGACTATGATAATCAATCGGGGGACCTTGAGCCAAGATTGAGGTTAATTTTTCTTAGCAGAACAAAGAAGCGTGATGCCTTTGGGGATTTGAAGGTGCAATCTGTGTTTCATGCTTGTGTTTTTCCCCCCCTAAAATTGCAGTTTTAGGAGTCTTTTCTTGTTACTAACTAGGCAGTTGTTGTGATTTTTAACGGAGGCAACCCCTAAGAGAGAAGAAATGTAATTTTGAGCTTATAAACAGCTAACGGCCTTCAATCAACAATTTTAATAGGAAAAAAAGTCACTCACATAGTATGACTACAGATCTAATGAAAGTGCTATAATTTACCTTATTTATTTTTAAACATACTTTGAATAATTTTCCACTGTGTTATAACTAGTAATTACAGCCTACATTGTGCTACTCTAAACTTTTGAATGAATAGCCCTTTCATTCAGCTATACTCTGCACTTTGGCAGCTTTTTGCTACCTGGAAAAAGTTGAAGTTCATCATGTTTTTGTTAGTTGGAAATAGGATCACTATGATCTTCCTTAAAACCCACACAGAAATGGCTTATTCAATTATTAATGTATTTTTAGTTGTAACAAGTGGCCATTCACTCCTACAGCTCTTTCCCCTACCTTTCTTAAGAAAAGGAAAAGAGAAACATGTATTTCTTTGCTTCCATCCCAGCTGTCTTGTCAGAACTGTTTTACATGCTGCCACCCAATGTTATCTTTTATTTGTGTCAGGAGAGAGGATTTGACAAGTTCAGTACACAATGTTCATTTGGCAAGGCAAATTTTTCATACCAATTTTGAGTAGAAAATGAAACCATCTTTCAACAGAATGAGCAACATCATTTTTGGACAGACTTATTATGAGGGGAAGGATTGCAAAACTTTATTTCCCTACACGATCCTGAAAATCCTGGAAATAATACATTTTGTAAAAAATGTACCATTGTTTCTTGAGGCCATCAATTTGTTTTAGAAATAAAAAATCACCCCAAAACGTAGTCAGGAAAGTGCAGCCCCTCTGTGCTAATCAGATGCTGCTGAAATTGGTTGCATCATAGATAATGTGGCTTTGTTTCAAATCTTTTAAACTGTCAAAAGGTTGGGAAAGGCAGATTGACTTCAGAAATGTGTCAGCATTCACCAAGAAGAATGTTCATTAATCAATAGCAGTAAAAGATGAGAGATTCAAAGGTGCCTGAGGAAATTAGGTGCCACGTCCCATAGAATTGCAATGGAATCTGGGTGCTTGACCCTCTTAGGATCCTTTGAGAATCCCAACTGTAATTTCTGGCTGTAGTAAGAACTATGAACAATCCCATAAGAGGAAAAGTCTAGTGGTAAATTCTATTGTCTCATTGTTTCCATGTGCTCCCCCAACTGTATGTATCCACATGTTGTAATTTAGACTGTAAGCTCTATGGGGCAGGGACTGTCTTATTGGTCTGTGTTTGTACAGCACTTAGCACCAATGGGGTCCAGGACTGGGATTCCTAGGTGCTACCGCAATAGGAATCATAAATAATAAGAGATTAGATAGCTAAATATTTACTAAAGACAAATGTGTGTTTAAAAAGGAATGGTCAGAACCATATTTTAGAAACACCTATCAGAGTTTAAATATCTCCATTGAGGTTTGGATTCATCCCAGTGCACAGGGCCCACACCAGGTCCTACCTGCCATTTAAGTACCAAATTCAACAGCTTAGGACCACATCGTGCATGAGCTACGTGTCGCCACAGGAGTCCACCTTTGGATGTTGTGGAGGGCCTCAAATGAGCCCTCCGCAGATGGTGAATTTCACCCCCTGTAAATAGGTCTGTCATCTCTGCCACTGAGGTGATTGTCATTATAAAAGAGACTTCCCAGCAAAGCCCCATTTGATGCAGGAAGGAAGGACCCTGCTTACCCTTTAGAAAGTAGCAGAAATTGGAAAGATTCAATGCAATTGCAAAGTAAGTTTGTAAATTAACCAATGTACTTATTTAAAAAAACATTAAAGAACATATCTTACAACAAGCTTTAATCTTTCAGCTTTCCAGTGTTTTCTTGTGAGAGGAGGTTAGGGCTGCTGGATCCTTGTAATTGCTGATCCAGTGACCCACCCCCAACATGGGCTTTCCACACCAGGGCAAATGTCACTCTTTGGGATTCCAATCTCTCCTGTTGTACAGAATTTTCTCCAATGGAGACATGCATGCAACTGTAGATTCCTCCTTGCTAGGCCCTCTGCACCTGTAAGCCTTTAAGGTTTGATTTTGCTCCCGGGAAATCCCAAGTGCCACACCTCCCACAGTGCTCAATGAGAGTTGAGAGCACTCGGCATAGGGCCCTTAATGAATTTCGCCCATAATAAAACAGGAAGTGGCCCATGGATCCTAGTCACTATGTACCTGAAAGAGCGCCTCACTTAGCCTCTCAGTTACCAACCTCATTTGGGGCAATAGTTTGCAATGACATTTTCCTCTCTTTAAGCAAATGTTGACTCACCATGGGGGAATTAAAACTCCATTAGATGTTGCCAAATTGTACTGCAGACCCCATTACAGTGGTTGAGTTGCAATTAATTGGTTTCCTCAGATATTACTTAATTCAGAGAAAGGGGGATGGAAGGGAAAGACAAGACTGATCTAAACAATAATTTCCTAAAATGACATAATCTAAATAAACTAATGAAGTGATTACATAGTTATTAATCTCAATATAAAGCAGAGTCAGAACAAATATTGGGTACATAACGATTTTAAAAATATAGTAGAGTTAGGATCCACTCTGGTTCTAGTCATCATAAAGCAATCAGCCTGTGTATATAAAATGGATGATGTCTTAGCACATTAATTATATTTTATGTGAAAAACTACCACTTCAGAGGATAACTGGCCCCTACTTTTGTTTAGCTCTATTGTTTGTGTCGCTGTACTATAACTTTCTAATAACTGAGTTTAAGGTGGCATCTGCAGATTTGTTGACTTCAAAAAAGTTTTGTTAATTTTGTGTTTTAAACAAATTAGAACACAGTAACAGCAAATGGAGATATAAGTATAAACGTGTGCTGTCGTTACTAGTCATTTTGTAACAGTCGCATCTGTAATATATTCCATGATGTGATAGCCATGTCGGTCCCAGGATATTAGAGAGACAAGATGGGTGAGGTAATATCTTTTATTGGACCAACTTCTGTTGGTGAGAGACACAAACTTGGAAGTTTGGAAAGACAAACCTGTCTCTCTCACCAACAGAAGTTGGTCCAATAAAAGATATTAACTCACCCATCTTGTCTCTCTAATATATGCCATGAGTCAAATGCCACCCACTGTTTCCCCCCTGGTATGAATGGTCCCGAAAGCACAGCCTCTTTAGTTGCACAGGGAGAGAGGCAGATCACAGATTCACTCTTGCATGGCTCTTCTCTGATGTCACCCACTGAGGAAAAGGGGCCAAATTGTGTGGCCAGTGGATCTCCATAATTTGTCTGTCCAGTGTACTCTGTACAAAGGGGCATTCAGGAGCTGTTACTCTAAGGCACCTCTCTCTCAATTAGCTGAGCATAGCTCAGTGGTTTGAGCATTGGCCTGCTAAACCCAGGGTTATGAGTTCAATCCTTGAGGGGGCCACTTAGGGATCTGGGGCAAAATCAGTACTTGGTCCTGCTAGTGAAGGCAGGGGGCTGGACTCAATGACCTTTCAAGGTCCCCTCCAGTTCTAGGAGATAGGATATCCATGGACTATAGTAGTGGCTGCAAAACAGCTCTCTCACGTCCTGCCGCCAGGGAGAGGATTTTGTCTCTTCCAGCTCGTATGTAATTCCTCTGTGCAAGGCTCATTTACTCAGGTTATGGGGGCAGGAAAGCATTTGACTCTATGAAAATAAATAGGCCATATAATGTTTGAAAAGATGCTATAGGAAAATTACTGAGTGGATGTATCTAATTTTTAAGTTAAAGTTTTTACACAAAGTTATTATTTATCACCACCCTCAGTTTTTAGGTGAATTTAGCACTTGTACTCATTGGAAATTGACAGCCCTTGAAATTGGAGGCTTGCAGCTTGGGCATCAGCAGTGCAAGCTTCCCTCACATTGGCCTCTGCAAATATACCTTAATTTTGATGATCAACCTCTAGTGACAATAGTTCAGGTTGTGTGACCCATTCAGTCCCTGGTCTGTCTCCAGAGATTGCCAATTAGTGCAAGCTGGGGTGGGGATGTTTGTGATGCGATCACTGACCACTGGGAAGCAGACTGACACCAAGCTCACTTTTTTTAAGGAAAATATTTTATTTATTGATTTCAGCTCATTTACAATAAAATATTTCAATTACAGTGTCTTGACATGTATAAATACCTATCTTATTACAGCATGAATATTTAACAGCATATTGTATATTGCCTGTACATTGCTGTATCATTATTTGTTGCCCTTTTTCAAATTATTTAAACAAAACCATAGCTTGATTTATTTTAACCATTCTGATTCACTTTTTAAAATCTTTATTGGGAAGCTAAACATTTTCTGGGGTTGGGGTAGAGTCTTGGGAGATAGAAAGAGTGGAAAATTAGAGGAAGAAGGGGATGTAATTCAGTTTTCCTCGTTGTGTGCCCTTCTTGACTGCCCAAGCTTATTTCACAGAGGCTGTTGAAGAACCATCAGAGGGTCACCTCTTTCAGCCACTACTGATCTAGGCTTGATTTGAGCGGAAAGGTTCTATTATCCCACTCCCAACCTCTTGAGCCATCATGTCCTCTGGAAAAAGTACTGAGTTTATATATAACAAATCAACTTCAAAATACTGGTCCTGCTCCCAGTGACAAAAGTGGGAGCAGAACTGGGTTCAAATAGACCAAATTCACTTGACAGAATCTCTTCTGGGTGAAACTCATTGCTGACAATGCTCATTCCTTGTGTCTTGTAAACTCCACAGTGTCCCTTTGTGAGAAGATGCCTTCACAGACCCCCCGCCACTTCAGGGAAGTTGGTTCTTTGGCCTGGTCTACATTTAAAATTTATACTGGCACAGCTATGTCAGTCAGGAGCAGTGGTGCTGGAAATAGGGGTGATGCTGCACCCCCTGGCTTGAAGTAATAATAAGCACCAAATACCTGGTTTCCATCATCAGTACCCCCATTATAAAAAGTGTGCCAGAACCCTGGTTAGTGATGTGGAAGAGCCACACCCCAGTGACATTGCTATGCCAACAGAATCCCCAGTGTAGAGTGCTCCTGTCAGCATAGCTAGCGTTATTTGGGGCGGGGTGGTGGTGGTATGTTAGCAGAATCCCTCCTCCTGTCAGTGTACATTGCGTCTGTGTCACCACACAAGAAAGTGTTGTGGGAAGGACATATGCAAATCAGTGGCCAGGAATCTTGTATATGGAACACCGCAGCCGCCATAGGGGCCCATGTGGTTTCCGTGAGTTGAGGAGGTAGATATCTCTTCAGCCCCCACGCAGAGCAGTGCACAAAGGCTGACTGGCTGAGCTATACGTGGGTGAAATGTATTTCCCCTATAGTTAACAAATGTAAATCTGCTAAGCACCACTTCATTGACACTAAGGCTTGAGCTACACTTAATGTATATCGGCATAGCGATGTTGTCAGGGTGAGAAAAAACCACACCCTTGCCCAATATAGCTCTGCCGACAAAACCCCAGTATAGACACAGCTATGCCAATAGAAGAGTGCGGCTGTCAACACAGCTAGTGTCACAGGGCGATGGTATTCGTACACAGGCAGAAGAACTCCTGTCAGCATACACTGCATCTACGGTAGGGGGCTCTGCGGGCATAGGCCTTGTAGCGTCAACATAGTCTAACTGAATGTGTCCCCATTAAGCAGAATTTTTGGTAACTGTCCCATTTAAACAGCAGTCACTGCTATTTACTAGCACTCTCTTAAATATGCTCCCTGTGGGACTGACCCAGTTAAACGGATTTCCCAATTAATCACACCCAGATTAAGCAGAGTATCTTATGTAGGCTCAGGACAAACCTTATAGTTAATGTAGAGGTGCAGTTCCCAATACAGTAAACGTATATACAGCCTCTAGAAATGCTACATAGGTTGTCTAGGATTTATCCTCCTTAGAGGGAGGTACTTTTTCATACCTAACCAGCCTGTCGGTATCTCTTTAACATTTGAAAAGGGTCCATTGTAGACTGGCAAGGAATATCAAACAAGAAGGAAGCTGGTATATATTTCCCAGTGACACATCTAGTTAGATCATGTTAATCAGAGCAGATTTTCTAGAGATAAACCAAAAGCATGCCAAAGCTTGGGCAAAAAAATCTAAGTGCCCAGTGTCAATTATTCCTTCTGCCACTCCAGCGCATCCCTTTCCAGGACCAGGATGCCATTTTGAAGCACCTGAAATACGCAAAGCAGTGTCAATAGCGAGAACGGCGGTAGACAAAGGCAAGGCATCATGGGAAATGCCAAACCAAAATTCCAGGATACAGATTATCAATGGCTATTCCACTAGTGTCGTTCTGGAGCTAATGCTTCAGTGTATTTAATTTTCACCTGTATTCTTCTGCATCACAGTGAAATTGCTTCAGTTGTTTTTCTGAGACTCTTAGATTACATATCATTATGTATGTACAGTCAAACCTCATTTATCCAAATAAGATGCGGGATATGAAATAATTCAGGTAACAGAATTTCTGATAAGCAAGTCATTTTTCAGCATATGTTATACACAACGAACTTGACTTTGGTTAAAATAAATTAGTTTTGTGGATTCTCATGATTTGGCTAGCTAAGGTTTAACTGTATTCATTTTCCTTAGCATCAGTGTAGTAAAATGAATCACCATTTTAAGGGAACTGGGTATTTCACACATCCTTGTCTTCAGTCTCACTCCTCATTAAAATTATTGGTCTACTCATGCTGACTGAAGTCAATGGGAGTTTGGCTACTGACTTCAGAAGGAGCAGATTTGGACTGCATGTTTTCTGTCATCAACATTCTTAAATATTTGAGGCCACTAGATGAAGTCCAATAATTTTTGTTCATCTTACCGTAAGATGTAACCATTACAAGGTCTGGCAAAAACACTTGTGAAACTTTCCAATTTCCAGTTTCACCTGTTTGATGTTATATTGCTGAGAATCTAAACTAAACAGACTCCAAAACAAACAAGCATTGGTGCCTAAAACTCCACAATGACATATTAAGAATTGCTTAAGTGTCCATAAGCAAACAATATGTTTCTTTAAGGAAAATGTTGGGCAACTCCATTGTTCAATGATGAACAGAGATAATGTTAATTCAAACAGAAGAATCTATATTTAGCTATTCAGGTCAAGTAAAGTAGGACACAGGTCTGAATGATGAATCTTAATAGTTTAATACAATTTCTTCAATATGGATGAGGTTTTTGTGCAGTTTCCATTTCAAGAAATGAATTGTTTGTAATGTACAGGACATTGATGCAAGAGACAAATTGCAACAATATGGCCCAAAGGAAGAGGGACTGCGTTGGTTAGTAAAAATTAGAGATGGTCCTGAGCTGGAACATAGCAACTGAATTCCCCCCAACTTTCGAGAAGTTTAGATATGGATCCAAACATCACAGCTCAGGTCTGTTTATAATGTGCTGAACAAAAACATTCCCCAGAGCATGAGGACATTTGGATTTCGATCTGATTCCAGGTCAGAACCTAATGATTTGGACCCATCTCTTGTTTACAAATAATAGTCTGTGGGTTAATTACGGCTGCGCAACTCCATTAGCATCACATGAGTGTACCGGAGAGCAGAATTTGTCCTTTTATGCTTGTATTCGCTCTGAGACCACATTTCAGTTAGCTGTTTCAGTATTGGTGAAACGTTACCATATGATTTCATGACCAGCTGTGTTACCTGGGGTCATTTCTGTGCAAAAATGAAATCCACCAAGCGATGACTAGAAAAAGAGAATTGCCTTTTCATAAGATCTGCGTAAATTGTTTATTTTTATGCCACCAAAATTCATAAGAGCCTATTTATGAAACTGTGCCACGCAATACAAACCTGCACTGTTTTCTTTTCTTCTCCCCGCAGGGCTGTTTGTGTGCATCAGTCCTTTTGAGTTGAGAATTTAACAAGTAATTCTAATTTGGGACTTTGGAAAACCTGTGATCCTATCTAGCATGTCGATCCTATCAGATGTGGCTCTGTGCTTTCACTGCATTGAAAACAAAAGGAAAGAAAGAGAACACATGGCAGTCTCAAACTAGAAAGGGCTTTGCTGTAAGAGGATAGTGAGGGTTTTTTTTTTTTTTTATAAAGCCCAATATTACGTTTGAATTATGCCTGAATAAGGAGAAAGGACATTGTTAAAGAGCCCTAAACACTGACCGTAGTGGATCCCCTTTCTTTCAAACCCTTCAGTGATGTTGTTTTTGGCTGTAATGATTTGGTATTGTATTTATAAGACGACAGGGTAATCCAGAGAGCAGCAGGAGGGACGGCTGCCTTAAATAAAGCTTTACAATGCTGCTAATTAAAATGATCCTTCCTCTCTCTAATGGCTAATGAGACAGAAAGAAGAACTAGGGAGGGTTAATGAAAATGTTGCCATGAGATTCCTTTCTTTAATTGGTCTTTTTAATGTTTTAATCTCCTTTTGCGGGGGGAGGATTGAGAAGAATTTTCTTTAAATCTTTTTTGTACAGTGCTGATAGGTTTAAAATCTTAATGTCTGGCCTTTAAAGTGTGTGTTTCTGTATATATTAAGTGCCAACAACAAACATTGTGTGTGTTGTTGGTGGTGCATGGGGGGACAGGTTTTGAATTTGAACTGACATGAGAATAAAGACATTTGAAACATATTTTAATGCGCTGCTTCCAAGACTTCCAGGGGGGCTATTTTCAATGCATCCTCGCCCCAAGGGCTGAACCTGTAATATATCTTGAAGAATTGGTACTGATGCTTGTTGGTATTTAGAGGCTTTAGTCATGATGCTCTATTAAATGCAATGTTTATCCCATGAATGTGTCACAGGGTCAGCTAAGATGTCAGGAATTCAATTAATATTCCATTTAATAGAACTCTCCCTGCCCTAACCTTTTAATACTATTAGCGTGTCCCAGGCCTCTTCCTTGTTAGGGTCAGTCCGCTGACTTCTTGCCCCAGCTAATGCTTCTAGCAATAACAGGCCCGGGGAAATTAGCCCGCACACACTAAAAATTAAATTACTGTGGAACCTAATGGATCCGGATTTTTGTACAATATGTAAACTCACCAACATTCAACTCTTGCAAAACTCAGCAATTTGGTTCACGGGGATTTCTGTGCAAACTCCTTCCCCACACCCCATTTTTCAGCTTGTATGGGGCTTGCATCCCCTGAGTTTCATGTCCAGATGCACCCAAAAACAGAGAGAAACTCAACTGAAACTGCCAAATTTTGCATAGTTGTGGGCCAGTGATTTCCACATGAAACCATTTATCTTCTCTCTGGCACCTAAAACTCACTCAAAAATAGGGACTGCTCACTCAATGGGATTATTAATGTGCATAAAGCATACTCACCTAAGTAACTGTTTACAAAATCAGATCTTTAGTTTGGAACTCAGGCAGTTTAGCCGGATGGTGGGTTTAAAGCTACTTACAATTGTATATCAACTGGAAGTCACTGTTTTAAAGCGTACCTACATTATATCTCTCTTCCAGCATGCTCATGTTACCCAGTTTTAATGTGGGCAAAAGTTTAACAGAATGAAACCAATACCAAACAGTATCAGGATCATCTGTTCAAGCTTCAAGCATGCTTCTACTTTGAAAATCGACTCTGTGAAAGAGGTATCACATCCTCAGCAGGTGTAAATTGAGGATAGCTGTATTGAAGTGAATGTAGTTATGCCAATTTACATCCGCTGAGGATATGGCCCATTTTTTCTAAAAACCAGCTCTCTGAACAAGTACGGAAAGAAAGCTAATATTGTGCCAGTATTTTTAAAGGGTTAATGGATGACCCTGGATAATTATAGGCCTGTCAGCCTGACATCGATCTCAGGCAAAATAATGGAATGACTGATAAGGGACTCTATTAATAAAGAATTTATGGAGGATAACATGATTTATGCTAATCAGCATGAGTTTATTGAAAATAGATGTTGTCTAACTTTGGTATTTTTTCTGAGATTACATGGGTTTTTTGATAAAGGTAATATTATTGGTGTAATATACTTGCTATACTGCAAGGTCAGAAATCTAATGGAGGGCTCTTCAGTCTAGCAGCTAAAGATATAACAAGATCCGATGGCTGGAAGTTGAAGCTAGACAAATACAGAAATAAGGTGCACATTTTTAACCGTGAGGGTAATTGGGACAATTTACCAACAGTTGTGGTGGATTCTCTGTTACTGGAAATATTTGAATCAAGATTGGATGTTTTACTAAAAGAGATGCTCTAGTTTACCCACAGCTCTTAGACTTGAAGCAGGAATTAATTCATGAAAGTCCTATGGGCTGTGTCGTGCAGGAGGACAGATTAGATGATCACAGTGATCCCTTCTGGCCTTACAATCTATGCATCTATGAATAAACTCAGGAATCTGAAGGTTGAGCTGGGCTCTTTGCTGTTTGAGCACCACCAGCAATAAAAATTCTGCAGTTGGAACCTAAGTTAACAATTCTCTTGGTAATACAAGATCTGGAGTAGAATCCAGGTCCCCCCATCTTTCTGTTGTCTCTGGAGCGCTGACAGGAGCAAAACCTTAGGCAAGTAAGCAGATCTGGCTACACCGAAGAACGGCTGAGTAAGAAAATGCTTTTCTCACTTTTCAGAGTAGACGCCATTTTAAGAACTCCTCAAGAAAGCAAGATCGGCCTGTACCGTGTGAGGGAAAACAGAACTCCATCATGTAGTAAAAATGAAAGAATATTCAAAGGAAACCAATGTTCTAAATTGTTCTTTACCCAGCTTGTCTTTACATTTCCAGCACTAAATGGAACAGGGTCCTTTTCAGGCAGCAATTATGGTGACTTAAAACAGACAATATGGGTTACAGTCAGTAAGAACACCTGCATGCAGCTGTTTGCAGGGACTCTGCTATCACCACAGCTGTGATTTCAATAAGATTTGTAAGAAGATCAACCAATAAATACAGAGTATGTACAGCAGCTCCTTAGAGTGGAATGAAAATCAGACTTTGTGCCAGATATTTTCATGCAACATTCATTATTTATGCAGAAGCGGAGATATTTCAGGAACACAGCATTGAACCATGAATGACAAGACATCTTTCCACAGTGCAGGGTGCAGGAAAATTGCAGTGAAGTTGACAGCTTTTTAATGTAGAGTCGCTATTTCACTGAAATACGGCATGTTGGCATTTTTAAAGTACAAGATGACCTATTTATTAGCTGTGAATCAAAAGAAATTACATGCTAGAAAATAAAAAATGGAAAGTTACATGTTTCTTCCAGCTGGTAGGGTCTTTATCCCTCAAAAACAAAGCAGAACCAAAACTGTAAACAAAGGACCAGCGATCACAAAGCATTAAAAGAGGTGACTTCTTTTAACATGTGTGATCAGTGTTCATCTTGTAATACTGGGATTATCTGGGTTTGTTCCCTTATATGTGATGTAACACTAAAGATAAGCATGGTCATTATACTTTGAGTTTCACTATCATGACTTTACTTAGGCTCACATCATCCTCTCCCACATTGAAAGGGGAAGGTGCCTGAAAAACACTGGCTTCAATGGAGCTGCCCGTAACCTGCAGCAGGACATAAGGGCTCCCTGAATTTAAACTTGTGTGACTGCCAGGTGTCCTCCCATTCACAGGAAGGCATTTCCTTCCCATGTAGAAGATGGGGGTATGGCTCTCCAGTGCATGGGATATCCCAGGATACATGAGGATCTCAGGGTGTTTGTATGTAGAGGCAATTCCCTCCATCCCTGCGTGCTACTCTGAGGCTCTTCTTTTGATCCTAAAGAGTCAGCCATGCCAGAACATGAGATCACCAAAATCACCGGAGGCCGGGTGTAGAAGGTGCAGGGTTAATAAATGAGGAAATTCAGTTGCTGTGACCAGAATTAATGACTCAGAATTTCTTTGAGGTTGAAGAGGGATAACGCCATGTAAAGCAGCCATACTGCCAACTCTGCCACTGAATGCTTTACCCCATGTCCTCTTGGAATCCCAATCCTGAACAGTTTATTTAGCGGGCCATCTGTGGTATATCAGGAAGACGGAGAAGTGCCACTTGGAGTTCTCCTCCGCACTTGCTTATGGGGGTCTGTCATCCTCTCCATGCAAAAAAGCAGTGGAATGCAATGGGCCCCTAGTTTTCATTTAACACTGGTGATCATAATGAATTATTTCTGTACAGACATCATAATTTTGTAATTCAGCCATAGTCAATGAACTACAAGACCCCGAGTTTTGCAGTAATGTTGCCCATCTCCTGCCACCAGAAAAATGCACATTTTTAATGCTGTGGGGAGACTAGGTTGTCTCTCTGATTTACAGAATTTGTCTGCAGTTTTCCCATTTCATTAAATGGGAAACAGCAGGCTGAGACCCTCATCCAAGAGACTAATATCAACGTGTAAGTGTAATGAGCGTTTATTTGAATATGGGAAGAGGTGTCTTTTCCTAACCTCGTCTCCTACATCTAGTTAACTCACTACACCAAAATCTTACAAGAAACTTCCTTAAATTCCTCTCACATGTGAAAAGGGGAGCTGAATGCTACAATCAAGAGGATTCAATGGAAGAATGGGGTGTTAGAAAATACAACAACTCAGGAGGAGTTTTACCATACACTGAACAAAGGCCGATATCCAAAGCCACCTGAACAACTGTTTTACTCTCTGCCAAGAAGGGAAATGCCACATCTGGAGGAATATCCATGTAATCCAGTTTGTCATTTGGAGAGTGAAAATTCAGTCTCCTCCGAGAATTTTGCTAATTATGGTTTGAACAAATGCCAGTAAAAAAAAAGAAGAAAATCCATTAAAATAGTTGGATTTGGCAACTGACATTCAAATGAAGGAGGAACAAGTTGCAACCATCCTTCTCTCCTATCCCCCACAGTTGACTTTAGCGTTTTATTTTAAGAAGGGAGGAGAGGCAATTAATGTATGAGCCCAGATTTGGTAGAGTGTTAAATGGAGCTTTATGAATCCACACCTGTGCATATGCAGTTGCATTTCATACATCTTACAAATCTCAAGGCAGCAGGTCCCTATCCTATAGGGTTTGTTTTTAAATTGTTTCTCAGTTTTTACTTTAAGAACAGAATTTACAACTAGTTTACATGAAACCTAATCCGCAGACAAAAAAAGGGAAATGCATGTAGTACAAAAGCATGTGCCAAATTGTTAGATATATATACAGTAATACACATTACTATCAATGTGCAAGTACAGGAGTAAAAATCCGATCCCTAGACGGATGCATGCCACCCATGGATCTATCTGAATCTGCAGGATCATAGCTAGTTTGTGGCATCATCTCCTGGCTTAACCAATCTATCCTTTTTTCCGCTGCTTCTTTAGTGAGCTGGTGACGTCTTGTCCTACTGTATGACTTGGATGTTGTTTTCAAGATCAGAGTGGCAGACTTTGTAGGCAAGATGAAATGATTGCCAACTCTTTTCTTCTTATTAAGTTTGTTTACATCTTGGACCACTGAGATTTAGCTGGATTTCTATTTCATGTACTCTGCTGTGAGAAGACCCCCAACATTCATAAAAGTGAAGCTGTCTAAACCCACATGACTCTTAGATTACTTTGAAAGATATAATGTGAATTTTGAATCACAAACACAAAATTCTTAAAAAAAAAAAACAAAAAAAAAACCACAATTGGCTGAATAGAAGGCTAAAGATACACCTAAGATTTTAGGGTAGGTGCAGTGCAAACTTCAACACACAGGCCTCTCAACGCGCTCTAGTCCTGAGCTGATACACCCCTTTATGTCTGGGTTCCAGGCCTTTTCTGAGCAGAGAATATCAGCCGTGTCCAACTGTATAGCAGAATAGTGATGGGGACATATATCCATTAGGCCATGACCACCAAACTCACTGACTCTGTCGTGACCTAACAAGGATTTGAACCTATGGGCAGGTCTACACTATGGGGCTCAGTCGACCTAAGTTACGCAACTCCAGCTTTGTGAATAACATAGCTGGAGTCAACGTAGCTTAGGTCGACCTTTTGCAGTGTCTACACCACGCTGGGTCGACGGGAGAAACTCTCCTGTCGACTTACCTTACGCTTTTCATTCCGGTGAGTGGAGACAAGCCCTATGACTCCAGAAGTGGACAGTGGGTATTGCACAATAAACCATTCTGCATAGTTTTCACCTGTGCTACGCCATCTGTGCATCAGGGAAGGAGAGAATTTCATTTAGAATCTTAAGAAAGGAAAATCCCCCTTCGGTTCCTTAATTGTTTCTGTATATAAAGTATATTAACAGTTTTGTTTATCAGCTCAGCTAACTACCTAAAACGGTAATTAAGAGGAGGAAAGAGGATAGGAAACTCCCATTGACTTCAGTGGGAGCAAGATCACAGTCAACCTTTTAGTGAAGACTGAAGCAAAATAGGCATTAAACACCTCAGCCTTCTCAATGACATGTTATTAGCTCTCCTTCCCCACTAAGCAGAGGATCTACACTTTGCTTTTTGTATCTCGTGCTTCTAATGTACTGTATTTATAGAACATCTCTTATGTCCCTTGCTAGGTGTAACTTATTTTGTGCCAGAGCCTTTTGGATGTTGTCCCTACATGCTTGTGCTCTTCTTTTGTATTCATCCTTAGAAATTTGTTCATGTTTCCACTTTTTGTAAAATTTCTTTTTGATTTTTAGGTCATTAAAGAGCTCCTGATGGAGCTATATTGGCCTGTTACTATTCCTCCCATCTTTCTTTCACATTGGGATACATATTCCATCAGTATAATAGCCAGTCATATCAGTATAATCTTCACCTCCCTGCAACACCTGGCTAAAAGTTATTTTAAAATACACGTAGAATCATGGCACATTTGAACTACAAACAAGGTAGGTATTTCAACAATTATGTACATTCATTTATGCAAAGTTAACATATATGCTCTTCCACAAATAATCAGTCCATTTAAAAAATACCTAATTGACCATTTGACACTTAATCAAGTCCTCCGTGCTGAATTCTGAATGGTAAAACTTAACATAATTCCGTCTTTTTTGGTTAAATTATCTTTCTAGTTCTACACTTGCATATATACAAGCAACATACTGTAATACAAGATGCATACATTCATCTTAGTAATTTATCTCATTTCCTTTGGAATGGTGTCCCTCAGTGGCTCAGAGAAAGTGGAGCTGTTGTTTTAATAGATTTGAATTTTATCTGCCTCTGTATTTGCAGCAGGGCATAATAATAATAATAAATTATGATACTAATAAGTAAGTTGTACAGAATGGTAACAGTGGTACCATTCCCCACCCTCCAAAAACTAATTTATGGGTACATTCTTGTGACTTTAGGGGTGTAATAAATTATCAGAGTTCATTTTTTCATCCAATTTGAGGTGGTGCAGCTGTGTTTTGTAAGCAATAAACTCTCTTGTTGTATTTCTTAAGCACTGAAAAACAGTATGATTTTTCCCCTCCCTTTCCAGTTATTGTAGCAATGCCGCCTGGTAGCTTCTCTGAAGTTAAGAATTTGCCAGTATTTCCACTATAAACCGCAATTTTCAGGGGTCTATAACTCCACTCTTTTAAATCTCATTGGCCTGAAACTTGACATTACAACTTTGTCAACCCAGATACATTTTAAAAAACTAAAATCTGGCCCCAGCCTGAAAGTCTTTCAGAGTCTAAAACTCCCATGGAATGTAGAGCTACATGTGGTGCTCAGAGGTATATGCAAGTGTGTGTGCGTGAGAGAATTTATACCCCTTCAGTCTGCTCATCTGTATTTGTGGCTGCCAGATAGTAGCTGAGGGCCTCTTGTCTCGAACACAACTCAAGACATGATTTGGTCCTGAAAATGTTAGATTTTTGTAATATGCTACTGCACCATTGATATGCAAGGCCTGATATACCCATGCAGTATGCCACTTTCCACCACACATCTGGTGGATTCTGCGGCAAAGATGGTTCAGCCACTCACGATTCCCCAAGGTAGCGTGATTCTCTAGTGCTGCAGAGCTGACAACAGTTCCCCCACAAACCCACCTGCCTGAAAGCAACATAGAGATCAGAGGCCGATACATCCTCAGGCCTACCTAGTGCCCAGCTGCCACGTCATCATCTTGGTGCTATTGGGTGACAGAGTAACTTAGAGCAGCCTTCAGCCAGCGTAGGATCCAGGGAGTGGACCAGCAAGATTTGCATAAACCCTTCTTCAGCTGCAGCATATGGTCTTTGAATGTAGCTGAGGATCAGACCAATATTATCAGTATCAATTACTGTCCCTGCCCAAATACATGTACTGTCTAAATTCAACATGACACAAGTGAGGGCCAAACAGAAAAAAAGGGGGAGAGTGAGCAGGGAAGATGAGGTACTATGGTGATAGTGACATCAGAAGGTAACTCTGTAAGGCAATTTTGGTGGTCCAGTTGCTGGGGTGTCTTGCATGATTAGAGCATGGCTCTGCCAGACAGTGATATCGCACAACGTATTATTTTAACTATGCAAAATCTTCCTGAAATAAAAAGAAGGATTGATTTTGTCACTGGGATTTTGTACAGCTAGTGCTGTCTTGCTGATGCTCTGTGACAGAGGTCCAAGTAGGCTGGTAACTTCTAGCACAATGGGGTGAACCAACAGTGGAATAAAAATCACCCAGGCTTTCAAGAGCTCTCTCAGGGGGAGCATCTGACCATGCTAGACAACGAGCATTTCACAGTCCCTTTGTGCAGCATGCCATTCGATCTGATGTCACCTCAGACCTCAACAGCAGTGCTAGACTAATGCTTTTGCTAAACCAGCCTTCTACGTGATCAGCAATTAAGCTGTGAAGTCAGCCCCTTAATATTATGTTAATATAGTTCAGTATATTAAATGTAAAACAAGTCGTAATTTATAAAGGTACCTCAGCTTACTGAGTTTAAATGAAGGCAGCCGTAGGGCTAACACAACCGTATGCAAATCACCTGCCTTTTAAAGCTAACAATAGATTTTGCTTTATTGTTTTGGCATTTAACGACTGGGAAAATAATAAATTAAGCCACATGGGGAATCCCTGGTGCTTTTGCAAAGTGGAGCACTGCCTGTTTGGAGAGAGAACATTCCCCATATTTTTCCCTAGCTGCATTTCTCTTAACCTACCACCTTGTTAAAGTTATAGGACAAAATACTCCTCTCACATTACCTGGCAGATCTCAGCTCTGAGATTCTGTTCTCCCTACATCTATTGTACAGCCATAGATGAAGGCGACAGTTCTCTGCATGTTCAGGGAGCAGAACAACAGGATCAAGTTCTGTCAGGCCACAGGGATCTCGGAGAAGAATATTGTTCAGAGTCCTGGAACTTTTAAAATACCTGCTAGGTAACAACAAACTGTGCAGAGATGACTATCTTCTCTTGCTGTAATAGGGAGTGTGGTCAAATGACTAGAGCAGGGGGGGACTTCACAGTTGTCACCACGCTGCACACTACGGTGATTCCAAACTTCATGGTGACAGGAAGGAGAGAATTCAGATCCTCTTGCTTCAAAGCCGAGGTCCTTTCAGCTAAAGAAGAATCTCCTTTAGTTGCTCTCAGCATAGAGCCTATGACAATTGAGCAGTTCAGATTCCATCCAGTGGTGCAGATATATATAGCAATCTTATAGGTATCTATAGAAATAAAAGAATGTGTTTGCTGAATCTTTCTATCGTGCAGCAGACCACCTAAAATATTAATTATATTACTGCTGGTCTTGTGCTCAGTAGACAACACATGGTGGAAGCGCTATAGATGGGGCAGGGAGAGAAAACAGGTGATTGTCTTATGTCATTAACGTTACCTCTCCAGCGGATTGAGAGGAGATCGGATTGCTCAGGGCATGGGAAAAAGCGGGGATGGACTTTTGCTTCTGATACTGATTCAGATCTGGTCCAGGTCAGTAATAGCTGCAAATTACTCCCACCGCATGGCTCTTTGGAGGACTATGTGAAATGAAGTTGGTTTGGTCCTTAATGGGCAATTGTCCACATCACAAATGGCACTATTTAGCCCCCACTTGTTGGCAGCCTCTCAACACAGAACCAAGTGTGTCATGGGCAGTCAACTCCCCCACATCCCTAGAGGTGGGCCCTCCACGCCAAAGTTTTGCAAATCAGTGTGCGAGGGAAATGAACTCTTCTGCTGCCCATGGTGTTCCTGTCCTGTTACTGAACATAGGACGTCACTCTCCAGGGCTGGCACCTTTCACAGGCACTTCCTTAATTCAACAATGTACATATCTATGTGAGGTAGCATGAGTGGCCTGTCTCTCGGAGTGTGACTGATACCAAGGCCTCCTTGGAAATGGGGAAACCAAGGCACCCTAGAGACTGCAACAGCAACAAAGGAGCTCGAGCAAGATAGCCCCCCTGGAGTTACTGTGATACTAGGCAGCAATATTAATTAGCAACCGGAAATTGCCACCAAAAAAACCCCCACAAAAAATTAAATACACAAAAAATGTTAAAATTATAAATGCAAACATTCAACAATGACAAATACACACCCACACAATACAGCGAAATTCCACCTTGAGTGTCTCTACACTTATTTACAACCTCCTTAAAGCCTTCCTACATATGTCGGTGTCACATCAATGCTGCTGTTTGCCCTAGTTCACTCCATTTAATCCATTGTCCTACCATTTGCACTTACGCATGCTCCACGTGGGGAAATTGTAGGTATCAGTTAATGTTTGTACAGCACTTTGTATGTTCAAAGTGCTGAGGATTATGGTTATTTTGATAATAATTCTCTACAGTTACCTCTGTTTGAAATAAAGGATGTCTGGTGAGTACAGATGGTTGAACCAGTCAAGCAGAACACACAGAAAGCCCCAATTAGTTTTACATCGCCAAAGCTCTTACAAATATTAATGCACTAAATAATCATTGCAACACGGAGTGAGTACTGGTATGTATTATTGGCTCAAATTAATTCCTAATGTATCTTGCTAGAAATTGATAGTTGCACTATCAATGAATCTAGTCCATTCTCCAAATCTGTAAAATGGGGAGGAGATTGAAGTAGAGAGGGTACGTGACAAGCCATGCCACAGAGCAAGTTAGTATCAGAGCTTGGATTTGACACTCCTGGCTCCCAGGCCTGCACTAAACTATGCCCCTTGCAAAATGCAGTCCCAACCTTCCATCTGCAAACAAACATTTTTAAAGTTCAGATTCAGAGTGAATTAGGATTCACTGAAAATCTGGTCCTAGAGAACTGAAAACTGGATGTTGATCAAAATGTGGAAGGTATCAAAAATATGGAGCTAAATGTCTAGAGGGGCTAAATGTTGGAATAAATGTTTGATTTAATAATATAGATGTGTGAGTACAAACATAAGCAAGCCTTAGAATGAGATTTACAGAACGGAATGTCTTTAAAAGAGCAGATTAAAATACAGATGCCCCTCTTGTTTTTCTATAGTAAAAGTGCAACATGGACCAGTTCGCTTGTGCCACAAACTATTTTTTCATTTGTGTTTTTGTTTCATGGTTCAATATCTTCCTCCAGCTGCTTGTGTCTCCTTTGCCTTCTCCTCACTTTGATCTATTAGTTTTCCACAGAAATGGGGTTTATAAATCATCGTAATGCAGCCCAGGGAAAGACGGTGCTTAGTGCAGGGAGAAATACATTGCAGCTAACAGCCACGGCGGGGAGGAAAACTCTCGCCTCGGAGCAGGGCTTTCGCGACAGGTTACTGATGTTGCTTGGTTATTTTATGTCTGCATTCGTGCCATCGGGGGCAAGGCCGCAGGGAGCACTGCCTGCACCCCCTTTGTAATATTTCAAACCTCCGTCTGCAGGCTAACACAAACAGCTCGTGGGCTGGCACGGGAAGGGAAGCCAGCAGTACCGTGGGAGGGAAGGTAAAACAGGTGGGGATGAATCGTTTTCGTTCTTGCTTTTGTGATACTGCCTCTTTTTAAAAAGAAAAATGTTTCATCGCATCTTTAATACATGCTGGAAACATGCAGATTTCAAGCAAATGTCTAATCTCTGGGGGGCAATAGTAGGGTCCAGCTCTCCCAGGGGCCTAACAGTTTTGATCCCTTCCAGCCAAATCTTTGATGCCTCATTTTTGTTCTGTGTTTGTACAGCCCCTAGCACGGTGGGGTCCTGGCCTATGACTGGGGCTCCTAGGTGCTACAGTAATGCAAATAAATAATCAATGTCCCCCCTTATGATTCTTATCCTCTGTATCGGGATCTTGCTGAGGAAGGTCCAAGCTTCCTCCTGGTCTCAGTCCTGGCTGTTACATGAAACTGAGTAATGAAAAAGCAGGCCCTACCCCAAGATTTAGGACTTGACTAAATAGCCCCCATCTAAGTCCGGGTCACATTCCGCCCCTGTGACAGCAGGCACAATCCCATTCACTTCAGTGGAGTGGTGCCTGCTTATTTGTCTAGCTCACCTCTTGTGCGTTGTGTAGCAGAACGAAGAATGCTGCTCTTTTGCTTGTTTTGTTTTCTACTCTGGCTTTTGAAAATGGCCATTGCTGTTAAAAAAGAAAAGGAAAAGCGGAGGGGCTGAGAATATTAGTAATAGCCAGGGGCCTAACATTTATCAATCAGCAACATGCTCACGCCCACTCGTGAATTGAGGTGAATTATTCCAGGCCAAATCCTGCTGGCCTTACTCTTGTGTACAGTGTCCCTGATGTCAGTGGGCCTACTTGCCTGAGTAAGGGAAGCAGGATTTGGGCCCCTGTCTATAGTTCACATAATGCAGGACGCAAGCTCGTCTCTGTCCTGTTTGTAAGATTAGAAAATGATGCTCCCCTACCAGCCGTGCTGCTAGTTAGCTCTGCGATGGCTGGACACCAGTTCAGTGAGCAATCTCGGGAGGACCCACAGGGTCAAGCTGGTTCAAGAGCTACTGCAGATTTTCTCCCAGCAGAGCTCTGCTTATACCAGATAGGAGACAGAGACAAAGAACGTTTTCCAGTTTATCTGCTTCTTCCTGCATTTCCACTCACTCTCTCCACCACCCCCCGCTCCATTATTACTGGTATAACCTGTGTTGGCCAAACCCTTCGCCCTCCTCTGCAGCCATGGCAGACCCTAACCGACTGGACATGGTTCTGTTCTCCTCCAGAGGGAGGGAGGGAGGTCAGTACCCTCACCCACACCCATGTTTGCTGTGAAGCTTTTTCTGTGGGGGGGTCCCTATCGTCCGTGGTGTAGGACCAGCATCCCCTTGAGTGCATAGATCACTAGCCGTTCTCCCCTACAGAGGTGGCATGCACGAGTCACAGGGGTTCCTGCACATCCAAGGCTGCAGTAGCAGCCATGGTGCTGCTCCGTAGCCATTCTGCAGCACAAGATAGAGGTTTCCACGTCCCCAGCCCAAGATGGGATCCCCTGAGCCTGGCTGCTGGGAACAAGGATTTAGTCCTAAATGCATGAAAACCGGTAGAGTAAACCACATCCTCCTTAGCTATGTGACTTTTAGCTATTAATATAATATGGGGGAGGGTTTTCCTAAAGGAAACCCACCTAGCTTTGTAAACACTTGCTGGGTTCTTAGGACCCTGGCTACTGATAAAATTACACACACACACACACACACACACACACACACACACACACACACACACACACAATCTTTTAGTATTGAAGAGCAGAAACAGCCTTGGATTGGCTGCCATGCTGGAAACTTACCTATCGTTACCAAAGCACTTGACCCTCCCCACCCTCTTCCCCGTAATTGCCTTGTTATTGTCATTGTTCATCGGCTGGCCCCTAGAGAGGCCCATGGGAGCAGTTCTGCCTTAGCTAAACCAATATCTCCTGCAATAACCCCCTGCAGTTTCCTCTTTGCTGTCCCACGTTGAATAAATCCTCCATCTGTGTTTGCTGAATGATCATAAAGACATGATTGAAGTTTCAGATTTATGGCTTCCTTTGGATTGAAGTGGAACACTGGTAATGCCAGAGCCTGTTTTGTGACTTCATTTGACAAGGTATAGGGAGGGGGATGTGTAAGAGCAGAAATAGGAATGCAAAGATTAAAACTATATTTTATAATCTACAGTATGGACACACACATGTGTTTAATTCACATACCTTTCCGTAGCACCTTCCTTCCAAGGACCATAATGCGCTTTACAGACATTCCTGAGACAGGTAGGGATGTGTGTGTAATATTTTACACAACCAGTGAAACCTTTCTCAAGTAACCACACTAACAAGAATTGGTTGCTTAATACAGGTGGTCTTTTAACTACGGATCAAACAAAATGGTACTGTTAACTACTAGTGGTTGCATCTGAGTGTGGTCCTTAGTGCAGGTTTCATTATCTATGTACCCATGTCACTTCTAGATTCCATTGTTAGCCAGAGGTGGTCGCTAAGGGAGTGATGCAAAGCAATCCCCCTCGTGTAGTAATGGAGCGTGTTGCAGCCCTTTTTGCGATCAAAGCACCAGCAACCAAAGAGGCTGAAATTCCTAACCTCAGCAAGTAACAGTCAGTCCTTTTGTGGCCAAAGGTACGTTGCGCTCCATGAAAACAGGAACTAACTTTGTAAATACACTGAGTATTCCAGCCTCCTGTTTGTGGTAATAAATTACTTTTGAAAATTTCGGGTATCTGTGTTTGGAGCTTTGGCAAGTATCTTGATATTCACAGTCTTTCCGAGCAGCTGTGTTGAGACCTGTCCTGTGCGTTCAGCTCTAGCCCAACAGTATTTTATGTACTATTACAGGTGATTGATGGTCACGGTAACTTGAAACACTGAAACAGTTACTGTACAGCTGTCCCACTGGGAACTGCATGTACTTGGGGTGCATAAGTATTTTAATCTGGACAACGTGGCCCTTCAGAACAAAGCCACCACTCAACCTTGCTGAGATTTACATTTTTCAGCTTTGGTATCAAAACCCAAATGGAGCTTCCCAAATATAGTCTGCTTCCAAATATGTTGAGCCACCATTCTGCAGAATTTTGTGGTCATAGTAAATATACTCTTCTCTGATTCATGGCCATTTATATTCTAATTTCAGCAGAAACCTATAAAATTCATACAACACAATGCAGCCCTAAATTAAATGCATTTCAGCATCCCTATATAACCAGTGAGTCTTTGGTCTTTAAATTACTGTGTGTGGCTGAGAAGGGAACCTCTATGGGAAAATTTATTCCACCTTATTTAGAAGGGAAAAAAACCTCTTCCCACCTTCTTCAGGAACAAAGATTATTGTGTGTGTTATAATGAGGTATTTATAATAATGAAAGCATTGCGTGTTTGACTGGCTATAAGGCAGACAGAAAAGGAATAGTAGACTTCTGTGAGCAGTAGTATTTGTGTGATGCATGGTAATATTTTTCCTTAGTGCATTATCAAAAGAAAAAGGCAAGATAAAAATATCTTCCATTTCCCTCTAATTTGTAGTTTTCTGGTGTTAGCAGGGCTTATAAGACACATGCTCCCAATTAGCTGCTCCTCTTAATTTAAATGCTTCATAAATTATCTCCTGCGCTTGTGGATTATCACTTCATAATGTGAGTTAGCATTTAAATAAATAGCTGCGATGTAGGAAATTAGAGAGGTTTACTGTCTGAGGCACCAGAATAATGAAGGAAAATACCACAGCAGCTGAACAGGGGTTGGGAGAGATATGAGGAGCTGCATATATCTTTACCTTTTAGCAACCAAATTTGGGCTGCTGCACTGAAAATATGGGTCAGAACTCTAACAGAGCAGAATCCTTTTGTAAGAGTTGAGTAATAAGGGAACATACCGAAGTTTGAAGCATATAAAACATCTGATGTAGCAAATACTGGCTTTTTAGGGCCAAGTCTTGCTGGTCTTACTCACACAATTAGCCCTTTTGGAAATCAATGGCATTACTCGTGTATGTTAGACAAGCAGCATGACCCACGGTGTTTTAGACTTTCAACAAAAACCATGAATAAAGACAAAGTGATAAACATGAGTAGGGCTGGTATTTTATTGTAACGATTTGGTGAAGAAAGGAACAAGGAAATCACTAGCAAGACTAAAGGAAATATAGTAATAAAGTCAAAAATAACTAGCATTAATATGTACCCCAAATTACTTAAACTAAAAATATGGGGGGGAAAATAAGTTATGTTCTCAGTCTGCGCTTCAATTGCAGTTTTGACCAAACCAGAGCTACCTTAGTAAACCCAAAGCAATAATTGGAAAGCCAGGTTAAGTGTAAAAATTTAGCAGGATAAAGCAGGACAGGAAGAAAACTCAGGAGGGAATTGAAGATCTCACCAAGTGATCACTGTTCTGGTCCTTGGTGTCACTGCAGTTTTTCTGCATGAACTCCTGGGCGAGATTGTGCAAGGTATCAAGCATGCTCTACTCTGCTCCCATTGACTAACCTCAGTTGGGAACTGAAGGCACTTGGTCCCTCGTGGCATCAGCCTCTCTCTGTTTGCCTCCTGTACAGCCCCAGGTTTAACACCACAGCTCTCCATGCAGTTTGTTGAGCCATTACATCTCCCAACCCACTCGCTCACACACACGCATGAGTCCCAACATGTCAAAATTATGGATATTTTTGGGGAAAAAAAAAAACACAACAAAAATCATAGTATCTGAGACAGCCATGACCAAAGTCCAACCTTAGGCAGGAGTAAAGTTATTAGTCATATTATTGCCTGGAGAAACAGTTTGACACATTAAGCTTTCACAGTAACTGCCATTATGTAATGAGGAGGGTATGATTTTTGCTTGCCTGGTTTTGCTATTAAATTTCTATGTGCCAAGTACATTTTGCTGTGGGACGGAGTAAACAATATGGGCCAGAATCTTCTCTCAGTTACACATGTGCAAGCCCCACTGAGTTTACTTATCACTGGCTGAACAATTTGGGTCCATTATATGTTATATACTCAAAAGTGTGGGAACAAATTCTGTCATTTACATCCCTGCAAGCCTACTGATTTCAATGGAATTGCACAGATGTAACTCAGGACAAAATTTTGCCTGAAGAGAGACATTTAACCAACTTGATTTCCCCTATGTTTGGTTAGTAATTTTTATCTAATTTTTCTAACAGCCTGGGTTGAAAACTGCTCTCAGTTACACATGCAAAGATTTTGATGTCTGTGGGAGTTGCACATGTGTAATAGAGCTGAATATGGCCCATCGTATACACCGATACACACCCCTGCATTCACATGGTGATAATGAAGCATGCAATTATTATAGCATATATTTCTCCCTGGAGTGATATTGCCGTTCTCATATGAGAAAAAGTGAAGTGAGTCTTGTGATACACTTCAAAACAGCAAATCCTGCCCTGTTCAGATCATGAAAACATATTAGTGGAAAAAGCCAAACTTGGACGCTGACAAGACAGACATATTTACTGGTTCGGGGCATCATTAGGAAGGAGAGAGAAGCCCACACTTGAAGCTCATATGCACAGACACAGGGTGAATATTAGTGAAGATATTTCACTGCATGTTTTCTGACACAACTCTCTCTAGATTGAGTGCTACCAAGTCAATTTGTGATGCACCTGAAGGGTTTAAGCTTTATATTCCTGACTTTACAAATAGCGTAAGTGCGTCCTATGGCATTTCTTCTTTCAGGCAGCTGCAACATCCAATACATTTCAAATTCTGGGACTGAAATCATCAGTGGGGCTAGAATTTCTTCCTAGACCTTTTGAGGAGCCCATTTCAGCCTTTGCTTTAAAGTTAAGGTTCAGTGTGAAATGTAATTCTGTAGAAAGTGTGTTGTGGGATCCCATGATCGTCTCCTAATAATTTCCATAGCAACTGTGCTCCATTTACAAATAAAAAGATGTTTGTTGTTTCCCTCCCCACGCCTCAGAATCTGAAAGTCAGGATGGGTTCTTGTCTTCTCACTCACCACCAGCAGGCCAAGCTGACTGTGGGCCAAACTGTATCCTCATTGACATCTGGGAAACCCCATTGTACTCCATGACATAGTTGCATCCCCTCTATCTTCAGATTATGTTCTGCGTGACATCCAATGTGTTTGCCCAAGTGTAACTGATTTGTCCCATAACTGGAAGTTAATGAACATATATTCTGGTGGTGCACAAGGAGTAGAATCTAGCTCTTTCCTCCTTAGCTGTGTTGGCTCTGCAGGTCTAAGTGTAAAAGCTTAAAGCACTAAAGGGAGCTGATCTGACTAAAGAGACACAGGGACCAGATCCATTTAGTAAGAAGGTGCCATTTTTACAGTCTCTTTCTGATGCAGAATGGCACTTTACATGGTAAAATTGGAACCTGCTGCCTATGTCTTTCCAACTGATCTAATAATCATATTTCTGCAAATTTTATATCCCTGACCCTTGTAAAGGGATTGCAGTGAAGGCGTTTTTTAAGCTGCATTTTAATAAGTCAATATGAAAGCTCAAAATTATTTAAAGCTTCTTAAATAGGATTATATTTGATTTCTTATGGGAATTGTGAGGGATAGTCTAGTAAAGATGTTCTGTCCTGCTGAGGTTTTATTACATTAAAGAAACAGCATCCTTTTTAGTAGCAAAAACTTTTAACTGTTCTATGATGAAAATGGAGATTATTCAGTCCAAGTAGTACAGAAGTTGGTAACTTCTTGTTGCAATTATCACAGCCCTGTGTCTTCCTATGGGAGGTCTGAGTACCATAAATAAGGAGGGGTTGCCTGAATGTAACACACTGCTTGCCAATCTCTGATATTTGATTGTTTGGCTCTGGACGTTACTGTGATCGTATTAATGAATATGTATACAACAAATACCAATTCCCTTGAATTAATGTGTGCAGCCCTCAATGCAGCCAACAGATACGTATCAGAGGGTCAACTTTTGGTCCCCAAGACTGAGTTCTATGCCAACGGAAGTCTGCTTTGGACCGTATCCATGGCCTAGTAACATTGCCTCCACAGAAAGGCATTGAGCCAAATTTTCAGCTCCCTTGACATCACTGTCGTTGCATGGATCTCACTGAGAGCACGGGGTCCACTGTGTTCTACTTAGCCCCAGCTGATTTATGAAGAAGGACCGAAAGTGCAAAATACGCTTAGCACGGCTAAAGCAGGGGACAGGTTACAAAAGTGTCTGCAGGGTGTGAATACCAAGGGCTTAATTCTCCCCTGACTCATTGGGCTCACAGTGGATGTAAATCTCGACACAATTTGGCCTCAATGTTCTAGAAGGATTCTAGAAAGTGGTACCAGCGAGGTTCATGAGGAGTGACGAAGTAGGTAAGTATTATCCCCATCTTGCATTTGGGAAATCTCAGAGCAAGAATAAAACTCAGAACTCTTGACATCCAGTCCCATGCGCTAACCACTAGACAATGTTCTCCCCACCAAGAACCCCAAATAATGAGTCATATTCTACCTTCAGATAGGTTTCAGAGTAGCAGCCGTGTTAGTCTGTAGCCGCAAAAAGAACAGGAGTCCTTGTGGCACCTTAGAGACTAACACATTTTATTTCAGCATAAGTTTTCGTGGGCTACAGCCCACTTCATCGTCTATGCATCCGACGAAGTGGGCTGTAGCCCACGAAAGCTTATGCTCAAATAAATTTGTTACTCTCTAAGGTGCCACAAGTACTCCTGTTCTTTTTACCTTCAAATAGGCACTCAAAATTCCTTTTGAAAGCAATGGGAGTTGAGCACAAGTATCTGAGGGCAGATTCTGGTTTAATCAGATGAATATTCTCAAAGCTCTTGTTGTTTTGGGAACAATGACCCAGTTACTGCTAACCTTTCCATCCTCTCTTTTCTACTTTAAGGGGTCAAAGTTTCCTGGGTGCCAAATGCAGATATTGATACTAGTTGCTCCCACTGTCGGAACGGATGTACAGTATTTTGCCCACGTTCTTGCCTGTTCATTCTAGGGTCTGATAATATGCTGGAAAGACAGAACAGTTCATTCTACTTTCCCCTTGCGCCCTTCTAAAGGCATCTCTGTGCTCTGCTCTGCCACACAGTCTAGATGACTCACATGAGTATACAATTCAGAGGGTTACCCGACATCAATAGAGGCTGCTCTGGGAACCACTCCAAAGCCAGCAGAGCAGAGGCACCCCTCTATCAACGCCTCCATGCTGTTTCCTCTGCTCACCTTCCACCTTTGACAGTCTTATTTCACCTCGTAGGAATGAGTGGTTGGTGTAGCTGGCGTATGGTGGGATTTTCAAAAGAGTAAGTGACTTAGGAGCATAAATCCTATTGAAAACCAATAGGGACTTATATTCCTAAGTCACTTTAGACCCTTGAAAATTCCCCCCACAGTGTCTATGTTGCTTTAGGAGTCATGCATGTGAGGAGCATGAATTTGGGCATCCCTGTTTAGAGATGGGCTCAAGCCAAAGCCCTGGATCTGAACACCCCTCAAAATTTGGAAAATTGAGATCTGAACTTCGCCGCTCAGACCCACTTCTATCCACCCCCACTTTTGCTCTGACCATGTGCCCCCTTTTCTTCCTGCCTAGCAGCCTTGCATAATATGGACAATCCAGTTTCTCTACCTTTTCTTGCTTGTGTGCTAGCTCTGGGGCAGAATTGCTCTGGTGTGCACGTCACCAGCTATACCTCCCTTATAGAGAACAGATTTGCTTTTTTTGGCCCTGTACATTGGCACAAGACTCATATTTGGCCTAAAGTCAAGAGCAGATTTAATAACAGAGGGAAACTCATTTTCAATATTTCCTTTTGATCTAAATTAAACACTTAAGAACTTTCAATTTTCAGGTGTGTACCTGATAGACTTAATGCCATCTTAGCAGAATCAGCAGAAAGAGCAAAACTGGACAAGATGTTGTTGATTTATCAGTGATAAAATAATTCATATTGGGGACAGAAAGATAAATATATAAATTCTGATGAAGAGCCCAGAATCCATTAAGGAACCCCCACAAATCTCCAGGGTTACCTGGCACCATGAACAGACTGGAGCATACCAAACTTGGAATTTCATTCCCTAGCAAACCGCCTCTTCTTTCCTTGTTATATGGAAAACCAGTTTTGTGTTTGTGCTATTCTGGTGCTAGAACTGTCCACCTAGAATACTTAGAACGCAATATCTGCTAAGTCAAGAAACAGTGCAATAAGCGTTTACAAATTGCCAGAAGTTGGGAGCAAAATGTAGCTGTCAAGTGAAAACTAAAAGGCTGGTAAATACTCCCATGAAGAAGAATGAAAATAATGTGTGCGTAAATACTTTCATATCTGGCTGGCCCTTTAAAACCAAAAAGATAGAGTTCATTTGCATTTAGATCTCTTTGGCTCCCTCTTTTCATCTAAAGACAAATCCTCACAAAGGCTGCTTAATTAGACCAAATTAGATTTCCACCTAGTGGCTTGTCATTCATTAGGAAATGCTGTTCTTTTTCTCTAGTTTGGTAATTATAAGCTGGTCTATACCAGCCTCACAGTATTCGCTTCAGACTCGAAGTATGACTAGCATTCATGATTTGTGCAGAAGAGAAGAAAATTATTCAGTCCCACCAAGTCCGCCCATTTTACAAGTTGGATAAAGATCATCACTGGAGTCTTTTATATAATAGGGTAGCCTCTTTCTTAAGTCTTTAATAATTAATTGTAATAGCATATCTCATGGTAATTTTCAAGACTAAAAGCTAAGTACAAACAGTTCTTGCGTGTACTAGCATCTCGCATGGTCTAGCTCTTGTACCAGACAGTGCATTTCTTTCCCTTGGAGATGCACTCATAGTCCATCTAAGAAAACTCCCATTCAATCTTTTATTGTTATTTGTATTACAGTAGTGCTCAGTGGCACCAGTGGAGGTAAGGGCGCTAGGCGCTGTACATATCCATAGTAAGAGACACTCCTTGACCTGAAGAATTTACAGCTAAATAGACAAGACAGACAAAAGGTGTGGGAAGGAAAGTATTATCATCCCCACTATTACAGATGGTAATCTCTCTCAGTGAAATCCTGGCCTCAGTGAAGTTGATAGCAAAACTCCCGTTATCTTCAGCTGAGTCAGGATTTCAAGCTCCGTGTCTAAGGACATGCAGGCAGTATGATGTAGAACGGAGGATTGAACCCAGCTTTTCTGAGCCCCACTCCAATAGGTTAACCACAGGAACATCCTACCTTTTTATCCCCTGGTAGTGGATAGTTCATAACTACACTTTACCCAGCAAACTCAGTCACCTGTTGACTAGTTTGCATCCTATCGCAGGGCTCTATTCAGAAATTTTACTTGCTTATATTCAAAGGGAGGCTTGCGAGCCACAGTATTTTTCCCTTCAGAAAGGGCAACTGAAATAAGTTTCCAACTGAGCCTCTTCCATACTCTACAGCAGCTAAGAGAGAGCATTGTTTTCTAATTGTAGACCTCTTCGATCGCATATTAAGGCCCTTTGCCCCAACTCTGCTATACCAAACGGTCAGTTGCCACGTGTTATTAAATTCACTTTCTAGCTATCATCTGAGAGCATAGAAGGATGAGCTGTAGCATAAAGCACGTCACCATAAAGAGGGATTTTTGTTTCAGAAAAATAGTTCTAACTGTGCTTCTGCCCAACCTGGTTAAATGTGGACTTTGCCATACAAGGAGCCAGGGTTGCATTTCTCAGTCACTATCCAAGCTTGGAGATTATTCCCTCACGAGTTGGGGCAAGCGTTATCGCTCTCCGTGCCCCCTCACTTGGCCACCTATTTTAAAATCTGCCCCAAAAGCTAATGCAACCCGAGCGTACAAGTCTTTTAAACCAGATCAGTTATTTTTCAGCAAGGTCAATCCACTAGGGTGTCTGGTGATTGCACATTTGGATTGACTCAACATCATCTTAAATGTTGACGTTTTGCCAGCACACCATCCTTACTGTGAGGCAGAGACCCTTTGCTCAGTGGAGGCCGGTGACATCTGACACTGTAAGGAAAACTGAGGCACGAAAGCCAGTTTATAGCAGTGGGTAAAGACCGTGCCAGAGAGCAGATGATGCCCATCCTGCCAGGAGTGCAGTCAGCTTTTCTGCCGCCCTAGGTGGCGGAAGGTCCCGCCCCAAAATGCCACCCCCCACAGAGGCGGCAGAAGGTCCCGCCGCCGAAATACCGCCGCGGTTGCCGCCCCCCAAATTGTAGCACCCTAGGCAACCGCCTAGGTCGCCTAATGGGTTGTGCCAGCCCTGCGTCCTGCTTACCCTCACCAGCCTCTGCTACTTTCATTTCTTAAACAGCATCTTAAATGGGGGAAATCTTTCAAATGAAATAATGACACTTAGCACTTCAGTATCACTTTCAAGTTCTACACACCTCAGTTAAACTTGCAACCCCCACCTGTGAAGTTGCTAAATATTATCCTTACTTTACCAATTGGGCAATTAAGGCGGGGGGTGGGTGGGTTATGTCTCTCACCTTTGACTGTTACAGGCGGCGTCTCTGTCAGAGCCAGTACTCAAAAGTGGCTGACTCCCGGTCCAGGACTTACACCACTAGTGCTCTGCCTGTGACTAACAACCATAACATGACACTGCAACAACAATTAAAAAAGCCAACCACCATAATGAACTATGTCAATGTACAAGTCATTAGAGCCAATGTTTTCATCTGGTCTTTGGTAGGGAAGAGCCAGGAGTATGCACAGGAACTAGCACATTAATCATGTTCACTTCCATCTTACATGGAGGGATTTTCAATGAATCCATAAAGAAATGAAAACAAACGCACAGAGAATGACCCCTGCACTCGTCAAAACTTAAAACAGTTCAGTAGCTTTGATTTCTATTTTTGAAGCACTCCTGTCACTGTTTTATTTACTCAAGATTCACTCCAAAACTTGCTAACTCCACTGCCCAGTATATTCGACCCTTCACTGATCAGCCTGCCAAATGAGCGTGCCACACATCTGCTAGCTATTTATTATTTCATCCCATTTTTATATCCAAAATATCACCTGTACAGCAGAAGCTATGGGATATGGCACCAAATGGAGCGCTAGTCTCTCCTCTGCCACTGACTTGCAGGGTGACCTTGAACAAGTCACTTTTCTCTGGCACAGCGCCCCCATCTGTACAATGGGGGTTATGATGCCCACCGATCTTTGTAAGTCACTTGGAGATCGACTTTTTTACTCGTTTTCAGTGCTACAAAAGCATCATGTCATCCTTTTGGAAACAGCATAAGCTGAATTCTTATCACAGTCCCATCCCCCCTGCAACCCAATGAAGTACATTGCATGACCACAATGGCAAGATTTAGCACAAAACGTATTGATGTTAGGGCCAAATGTTGCAGTATAGAAACGCTATTGAAATCTAATGAGCAATACCTCTTCCCCCGCCCCACACTTTGTAAACTAGGGGCCAGATTCTGTCCTCGCTCTAGCAGCCCAAAAGGCCTGGAAAGGCCTTCTGGGGAATTCACCTAGAACAAGGCCAATGTAGGCAGCCCAACCCATGCAGACCCTGGCACAGAAGTGCACTGATAGGAGGAGAAATGGTCAGTGTGCTTTGCACTACAGCTATTTTGGACTGCAGAGCAGCCCATTGGCAGCTGTGGGGATAGTCCCTGGGGCTGCTCTAACTTACATCGGGTGGCATGCTGACCCCTACAATAGCCTGGAACTTCAGGAGGGACAAAGGTGGCAGAAAGCCACCCCTCCCCCAGCTCGGCCCAGGTTTATGTGCTGCATCTTCAAATTCATTCCTAGAGTAACTTAGATGAGAAGAGTGAAGTTACACCAGGGTGAATTTGGCCCAGTGTCTGAGAAAAACAGATTATTCTCAGATGCTGTAATACTTGTATCTAAAAACTCCTCACCCTAACCCCTGTTGTATTAATCTAGATCAGAGTGGGCAAACTACAGCCCTTCAGCTCCTGCTGGGGAGCAGGGTCCAGGGCTTGCCCTGCTCTGCCCATGCTGTGGCTTTGGGCAGCTCCCGGAAGCAGCAGCATGTCCCCACACCGGCCCCTACGCGTAGGGGCAACCAGGGGGCTCCGCATGCTGCCCCTGCCCCAAGCGCCGCCCCCACAGCTCCCATTGGCCGAGAACAGTGGCCAATGGGAGCTGCAGGGGTGGCACTTGTGGACAGGGCAGCATGCAGAGCCACCTGGCTGCGCCTCCATGTAGGAGCTGGAGTGGGGACATGCTGCTGCTTTCGGGAGCTGCTTGAGGTAAGCACTGCCCGGAGCCTGCGCCCCTGCCACAGCCCAGCCCTGATCCCCTGCCCCAGCCCTGATCCCTCTCCTGCCCTCCGAACCCCTGAGTCCCATCCTCCTGCACCCCAGAGCCCGCACCGCCAGCTGGAGCCCTCACCCCCCCACCCGCACCCCAACCCCCTGCTCCAGCCTGGAGTCCCCTCCTGCACACTGAATTCCTCATTTCTGGCTCCACCCCACCCCTCAATTTCATGAGCATTCATGGCCTGCCATACAATTTTCCACACCCAGATGTGGCTCTCGGGCCAAAAAGTTTGCCCACCCCTGCTATAGAATGACGGATGCATCCTGGCTCAGAGGAGCATTTAGTAACATTTTTTTTTTAAGGGAGAGAAATTAAATACAAAAAAATCTTACCTTGTGTAACATTAAGATTATGGTTTTGAGCACTCAGAAATCAGGAAGTGCAAAAATTAGGATTTGCACATTATTGGATTAGCAGCTATTCCACTGAGTGTAATAGTTTTAGCTAGAATATGTGCAATGTGGGTGAGTTTAAGCTTATTATGAGAGTATTAGCCATTGCATTTTTTGATTTTGAATATGTAACACTTATGCACGTGAGTCACTTTATTCACCAGAGTAGTTTAATTGAATTCACCGGACTACTCACGTAAGTAGCTTTATTGTCCTATGTAAATACAAGGTTGGGTCCCTAACATGCGGTCTTTGATGTTGAGCGTAAGTAGGTTTCTGCATTTAACATTAATTTGACATTGTATTGTGTCTAATGTACCAACATACATAGCTCATTCTCCCACTGGCATCATATTATGAATAACAGGTTCATAGACATTATATCACATCCAAGCAGTCCTTCTCAGACAGGATGCAGCACCCATTGATATACAGCCCCGTGCAGTTTCACTCTTTCTGACTTACTTCTGTGGCAGTAGTCTGTGGTCTGGTGATTTGACTACAAGACCCATGAGCCGGGAACCAATAAATTCTATTTCCTGCTATGTCCCTGATTTCCTCTGCAGTCTTGCACAAGATAATGAGCTTCTCTGTCTCTCTTCCCCCAGCTGTAATATAGGGATTATTACTTAAGGACGTGTTGTGAGGATTAATAAATTAGGGTCAAATTTTGTGGTCTTTCAGCAAGCAAAACTGCCATTGAATTTGACCTTTCATGTTTATGAAAAGCTTTGAGAATGGTAAGCGCTGAGTGTTATTACTCCTCTGCTCGAGAATGGAAGTTATATGGAGCAAACTCCTTGTAACTAGCTGCCAGGTAGCATTTCTCCAGAGCTAACAAACCTGGAGCTGTCTTTAGAAAACAGCATCCACATTTTACTAATCATTTTTGGGCAGGAGGGGAGCAAACAAGTCCCCTCCCCCTTTTTTTTTAAGCTCATCAAATTTGCCTCCTTCAAAACACCAAACATTCCTGTTCTCATCTACCTAAACCTGATGTTGAGTTACCGTCCCCCAGAGGCTCTCAGTAGCTCAGATCTGATGTATCCCTGCACTTTGTAGCTCACCGCCTTCTTAGAGTGTAATCAAACATCAAGCTAAGTAGCAAATAAATCTCCCGATCTCATAAGCTGCACAGCAAGATCATGTAAATGCAAATGAGGGGCTTGATTTCAAGCTGTCGCGGGGGGAAGGGGGGAAAAATGCTGGGCCGTGTCACTGCAATCACTTCACTCTGTAAGTGCAGTAAATCAGCAGTAATAATAGTAATGGCAGCGTGATGGGAGGCTTTACTGTACAAGGGGGTGTAATGAAAAGTAGAACAGAAGGTAGGGAAAGGAACAGGGTCATATGGATTGAAAAGGCACAGGCATGGGGTTTGCAGGCTTCCAAAGACCACAGAATCATCTGGGAAGGAGCTGGGTATGCCCAGCTGAATAAAAACACAGAGAGAATTCATGAATTTCCAGAGCACCCCCTCCCAGTGAAGAGCTGTGTTAGATACAGGGATTAAAAATACATGCCTCCCTCTCTCTCTCTGTAGCTCTCTTTGCAGGCCTTTTCTATCCCTCTCTCATTCTAAATCTCCCTGGATGAGAACGTAGGAGGTGGGGGGTTGATACGCTATAAGTATATAGGAAATGGGAGGTGCCCAACATATTTGCAACAAAATAGGAAATGCTTGAAATGTTTGCATTTCGGTGAGAATTTGAACTCAGTCCCATTTCCACACTGAAACAGGCCCATTTCCAAGCAGATTTCTTTCCTTTGCCACCGAGTGAGATTTGGCGATCGCCTTGCGCTATTAGGAGTATATGGCTTATGACATGTAGCTGAGCAGTTCTGATTCTACCCAGCAGAGGGCAGTGCGGCACATACACAATCGCCATTTTCAAAATAAAACCAACCCCCGCCCCCAAGCACAACCCCTATTTGAGTCTTATTAACAAAACAAAACAAAAAAATGGACACGTGTACTCAGATTTAAATGGAATTCATTGTTTCTTATAGGAAATAGAATATTTACCACCCTTCTAACTGCATCCTCAATGAATATATGGAAAGAGTTAGTTATAGCTTGGGTCTCAAGGTGATCTCTGCAGGATGATTAAATGCATTGGGAATGCTTCAGGGGGGAAAAAACAGGGTCGTCTTTTCTGAATGGGCTGTATAAACAATATTTAAGATGCCTGATTTTCCTTGCTAACATCATAAAGGGAAAAAACTTGCAGAAGGTACCAAGAGAAAATTAGGACCGCCTGGGATGCAGAGCGAGATGGTTTTAATTAGAGCGGAGAGGTGGGAAATAAGGCGGAGAGATGACATCTTAATGAGGTTTAATGAAGTTGTCTGCTGATGGGGACAGCTGTCAGACAGATCTGTATTCCAGCCAAGAAGCTTTGTGACAGGCTAAACCTGAAAGGAGGCAATGCTGGTGGAGTGGGGGGAACAGACAGGAGGCTTTGCATCAACTTTGGGTGCCTCTCTGAAGCATTTAGTAATGCAGCACATCTAATCACTTGATGACAAAAAACTTAAACTGACTGATAAAGTTATAATAGTTTTTTGCTAATTCATGAACTAGGCAAACTTTAATCCTTAATGTCTGTTACAAAGATTGCCTTCCTTCTATAGCCGATAAGAGAGTTCCTTACATAAGTGACCCCTTGGGTGGAAGGACGCATACGACGAAGTTCTGGGAGATGTTCAGAACCTCCCAGTTCCACTGATTTCAGTGGCAGTCATGGGTTCTCTCAGGGTTTGGCCTATTGGGCCAGATTCTCCGTTGCCCTGTATCTTGTGTTGTCACTTACACCATGGGGCTGTAAAATGCAACCAGACGCAACTGAGCTCTCACCGAGCAGTGGTGTACATGACTGCACAAGGTGCAACGCAAAAGAGAATCAGGCCTCTTAACTATGAAATAAATGAGCTCCGTTTGTGGAAAAATTCAAACCCTACCCACTAAAAATCTCACTTTTGCAAATCTGTTTGAGAAAGCTTGAGTGTTACAGGCCTCTGCCTTTGCTGGGCTTGTGATGGGGTTTCTCCCCCACAACACATCTCTTTCCTTTTAATAACTAATTTCTGACAGCAAATCATCAGGATATCAGGATAGGATCCCAGGGAAAAGCCTGTGCTCGTGTATTTGAAAAATGCTATAAAACCACAATTTGCCTTCTATGTCAAATTTTTCCTGCTACTCAGGAGGAGACTGTTTATTGGTTCTGGGTTATATGTAATCGCATGGAGGTGGCATCACGTACAGACTCCCTGCAGACCCTTTGAATAGGCAGTCTCTGGAACCAGGATGTGTATTATTAAACCTTGCAGTAATCTGCAGTATCTAATGCAGCCTCTCTCTATTGTTGCTATTAATCTGGCGTTTTTATAAAAGGTAGACACATTGCTTTTGTGGGGACATTTTCAAGGATTACAAAATGGGAAATGACTGCCTAGCAAGGAGTACGGCAGAAAGGGATCTGGGGGGGGGTCATAGTGGACCACAAGCTAAATATGAGTCAACAGTGTAACACGGTTGCAAAAAACGCAAACATGATTCTGGGATGTATTAGCAGGAGTGTTGTAAGCAAGTCACGAGAAGTAATTCTTCCACTCTACTCTGTGCTGATTAGGCCTCAACTGCAGTATTGAGTCCACTTCTGGGTGCCACATTTCAGGAAAGATATGGACAAATTGGAGAGAGTCCAGAGAAGAGCAACAAAAATGATTAAGGTCTAGAAAACATGACCTATGAGGGAAGATTGAAAAAATTGGGTTTGTTTAGTCTGGAGAATAGACAACTGAGAGGGGACATGATAACAGTTTTCAAGTACATAAAAGTTTGTTACAAGGAGGAGGGAGAAAAATTGTTCTTCTTAACTGCTGAGGATAGGACAAGAAGCAATGGGCTTAAATTGCAGCAAGGGAGGTTTAGGTTGGACATTAGGAAAAAATTCCTAACCATCAGGGTGATTAAGCACTGGAATAAATTGCCTAGGGAGGATGTGGAATCTCCCAACATTGGAGATTTTTAAGAGCAGGTTAGACAAACACCTGTCATAATACAGAGTCTTGCCATGAGTGTGGGGGACTGGACTAGATGACCTCTTGAGGTCCCTTCCAGTCCTGTGATTCTATAATAGCAAGGAAAGTTGGTACGAGCTCCAGCCTTATTCATTGCTAACATTTCCTCCTCCTTCCGTTCACTGTAATTAATCACTAGTCCTGGTCATTTACTAGAAATATACCTAAAATCACTAACATATGGAACAATAGGTAAAGGGGAGGCTTATCTTGCAGTTAAAGCTCAAGGCTGGGTAACAGGAAACCTGGGTTCTATTCCCAACCCTGCAACTGATGCACCGTGTGAACTTGGGCAAGTCATTTCACCTCTCGGTGCTTTAGTTTCCCCCGCCTGTAAAATAGGGAGATAAAAATAAACCACAGCAGTAATGACTTACATTTGTTTTAGATTTTAGTGACGGCTGCTCCCCAATAAAGACATCGTGGCCACCTGTCACAAGCTGAATAAAGAAGTGAGGAAAGGGAAGGGTAGAAGAAAGGATGGGGTTTTTTATTATTATTATTTTCATTTAAAGGGGCGTCTGCTGGTCTTGTGGCTACAGTCAGCATTCACCCTTTGACTTATGTTAAGTTTCCTTTTCTTTGACTTGCCAGGTTGCGGGAGGGGGTGGGGGGGGCTCTCCAGCCTGCAGGTAAGCACTATTCTGTGCCATTTCCCCTCGCCTGGACACATACCAGCTTCCACCAGTCTTATGCCTCTCCAGCACCTCTTAAATGCAACCAAGTGGTTTGACACCTATACACAAGGTTTTGCTGGATTGCTGTGCTGGAGTCTGGACTACAGAGGGGTGATTTGTAGAGCACACCAGTGTGTTGTACTCTAACTCCCGCATGCTGACCCTGCTGCCGCACGCTATGTGCTCCTTAATGCAAGCTGATGTAGCCCTGTTTGGAACCGGACTATATCAGTGCATGTCTACACAGGGGAGTTAGAATGCAACACAACCCTCTAGTGCATTCTCTGGGGCTGTGTAGACAAGCCCAAAGATTCATAGGAAGTCTGCAGGCAGGATTAAACCGTTCTGCGGGCCGGATGCAGCCCACCCGTTTGACACACCTGCTCTCAATGCATCACAGCCCTTCTTGTTCCACTGAGCAGGAGAGAGGCTGCACAGAAGGATGGGTTTGTTGGCAGGGCACAAAATATCTGCCACTGCACCAATCCAAGGGCTAAATCCTCATCATAAGGGTGCACAGCGACTACTGGGCTATTGTAGAAGCACTGGAGCGTCTATACAGCTGCTGCTCACCGAGGTGTCAGGTTAGAGTGGGGATGGTTTTATTGCCCCCCCCCCAAAGAACTCTTTCATCCTGTTGCCTCAGGCTTTGCAGATAGGGCAGCGGTTGGTCCAGAGAGGTGTGAATTGCCTACTGTATCTCAAAAGGGTGTTGACCCTGGAGTGTAACAACAGGCATTTCAATATCACTGTCTCACTGCTGATGATTTTGAAACATCCACATGTGGCTAGAGCTAAGAATTTGCACACCCATCCTACCAACCTGACCCCAGAGCCGCCCAGAGGATTCAGGGGGCCTGGGGCAAAGCAATTTTGGGGGCCCCTTTCATAAAAAAAAAGTTGCAATACGATAGAATACTATATTCTCGTGGGGGACCCTGTGGGGCTTGGGGCAAATTGCCCCACTTGCCCCCCCTCCTCCACCCCGGGTGGCCCTGCCTGACCCTATGATACACACGACCTGGCAACTTCATATTTATACCCTCTCTGGACTGAAAAATATCCTGTCCCAAGCCCCACAGAAAGAACAAGGTCCACTGCAGAGGGTTTGGTAGCTCACTGCTTAATCTTGCTCCAGCCATCCAAGAGCAGAACCTCACTAGACATAAGCTTTTGGGCAGCCGGTCATCACCCCTTTGCCCCCTCCCTTTCAAAAGCCAATAAGGTTTCAAGACACACAAATCTCAGAGTGACTTCGCCATGGAGATCATGGTCCAACTATAAAGGAGGGAAGTGAGGTCAGTTAATCCCACAGATTCCACAAAGCTGGGACACACACAGGAGAGCAAAGGGGAGTTAATTTTAAAACTAAATAAAAACAAAGTGATTGTGTTCATGCTTTCTTTTCCGAGCCGCGAACACCAGTCAGTAATATTTTTTGTTTTCTTTCCCCCCTTTGGTTGCTTAGATTTGGCTTCTAGGAAATTATTGATCATTCTGGGCATGAGTGAGAATATGACAGACTCTTCTGGGGTTAGTTCCAAATTTCAAAAGGGATGCACAACTTGTAAATGAAAGACACACAGAGCTGAAGGAAATTTAAGGACTTGTAAACCCTGCAAAGGTATAATCTGCAGAAGTAGCCCTCCAATAACCTTGTTCAAACAGATGGATTTACTCAGAGTTAACCAAGCAGATTTGAACATATACTATTTTAATATTTCAAATCCATGTATTCTTAAGCAAGCCTCACCCCACTTTTCCAGTAAATCTAGGTTGGTTTATGATTTTGGGACAAAAACATGCAAAATTCTGGTGAACCTTGATGGTTTTGACTGAGTTTTGTTTTGAGATTTGGAGTTCATTTGAATCTAGGAGAGGGGGATTCAAACGCACATGGATCAAAAAAACCTAAAGCAAATGTTGGCACAAACCCCTGTGGACAAACCTGCTGAGTATTGTTTTTCTCTGACACAATGTAAGAATGGTCAGTTTGCTTCCCCACCCCCACCACATCCCCGCATCATTCCCATCCACCAGTCCAAACTGGTTTACAGCTGCAAGCAATACTTGAAGAAGAGGGGTTGAAAGTAATGAAGGACCTGGAGAGTCTAGGCAATTTTCTTAAACAAGGGCTGAAGAAAACCCCTTATTGGTGCAATATAGAATAATGTTGCATAGATGAAAAATTAAAGTGTGAAAATATGAAGCGTTTCCATGTGCAGAAGTTCTGCTCCTGCCTCCTTCAATAAAACAAGAGCCTCTCCTTCTGAAGGTGCCATTTTTATAGAGTCGCTTTTCAGACAGTAGCCACACTTCAAGGGACCCATCTATGACTTGCTATACCTTGGGGGAGCGGCTTGTAACCTCCATATTCCTCATCTGTATATAATTGTGATATTGCAGATAAAGCATGCCATGTGAGGTATCAGAGGAGATGTTATAATCGGCTGAAAGTCACTGTTCTATCTAAATATGTATATCTTTAGTGCATATGAAGTTATGAGAATTGTGTTGTATGGTTGTCACTAAAACATGCTGTAAGTTGGGGAATCAGCCGGATATTAGCTCCCCAGAGACAACAGCAAGGAAAGTAACCAACATCCAGGTGGGGTGTCAAACAACCATCGGCAGCCATTGTCCAGCAAGGGAGCTACAATTCAATGACTCACCTGCATAAGGCCACACCAGGGGAATTGCTCAACCTTGCCTGGGGACTCAGCAATGCCCACCAGACATGCCTGGACTTGTGTTCTCCAAGCACATGGGCTAAGGGTATAAAACAGAACAGAGGGGGCCCATGCTTCGCCTTTCTCCTGACCTCACCAATGCTGCAAGCAACAACACTACTCAGAAGAAGACTGAAGACTCCAACAGAGGGTACTGGCCCAGGTTTAAGGGACAAACCTGTATATTATGAACTGCAGTATCTAGTGGGGTGAGGAAAAACTGCTTAATCTAGATCTTGCCCAGTCTAATAGGGTTGAGAGTTTAGACTGTGTGCTTATATTTTATTTTATTTTGATAACTAACTAACTTTTTGCCTATCACTTATAATCACTTAAAATCTATCTTTTGTAGTTAATACATTTGTTTTACTGTTTATCTTTCCCAGAGAGTTTGCCTGAAGTGTGTGGTAAATGTGCTCAGGTTTGCAAAGCCTCGTGTATATTCACTTTCCATTGATGAAGCGGTGAGCCAATTAATAAATCTGCATTGCTCCTCTTGGGCAGTATATTCCTGAGGTACAGTGCTGGGAGCTGGGGGGATTTGGCTGGTGTCTTACTCTGTGTGATTCATGAGTGGCTCTGGGAGCATTCATGCAAACTAGCTGGGTGTGGCGCTCCACATGCTGTTGTGCTGAGTTATAACGGCGCCAGGAGGGGCTTGCTGCCGATCACTAGCAAGGCATTGTGAGACAGCCCAAGCTGGAGAGTTAAGGGGGCACAGGAGTCCCACAGTCCCAGGCTGCACCCCAGGGATCCCATCACACCGTCTACACTAGGAAATGACCCGTTGCTGAAAATGATTGTCACCAACAGGCTCTGCTAGCCCAGCCTCATCTAGAGATGACAACAATTTAGGTGCTGATGTAGATGGGACAAACTTGTTTCCATACCATTCCTGAGGGTGTAATACGTCTCGTTAAGACCAATCGAGCTCCACCTTTGTTAGCAATATGAAGACAAGGTTCCAAGCAGGTGCTGCCATTTTAAGAACTGTGTTGCCTAACTCTCCTCAGAGTACAGAGTAACAGCCGTGTTAGTCTGTATCCGCAAAAAGAAGAACAGGAGTACTTGTGGCACCTTAGAGACTAACAAATTTATTAGAGCATAAGCTCTAATAAATTTGTTAGTCTCTAAGGTGCCACAAGTACTCCTGTTCTTCTTTCTCCTCAGAGTAAGTCAAATTGACACAGTGCTTTAAAACGACACCAGCAACTCAGCTATGCTAGAACTCCCAGCATTGCTGACACTAGTGGAACCAAACTGGTGTTAGCAACATGAGGGACTTTTTGAGAAGTTTCCCTGCTGTAAACAGGGCTTAACTGTCCAAGCTTTTATTACAAATCCCTATTCTGAGAGGGTTTAACGTGTTAAGCAAAATCTTTACTTTTCTGACCCTCTTACTCCCAATCCTTTCCCTTGCAGGCAGAACTAGGAAAACCTCGGAGAAGCTGCTACACTCTTCCAGGCTATGACTTTGCATATGGGTTATACCTTCATGGGGCTGACGGAGGAGTACCTGAAGGTATGACAATGCAAGTAAAGATTAGAGATGCCATTAGAGGCTATTAAAAGGTTCCCCCCCACCTGGATGTCACCAAACGACCTGCAGGTTTGAGTGTAACAACATGCCTTGTACCTATTAAAGTCTTAATACCAATGGAGGAGGGTGGGGGAGAAAACAATCTCATTGAGCTGAAGGGGGAGAGTAAGAACTCTAGCATTTTACCTGCTCACGTGAACACCATCTGTGGCATTTGGTAACTGTTGTGTGCAAGAGTCCCTGGCCTTGTCTATATTTGGGATTCAACCATCAATGGCCAGCAGCCGGCGTAGCTGCACCAGTGCAAGCCCCAAAAGCGTAGACCAGGAAAGTTGTAACATGCTCCAGGTGAGCTTACTCCTGTTTGAAATCAGTGTAAGGTCAACTGGTGCAAGTCGCAGCTTTCCTTTTCTACACGCGGGGCTCGTATTAGTGCAGCTACACCAGTGGCCGGGCTCCGATGATTGAATCAGGGCTAATTCCAAATATCAACAAGGCCTTTGCTTTGACCTGTACCCAATTGCTGAGCCTGGTACTCAAACACATGAAAAACCCTGCTTCGCATAGTGTGGAATGTATGAAAATAACCATGTGCTTCAATCAAGATCAAGTCAGGTTGTTGTGACCCTTCTGTCCTGTAGCAGAGGCCTTCCTAAGAGTGTACAAAGTTTTTCTAAGGAAATGCACAGCTACTCACAAACTCAAGGTTTGTCACGGTTACAACTTACAACTTTTGAAGCTGACCTACCTTTGCAGAAACTTTTGCTCGTGTATGTGACAACTGAGCAGAGATGGGCCCAAATCCAAGCAAAGATGGGCACAAATTGGCCCACCTTCATGAGCAGAGCTGGCTTTTGCATTGGACACTTGTGAAAATTCACATAAGTTTCAGTGAGGAAAAAAAAATGGACGGCTTTGTCAAAATTGCTGAGCATTACAAATTGGAGGTGGGGAAATTGTGGGAAACAGGAACAATTTACTTGAGAAACTCTGTGCTTAAGATTGATGGATTTTCTTGCTGGTCTCTGTTTGAACCGCACTGATGTGAATGCAGTTTGAATTTCACTCCGAGTAGAGGACTAGCAAAAGGCCTATGCATCGCTTAATTCCCCCTATGTAGTACATAGGCCTTGAGCTGGCCCTCTGCACCAGAATGAGATTCACCCAGGCTGGGTTATTCAAAATGAAATCCTAGTAACTTCCTTTGTTCTGGCTCTTGTCTTCCTTTCTGTCCTTAGCGATAGGCCACTGGCATTCAATGAAACCCAGGCCCCCTTCCCCAAGGGAGATGCCTCGGAATTACATTGCCATGAACCGTGAGGCTCTTAAGGCTGGTTATGTCACAGCACATGAATACAACCTGTACCGCCAGCTCAAGGACATCCGCTGCAATGAAGATAACGACAGTCGTTTTAAGAGAGCCCCCCCAAAAGTACCTCCAGATATGACCTACGGAATTCTAGCACGGTAAGAGGGAGAAAACCCGGGCTTCTCTAAGGGCTAGATTCTCCTCTCTGTGTCTCCAAACAGTGACTTAAGGGAAGTTTGCTGTGAGTTGAAGTGCTGTAGCGTAGGAGTCTCCTAAAATATATTCAACTCCAGCATGCGCATCCCCTGAATCCCCAGAAGGGGAATGGCCTGACCCAGGACAAAGCACAAATTAGTCACAACAGCCTTTAGATGTCTTGTGGTCTGATTGCACCCAGAGAGTTCGATATGTAGTGCTAGCCTGTGTGCCTGCAATTAACCATGCCCCCAGTAAACTGCTGGTGCAAAATTCCATCCACAAAAGGAGTAGCAGGACTGACTCCCCTTTAAAAATATATTTGGTCCGTATCCTTTAACTCATGTAATTGAATCCAAGTAATTGAAGCTCTGAGATTATGGGCTGGATTTTTCCACAGTCCAGCACCTTGTGTTGTCATTTACATCAGTAGAAAGAGGGTGTAAAATGCGACCTAACTATCTTGATGCAATCAGACAACAAGACATCTAAATGCTGCTGTGGCTAATCTGTGCTTTGTCTAGGCCAGAGGTGGGCAAACTACGGCCTGTGGGCCACATACGGCCTGCAGGACCATCCTGCCCGGTCCTTGACCTCTCAGCCAGGGAGGCTAGCTCCCGGCCCCTCCCCTGCTGTCCCCCCACCCCCGCAGCCTCAGCTCGCCCGCCACCAGCACTCTGGTCAGCGGGGCTGCGAGCTCCTGCTGGGCAGCGCGGCGGCGTGGCTGGCTCTGGCCAGTCGGCGCAGCTGCCAGTCCTGGTGCTCTGAGCGGCATGGTAAGGGGGAGGGGAGCGGGGGGATTGGATAAGGGGCAGGAGGTTCTGGGGGGCAGTCAGGGGACAGGGAGCAGGGGACAGTTGCATAGGGCAGAGATTCTGGGGGGGCGATCAGGGGATGGGGAACAGGGGGGATGGATAGGCGTGGGAGTCCCAGCAGGCTTGTCGGGGCAGGGGTGTGGATAGGGGGCGGGGCAGTCAGGGGACGGGGGGGTTGGATAGGGGGTGGGGTGCCAGGGGGGCAGTTAGGGGCGGGGGTCCCAGGAGGGGGCGGTCAGGGGACAAGGAGCGGGGGGGGGGTTGGATGGGTCGGAGGTTCTGAGGGGAGCAGTCAGAAGGTGGGAAGTGGGAGGGGGTGGATAGAGGGTGGGGGCCAGGCTGTTTGGGGAGGCACAGCCTTCCCTACCCAGCCCTCCATACAGTTTTGGAACCCCGATGTGGCCCTCAGGCCAAAAAGTTTGCCCACCCCAGTCTAGGCTCAGGCCACTGCTCTTTTTGGGATTCTGATATCTGAAATGCTGGAGATGTGCATGACGAAGGTCAGTATGTTGCAGGAGACTCCTAGGCCGGAGCACTTCGGTTCACAGCATAGTACATAGGGCCTGATTCTCTATCACCCGGCAGCCGTGTAACCATTTACACGAGTACAAAATACGTATAAAATTCAGATTTGGTAGCATTTGGCATCCACTTTGCACTGAGGTAAATGACAACATGAGGTGCTGGGCAATGGAGAATCTAGCCCATAATCTCAAAGAGCCTCAATTAGATGGATTCAGTTATAGGAGTTAAAGGCTTAGTGCTAAAATGCATTTTTTAAAGGGGCTTCAGTCAGGCCACTCATTTTGTGGATGCAATTTTGCACCAGCAGTGAATTAGAGGCATGGCTAATTGCAGGCATGCAGGCTAGCATTAGATGTCTAACTACCTATTCTCTACTGGTATAAATGACTACACAGGTGCAGAGCATTAGAGGATCAGGCCCTACATACTTTATTCATGCATATGTGCTGACCTCTATGTTTGGAGATATACATCCAAATAGATAGGTCATCAAATAGTCTTCGTATATGCATGAGTAAAGAACATAGGGCCTGAATCTCCATTTCTCTGCACCTGTGTAACCATATATGTATATAAATATAATCAGGAATAAAACATATACTCTTCAGAGGTTTAACAACAAAGCAAAATAACTCAGGGTCTCAGTGAAGAGGGCTGAGAGATTAGAAAGCTCAATTTAAAAGTCATCCAGGGAGGGAGACAAAGCAGCTGCAGACTGGGTCAGCCTCTACTAACATACAAATCATAACAGCCTATTGCAGAGGGGTTTAATTTATTGGGTTTTTTAATGAACAATAAAATCATGCAAACAATAATGTATGGAGCAGCACAGAATATTCGCTTTTCATCCCTTTCACATATGCCTCTTTGTTTATTCATTTAGTACATGTAGAGTCTTCTATTTAGTACCTGGAGTGGCTTGTCTTAAAATTTGTGTTTTGTCTTTGGTGACTGGGATGCTAATGGTTTTGGTCGCGGTCTCTCCACTTGACTTCCATATTACTATGCTACTAATACTTTAAAATTCCTTTTTGTCTCCAAAGCAACTCTTCTACCCATGATTTTATCACAAGTCTGGCAATATGGGGTGTTTTTCTTCAAGTGCCAGCTCCCAGAATCATGTGAATGTGTGAGACTCTCAGCTAACATTTAAAAAAAAAAAAAAGTTTCTAGCCCTTGTAGTTGGAGAAAAGCTTGAAAATGTGACTCTGAAAGGCTCCAGCACCAGAGGGCAAACAAAAAGAACCCAACATTTTAAAACGCTCATATTTAAACCAGTCTCATGATTTGGGGGTGGGGTGGGGGTGACTCATGGTTTCTGGATGCTTGAGGCTGGCAATACTGTATGATGGGGATGGGGGTACCCTGTTGGTCAGCCAGTTCCTCTCCCTTTCAATTTAGGATTGTTCCTATTTTCTAGTGCATTTGTGCAGTTTGTTCCCACCAGTGGGGCATCCACCATTTCCCTGATGAGACTATTCAACAACCCAACACAACTCACTGCCGTCAATTTTTTCCTATTATTCATCCTAAATTGTCTCTGTCTTACTTTCATCCCATGCCTCTATTATACTTCCATGAACTACCCTAAATCATTCCTCTTCCTCCTTGGTATTTATGTCCCTCCTTAGCCATCTCTTAGCTAAGCTATGCAAATGTAGCTCTCATGCAGCCCCTTCACTCCCTGATCTCTTTTGTGACTCTTCTCCAGTCTCCAATTCATTAGTATTTTTACTGCACTATCTCGGGGCAGTTGCATCAGAGGTGAACAGAGAGGGATAAATACCTCCCTGCACTGTGACATGATGCTTCTACACAGGCAGCCCACTGGTTGTTTCAGTCAAATCCAGACCTTAGAGCAGGAGTTTAATACCCGTATATTTGTCAGTAATTAGAAGACTATGATCCATGTGTTTCTCCTCTGCAAAAATACGGGATGCACACAAGAACTACGTGGCCCAGAAAGAGCTGCGGAGTCAGCATATTCTCTACCACGGGATAAGGTTGTATGGAGCAGCTGGCTCACAAATGTGCAGAAAGCCAGAAATCTGCAGGACAGCAGTGCCCCAACTCCAGAGATCCTGGCCAGCTGCATGCAGGGACCCTCCCTGTATGCTTTCCCTGGACCCTGCTCATCCACATCAGCATGGCTAGGCCCAGGAATGCCTTAAAGCATAGGCCCAATAAGCTCACGCCTACGGCCCCAGCTCCCTGAATCATGTGATTACATCAGACTCTCATCTTGCATTTAAAAAAAGTAAACATCTAGCCCTCATGGATGCAAAGCAAACTTTGAAAACGAGACCTAAGTGTGACCAATGCAATAATTCCTGCCTGAGTCTGCAGACAGCCTGAAACAATAGCTCTGTCAGGTACAAACTGGGCCCTGCCTCTCACTGGGGAGTTAACACTGAGACCCACTAACCTGACGTAGGAGAGTTCTGAGTGTGGCAGGAGGAGATGAGTGTAGTGGGCCCACCTACCCAAGCACACACATGCTGGTTGCTGGGGTAAATATTAAGGTGACCCCTTGCTGTACTCCTGCTTCTCCAGAGGGGAAGTGGACCTTTGTTGCTCTCCCTGCAGCCACTCCTTGGGGAGAGAAAGGGGCTTGTACCTCTGCTTCTACGGGAGGGGAGAGGACTATTTTAACATTGCCACTCCAGTTGTGGCACAGGGCCATGGCATGGCTCCAGTTGGAGCCACACGGGACCCCGCTCACCTTATTCAGTCCCCAGCTGTGCTGCCGTGGGCGGAAGAGCTTGTCCGTTGCACTTTGTGACACCTTCAAAAAGATTTTACGAAGCACACAGCAGGCATACATGCTGCCTTAACTTGCACCTGTTTTACTGTACGGGGGTTGAGGGGGTAAAGTTGTGTGGGCGGGGCAAGCCCCACAGCTTCACGGGGCTCTTCCCTTTGCATCTTGACCAGGATAATTTCCCCTCCCACCTTTTGCAGCGGGGAGTTAGTCAGCCACAAGGAAGAGTGGAAAGTATCCTGCTTAGCACCCTTTGCCTTCAGCCCTGTCCTGCTGTGGCCTTCCCCACATGTCTCTCCCCTGGAGGGATGGGAAGAGGGGAGCCTCTAAGAGCCAGTAAGAGTTTGTAAATCACAAGCATTCAGGTGCATCAAAAGCACCTCATACACTTTCTGAACCTGGCACAGAACTGCCTCTGTCGTTGTATCTTGTAGGTTTTTTGTGCTCTGCCAGGGGCTGGGCTAGACATTACTATCTAGCTTTTAAAATGAAATCTAATCACTAACCAAAGAAATAAATAGCAGCTACAAATTCAAGGGAAAAGACATGATGAGCCGTGGTGTGTATTTTACGTGATAGTAAATGGGCTTTGCATATGCAAATTGAATGGATTTTAAAATGGTATTTAATGACAATTTTCGTAGCAGACATTAACATTAATTGCATCAAAATGAAAATGCAGCATTAGCTTGCTGTTCGTAGCAAATGCCCCAGCTATAAAGCTTTATCTTTATCAGTACCAGCCCTTGCTGATGTGACAGGGCTGCTCAGCAAATTGCAGGCAAAAGGGCTTTTATGTTGCAAAAGTATCCCCTAACGCAGACCAAAATCAACATCAATTTTGCTTTATTTCTTCATAAACGGGAGGTTAAATGGCTGCCCGAGAGAGATCTAGGCCTGGTTCAAAAGTTCTACTGAAAATCCACAGGCCCCACAGCATCAGGGAAAGAGGCACCAGTCTTTTAATTTAAAGTTATTGGAGCACATCTTGCCTGTTCTTTAATAGCCACCTTTTATGCAGACTGATTGTATTTATCCCCTTACTTTAAAAGCAGGTTATAGACAAAATCAAATTACTAGGATTATTAAGGAGTTGTTATGGCCACTTTGATAAAAGCGGGGTATTTAACTTACTTCTCACAACTAGTGAGTTAAAGATACCACCAGCAAGGGCAAAAGCTATTGGGTCGGATTCTATCTCAATTATATTAATTTCAGCAGGGCTACCGAGGTTGTAAATCAAGGTGGAATTTGGCCTGTCATTAGTTTATTCTAGGTCTGGAGATTCTGCTTTAGCTTCCTCCTGGTTTAGTGGATTATGGCTTGGAAAATTATTCTAGCCATGCTAAATTGTATTTGTAATGTCTGTTAATGTTTATTTACAGACCCCAGTCAGAAGGCTCTAAGCAGTTCCAAAATGCACAGCCTCGTTCATGCATGCTGGAGATTTCTACGCCTGGATACGTCAGGCAGCCAAAACTACACATTTTAAAAAGTCACTTAATTATTGGTACATTTAAATAATTTCCATTTGCAGATTCAAAGCTATTGCCCAATACATCGGGCCCTACCAAATTCACGGTCCATTTTCATCAATTTCATGGTCATAGGATTTTTTAAATCATCAATTTCATGATTTCAGCTATTTAAATCTGAAATTTCACGGTGTTGTAATTGTAGGGGTCCTGACCCAAAAAGGAGTTGGGGGGGGGATGTCACATGGTTATTGTAGGGGGGGTTGTGGTACTACTACCCTGAATTTTATGCAGATATCATACCATGCCATCCTTCCTTCAGAGCTTGGTGCCCAGAGAGCGGCAGCTGCATGCCGGGAGCCCAGCTCTGAAGGCAGAGCTGCCGCCAGCAGCAGCGCAGAAGGAAGGATGGCATGGTATGATATTGCTACCCTTACTTCTGTGCTGCTGCCTGCAGAACTGGGCCCTCAGTCAGCAGCCGCCGCTCTCCGACCGCCCAGCTCTGAAGGCACCACAGAAATCAGGGTGGCAATACCGCGACCCCCCTAAAATAACCTTTTGACCCTCCTGCAACTCCTTTTTGGGTCAGGACCCCCGATTTGAGAAAAGCTGATCTCCCCCATGAAATCTGTATAGTATAGGGTAAAAGCACACAGAAGACAAGATTTCATGGGGGGAGACCAGATTTCATGGTCTGTAACTTGTTTTTCATGGCCATGAATTTGGTAGGGTCTTACCAATACATCTCAGCTGTGGCTGCTGATCATTGGGAGAGCACTCTCAGCTAAGGGGGGGCAGGAGTTTGGAGGTGAAAGAGCAGAGAGAATTGCAACATATGGTACCTTCATGGACTCCAGGACCTGGGAACTCAAATGCCTTTAGAAAAAAGCTGCTTTGGTGAATATCATATTCAAATAAAGCAAAGTTACATTAGACTATTTAGGACATGCTCTGTGCCTCGTCCTCTGAGGTACAGCAGACAGCACAACTCAGGAGGAGTAGGGGCAAAGATGACTTTATGTCACCCTTGCCTCTTTTCTGGGATGCTGCAGGACTCCTAGGGTGGCCAGGTGCCTGGTTTTCAACTGGAAAGTCCGGTTGAAAGGGGGACCTGACAGTGTCCGGTCAGATCAACTGACCGGACACCCAAAGTCCAATTACTGTGAGTGAGGTAGGCAGGGAGGCACCAGGTCATCACCCGCTCCGGCCCCTACTCAGCCAGGACCTCCTGGCCCTGGCTCCGCAGGCAAGTCCTTTCTGACCTAGGTGGCGGGGGGTGGGAGGAGAAAAACAGCAAGCAACAGGGGGAAGAGGGGAAGAGTAGACAGGGGTGGGGCCTCATGGGAAGAGGCGGGGCAGGGCCTTGCGGGGAATAGGTGGGGCAGGGGAGATTCCGGCACTCCTGCTGAAGTTGGCAACCCTATGGAGGACCTCTACTTAAACTGGTGCACAGTTATAGGCTGCACAGCACCCCAGAATCCCACGTAGGGCTGACTATGAGCACTTGTAGACTGTGAGAGGAGGCAGCATAGAGACACTTCTGCTGGCCCTGCTCTGCATCCGGACGGGGGTAATCTCCTATGGCCTGTTGTGGTCACGTTACGCCACCACGGTTGTCCAGAGGGGCCAGAATCCAGCTCTCTCGTTCCCATTTCAGTACAGCAGCAGGAGTTATAAGGGCAAATTCATGCGGGGGAAGCAATTTTACTGTCACTTGCACATATTCTATATTATGATATTGCTGCCTATGGATAATGCACAGACTCCTTTTCAAACTAGAGACGTGCTTCTCTACATTTCAGGTGTCAGCCCCACTGCCATGACCCAGGGCTACCCCCAGCCACTAATGTCAGGCATTCTCCACGGACACCGACAGCAGACCTACCATTTTGGCTCATCCAGAATAAAAATAAATGTGAACATAGTGCTTTGGTTGCTATCCAGGTCTTATTAATCTTGTCCCAATCTTATTAATCTTGCCCATAGTAAGGCAGACCGTCTTATGCTTTTGAAAATGGCACTTTCCAATCTTGGTGGATGCATATTCCACAGTTTGTTTTGTACGCACAGAGTTGCGAGCATTAGGGCCAGGCTGAAGTTATGGGGCCTGTTTGTTCCAATGGATGTTACCTTGGAAGGTCATGAGTGCTTTAGACTAGTTTACTGGGGGCTGGGTTGATTAGCCACTCTGCTTTTTGCTGATTCCACCCCTCCCCCACCCAGAGAATTGTTTTCTACAAACCATGTGGCCAGCTTTGTTGTAAGAGTCATAAAAAGGACATTTTTCATCTCCTTTTTCCTTTTCTCTCTCTCTCTTTTAGTATCAGACATAGATTTATTCTCTCCCTGATGCCTGTGGCATTCAGAGCTGGGAGGGGTCAGGGGAGGCGCTGATGGGACAATAATAGATAATACAGTGGTTCCCCAGGGTCTTGTCCAGCTCCGTAGCCTATCCATCAGCAGGCAGTGCTTGTGCCAAGGTCAGCACTAACGAGGATGTGGTAGGGTCCCGGCCTCCCCCATGGGGCATCCTCCAATCAGATTTCTTGGATTCATGCTCCAGCTTCTGATCTTTACAAGAGCTACCTTGTGTGAACCAGGATTTGCAACAGAGCGTGTGTCCGCTGAGTACGAGCGCTGGAGTAATGGCTGGGCTCTGCCTGTGCACATGCTCAGGCCCCTCTGAATTGTAAACAGGTTTCTATGCTTTCTCGGAAGGAAAACGGCAGTCATCAGTGTTACCTCCTGCAACAGCTAAATACACCCTTGCGGGATGAGAATCTCCTACACAGAGTGTAACCTACCTACATAATGTTTGCAAATTACGGTTACCGTTTCCTTTGCATTTATTCCCTTGGCACCTTCACTTTAAGTAAAACCTCGCTCTGTGGTGTCAGCACTGAAAAATGGGTCTAACATCTCTGTCCAACCATGGTACTTATCTTGCCCCTATTCCTGTAGTATCTGAGCACCTCACAAATCTTTCATATATTTATCCTCAGCACCCCTGTGTGGTAGGAAAATGCTGCTATCCCCACATTACAGGGGACAGAGGGCAGACTTTTAAAGGAATTTAAGCCCCTGAAGATGCAGATAGGATCTAGGGCGATTGTTGTTTAAATCAATAGGAGGGGCATGTTGAAAATCCCACTAGGCATCTATCTGCATTTTTAGGTGCCTAAATGCCTTTAAAAATCTGACTAAGTGACTTGCCCAAGGTCATGCAAGAAGTTTGTGGGAGAGCAGGAAGACGGGTTCAATTCTCAAGTCCCGGCCAGGGTCCTAACCACATGGCCACATTTCCACAGGTTTTAGTGACAAGTGTTTCTGTGACCATCACTGTGACTGGTGTTAGTGTCTCATACTTCGCCAGTGCTCCACTAGCCTCAACGTTCCTGTCAGGAAGTAGATTGAGACACAAGAAATGCATTTCACTATTGGACCGAATAGGAAATTAGGCATTTCCAGAGTTGTTGTAAGATAAACATGATTACACTGGTTTGCTATTGTGAAATTAACCTTAAAAAAAAAAAAAATCAGGACTAACCCCAACTGGACAATCAGCTTTCCAATCCAGTCCAAAGGCAACATGTGTCCTGACCACCATCCTCATGTTGTCAAGAGAGAAACTTCTGTTTGAAGAATAATTCTTTTATTATACTGGAGATATTTTAATTTTTTTATACCAATTTACATTTCCTTCTAACTAGCAGTAGTGTAGCTAGAGGCTGAATCTCTTTTATAGCACACGGCAGTTCTCCTAATTGTCTGCACAGTGCTTTGAACATTCAAAGTGCTCTGTAAAAGCTAAGTATTGTTATTGTTTTTAAATAATTTTGAGTGTTCTCATGCAAACATTGGTTCTGGTAAAATATGGATATTTGCTGTAGTTGTTATGGTTTCTACTCAACTTCTTCAGGCTCATGGATATTTTTCTTTTTAAGAGGAAATGAGCTGTCATATCGTTGTTAACATACAACCAAGTCTTGCTTATCTTACTTATTATGGAAGGCATGATGAGTAAGGGGAACAGCATATGGCCTTAGTGTTAAACTTAAGATCTAGATTGCGTCTTATCAAATAGGTCATCCTGAATAGCAAAAGAAAGGGAAAAGAATTTGCCCTCATACGTATGTAATCCCCTTATGTGGTTTGGGTGGGCTTTGATTGTACATAGATTAGAGCTGGTTGAAAAAATTCTACTGATTTTTTTTTAAACAGAAAATGGCTTTTTGGATTAAATGAAAATTTTCACCAAAAAATTTGTTTTTTGTCAAAAAATTATGACTTTACAATGAAAACCTGAAAATTTTAGAAGAAAAAATTGGATGGAAACCTTTTTTGTTAAACTGTTTCACAACAAAAAGTCCCTACCAGCTCTAATATAGATATTCAAGCACTTTCCTTTTGCTGTAACTATTCTTTCAACAATGAGTGAAAGTAAAGGACCCTACGACTGATTTCCTCAACTCTTCTGTCACTAGTTGATGTTGATGGTTGCCCATCGAATGCTGGAGCTGGCTAGAACTCAGCCAGAGCAGAGCACTCCAACCTGCATTTCAAACTGTGCTTTAGGAACAGGGCCAGCGGGTTTGTAATGGCCAGCTTCCATAATGACCATTTCCTGCCTTCGTTTTTCAGAGCACATGACACGGAGGCTTTCATGCAACTATGACGGGAAAATATAGATATTGCGTTTTCTGACCCGCTGTAAAGCTCAAAAGGTTAAATTGGCCACAATTACAGCTGAGCTGCCTAACAGCCAATGCACAACTTTCAACATGTGAAGTCAGTTATTTAATGGACAGTAAGAGCTGGACTTAGTCTCCTGTATATAAGATATGTGCTTGTGTGCGCGCTTATGACTGTTATGAGGGTGTCTCTCATATTCTTAGCTTGGGAGAGACCAGTAAAGCAAATTGGTGCTCTTGTAACTACGTGTACTCCTAAGTACAGCTAGGAGCATCTGATAAATCTTTTAAAGTGTATGTTTACAATGGATTTTATTCTTTTTACTGTCCTATACGTACGAGCCCTCTGAGCAAAATAACAGATCCTCCAACACTTAAAAAAAGTGGTTCTCTCATTGGCTGCCCACGGTGAAATAATGTATGTTATTTCCTCATCCAGATTCCAAAAAATAGTAGAGAAAGATCGGAAATTCCGAGTGATCTGCAGCAGCACACATCCAGCAGTCCCTGTGTAGGCAAAATACCCACTGATTTCACTGGGAGTTTTGCCAGCATAAGGACAGCAAAAAATTGGTCCCCATTTTTTAATTTTTAACCAATTTGTCTCCCCTTATTTACTTCAGTGGTTAATGAAAAGTGAGGATAAGTGGAGAGCATTTCAAAATGATCTTTCAGGCTTCTCTATGGGTTTATTGCCAGGGCCCATTTAGAGTTCTATGAAGCTGTAAGCGTAACTTTACTGTATGCTCTGCAAGCTCCTTAGGAAAATAAAGAGATAGGACATTAATGCCCTGCTAGTTTTTCCATCTCCCTCGTTAGGAATACGTGTGCACGTGTGTAGGGACTTTTGGAGCGGCTAATTGAATTCACCCTTGTGAAAATGTTAACAAATTGTAAATGACCTTTTATACAAATTTAGAAGTCAAGAATTTGCTGTTAAATGTACGTCCCTCCTCTGCCGTTAGCTTTTATGCATAAACCACAATTAAAAAATAACAAAAAGCCCAACGGCCCTCTTTCCTAATTAGCTGCAGAAGTCAACGCTTGTGAGTGTGGTTAAGTGCCTCAATTACTTCCCCCTCCTCTTGACTGTCCTTGTTAGAACAGACAGGTCTGCTGGCCAAAGGGGAACAATTAAGGCAAGCGAAAGGCAGGCGGCGTGCAGGGGGATGGCTGGGCTCTGCCTGCCTCCCAAGAAAGGGCCATAGCTGTAATCATGCCCCAGATTCCTGCTGGGCTATACAGAGAGACAGATTAATGGTGGACAGATAGCTAGTTCTAGCTCATCAGTAACAAGGAAGGGTAGGGAGACAGCATAAGAATACAGCTAGTGTAGTCGGCATTTTCCTGTGCTGTACACCTGCCCGGGTAGCCTGGGATAAAGCATTAGCTCTCTGCTATTATTTAAATTGTGGTCGCACCCGGGACCGCGATAGGACCAGAACCCCATTGTGCTAGGTGCTGTACAGACCCACAGCGTGTCTGTGGCCAGGGCCCATCATATGATGAACTGTAGTCATTAAATTGTGATAACTGTCAATGTCAGATCACATTTTTACATCTCCATGTCCAGACTGTTAGAGAGCAAATGTCTTTCTCTGTGTCCCTTCCCCATCTCCTGATTTCAGGGTTGTTAATCTAGGGCAGCGGTTCCCAAACTTGTTCCGCCGCTTGTGCAGGGAAAGCCCCTGGCGGGCCGGACCCGGTTTGTTTACCTGCCCCGTCTGCAGGTTCGGCCGATCGCGGCTCCCAGTGGTCGCGGTTCGCTGCTCCAGGTCAATGGGAGCTGCTGGAAGCAACGGCCAGTACGTCCCTCTGCCCGCGCCGCTTCCAGCAGCTCCCATTGACCTCGAGCAGTGAACCGCGGCCACTGGGAGCCGTGATTGGCCGAACCTGCGGACGCGGCAGGTACACAAACCGGCCCGGCCCGCCAGGGGCTTTCCCTGCACTCGCGGCGGAACAAGTTTGGGAACCACTGGTCTAGGCTCACCCTAATGGCAAGAAAATAAAGTTCCATCTATTTTCAGAAAAAGAAAAATGGAATGAGGAGATAAACAGAAAACCCCATTTGCTTAAAACAATTTGCTGCCGTCTATGGCCTTGCTAAGGAAACTTTTGCTTTGGAGAGTTCCAGGAAATGATGGATTTCCCGATGAGAAATCCATCGTAGCACCAGTTCCCCAGTTAACATTCTGAAGCCAGCTACAGATCACAAGTTCTTGGTCAGTTAATGGGACACACAGACGAGTTCAGTAGGGAAAAAGTTGTTCAGTGGGTATCCAGATGGATAATAATAATACGAGGATAAAGAAGTAAATCCAGGCATCTTGCTAAGAGGTCATTCTATAAATGTGTTACTTGCTCTCCCACTGGGAGGAGCAGCTACTTCTCTGCAGTGTGACGATTCCAGCAATTAGCCCCCTGAGAGTCATACTACAAGAATGGAGGTTGATATTTAAGCCAATCCGATCATACCATGGGCCTGCAGTATTGGTTGCACTGTTGTGACCAGGACATTTTCCTGGCTGATGTGATGTAGCAAAATTTTAACATGTAACCAGAAATGACTGTTTCCCAAAAACCAATTGCCACCAGATATTTACACTGCATCAACATGGAAGGTAACTCATCTCGCCACAATGCAAATAAACTTTCCCCACAACAAGGAGAATAGTCACAGAAAAGATACAATAAAAGGCCTATATGGTGCTATCCACACATACTGTCTCACGGCACTTTACGACAAAAACAACAAAGCCGGAAGCTAAACAAACAGTAACCCAAAACCTGTCCAATAAAAATAAGACCTCAGTCTTCTTAGACTTTGTCTACAAAGGCAGTGAGAAATTCAGAGTTCCTGATATCAACAGGAAACAAATTCCACAAAATGGGGGCAACATCAAGAAAATGGCTCCATCAGACTCCTACATATAGGATTAACGGCAGCCTCAGGTCAGAGAATCGCAAAAAGTGGGGTTAAGAATAAACGGATTTAGTGCATCTTGGATGTACAAGGGGCCTAAGCCATGCCAAATTTTAATAGTAAAAAGCAAGACCTTAATGTAAACATTGATTGCTCCCAGAAACCAGCGTATACTCTAGGGCAGGAGTTATATATTGTCCTTCAGAAGCTCCAGTATAGCACATATGGTGCAGCAAATGAAATCACCCACTGACATGAGCTTATGGATAAAGTTTCAACCCTAACTCTTATCTTGGGCTTTGGTTTTATCAATCCAGTCCCCTTAGGGTTGAATTTTCAGAAAAATCTGCAAATCGGTGAGCGCACCCTCCATTGCAAGGCATTTTGCACATCATAGGCATAAAAAAAAAGCCTGAGTTTGTACTTGCCAAGTTTGCATTTGTAGCAATGTTTGGAAATGTGGCCTTTACTGTAATCGTTGCCAACTGGACTGTGAGTGAGGAAATGCAATGCTCAGTTCTAAAGCAAGAGGAACTGGTTTGAAAGATTTTTCCAATGAGTGTCAAGCTGAAAAAGTCATCTACTCATGCACTGATCTACTGCAGCAAAACAGCAGCTAGGGTCTGACAAACCAACACAAACCAAAAATAATAGGACTGGGCCTGCATTTTTTGCCTGCCCCCTGTTGCATCTAAACAGGATGTGGTTTTATGTAGCTCTTGTGCTGCAACGGTCATCTCTAAATCTAAGTTTTCCTGTCTTTTGGTGCATTTAACTCCTTGACATCCTAAGTCAGTTGTACTGATGGAAAGTCTATGAATAACAGCAGCAACCCAGTCCCCAAAAGAACTCAGCTAAACTCCGTGTTAATCTTATAGAATCTGTTCTCTAGACATTTCCATTTTTAAAAAATTAATTGATTAAGCCATCAGGAAGGTGGGTGACACCATAACTCATCTACTTGTTTGGCACTATTATGGTCTATAGCATAAATTCCATGTAGGGCTAGTTCCTGCTCCTATTAAAGCCCCATTTGTCATGTACAGTTTTTGCAATAGGCCCTATCAGCTGTATCCTAACTATGGGTGAATCCTGTGGCAAATTCTGTCATTCTGCTCCGCCTGCCAATTTATCTGATTGATTATCAGTGGGTGACCTGTAATGTAGGAGAAGCAGTATATTGGAGCTCAGGTAGACCAGGACAATTTAAGAGCTCAATTTTGCCCTAAATGTTTATATCTGATCTGTTTTTGACTTGCACTAGGCACAGAAAAGCATCTACCAGTATAGCTTTTACCCTTTTACCGCAGTGATCAAACCACTCGGGCCTTAAAAAATTCCTCCTGAGCAGAGTCCTTTAGACCAACTTTTTGCCAAATGTGATTTTTTTTTTTAAACGGACAATGTTTAAATCTTTGAAAATAAGTTTGAGGGGAAACTGACACAACCTTGACTACAGTGGTGCCACTCTCAGAGTCGAGTATTGTGGATAGATTTAAATTTCAGCGTAACAAAATCGCTGTCTCCACTGGAAGGTGCATCAAGAGCTAAATGAGGACCCGTCTTGAGCTGAATCACGTTGAACAGACCTCTGCGCTGTCATTGATTTTCTGGGAAGAAAAAAAATGCCTCTGGCTACTAAACCAAATTAGTAGTCACTGATGACCAATTATTTTGCCCCACTGTGAACGGAGAGGCGTACTAAAATTCCAGTTTGTCAGACCCAAGGCTCCCTTCTCAAACACCTTTCAACAAGCGTGTACCAAAAGTCCCTCAGAAGGTTCTGACGGCTCCCTATTTTCTGCAACTTCTCGTTCTCCACAAAGTTTTAATGAGCTGCAGATATGATGATGGCCTGCCGTAAAAGGATCCCGTCTAATCTCGGTAGAGCACTATTGGGCAGAACGCACGAATCATAGCTGTCAGGATTTATACACACATACACAAAGAAAGTGTCAGACTAATATTTGCAAATTATAATTACCATTTCTCTTGCATGTCCCCTGTGCCTTCATTTTAGATAAATCCCAGCTCCGTGGTATCAATTGCAAAGCACTGAAGGATCGCATTGAGTGGAATAGATTTAACTAGTTTGTAGCTCATTTAAGGTCTACACCATTTTATTTTAATGTGTGTTAATACTTTATTATATTTAGCATTATTTGTACAGTAAAAAGAACCCATTAAAAGGCTGAAAGTTTCTTTTCCAAGAGATTTCTGGCAGGAGAGTCTACCACATCATATAACCAAGTTAGCAGGAGCCTGTCATTTCTATTGAATGTAGTTCTAAATCCTGTCTCTTGAAAATAATTTAGCAGAAGAGTCTATTAAAGACACAGAAAATGTTCCAAGGGTAATAGTTTTGAAAATGTGCATAAATAAATTTTAAACTCTGTAGGAAATGTCAACATTGGAAATGGCTCGAACAAGGTGACTATAAACGGAAGAGGCTGGGTTTTTTCCACAGGTATAAATAATTTGTTACATCATATCAAAACTTTTCTTTCCTCTCCTTCCCATGGCAGGGCCCTTGTGCCAAAACAAAGAAGATCTCGCTTGTTGTGAAGGAGCTTTGTTTTAATCCATAATAAATGTTTTAACTGGCTGCTCCCCCACCCTGCACAAGCATCTGCAAAACAACAACAGAAAAGTCTGCCTGATTTAGAACAATAACATCTGTTTCCAGACATTTAGGCAGGGCTACAGGAAGAGAGATGCCTCTTCTTCAGTAACACTAATATGGGAATGAATTGCCCCTTGGGTCTGCTGCAGATGAGAGTTACTGCATTAGTGCCAATCCTGGGCCCATTGAAATCAATGGCAAAACTCCTATCAACTTTGGTGGGACCAGGATTTGACCCACAAAGAGTGGGTTTCCCTCTAAAGTGTCTCTGATCAAAGTTATTGTTGCAGAACTGTTCTTTTTCCCCCTCTCCTCCACTCCCTTTTCCACATTTAGCTCATAGAGGATCTTGGAGAAACAAGGTGGAGCATCCACAATGAAAAGATATCGTAAAGCCCCTGCTCCAGCCAAGCACTTGAGTATGGGTGTAACTTTGAACACGGGAGTCATCCCATTGAAGATTTAAAGTTACACATGTGCTTAAGAGCCTTGCAGGATCAGGACCCCAGTGTAATCAATCACAAGAGGGAAGGATCTCTGAAGAAGAGGATCAAACCCAAATTCATCTTTCAACCACTCCGTTCAACACAGTTAAATAGTCACCTCCATGGAGCTAGGAGACATGCCTCTGTTGCAAAACGAATAACCACCCTCTGTATTAGTTGAATACCTACCACACTTACACCTTTACCCCCTATGTACCATGTGGAAGTGAAATTAGTGCTGGTAGAAGGTGAAGTCTTGACAGCCTTGGAGACTAAATCCCTCTGTTTCTTAACACGTAGAGCAGTGGCACTGGCAGCACAAGCTTCTTCCCACCCTCAGTCTTGTGCTTTGACCCTTTCCTGGATTTCATATCCAGGCTGAGAGGAGCTGAATATACAGTGGGGCAGCACCCTCTGTCCGATGGGGAGCAGGGGCAGGGTGGGTAGGGACATCACACAGCAGCAACCCTTCTGAACAATGAATGCGGGGAAGGAATCCCAGTCAACCAGGAAGATGGTGGCCATGAAGTGACACACCCGTGGGAGTGGATTAGATGGGTCATTGCTCTGTCCCCAGTTTGATCATTTCTATGTTCCAAATGTATCTTTCTGCACACTGCAAGCCAATGTGATCAGTGATGCTTTCTGTTCCTGTTGTCATACTGGAGGGCACTGTATTAGCCGCTTTCTGATGACACAATATGTAAGCACCGCACCAGCGGGACAGTGGCTTGCACTATACCATCCAAACAGTAAATAAAGGGTGATCAGCCAAGCAGCAAACAAGTTAATGGGTGTGACTTTGTATTGTGTTTTTGCCAAGACAAAACAGATGTACCCAGATAGACTGAGTTACTAAACCAGGCTGTCTAACTGAAGTTACCTGCTTAAGAGTTGCCGGTTTTCCCCTGGGGGCCCTCTCGGTGGATAAAGGGCGCTCAGCACTTCACACAATGAGACCTCCGTTTTGCATTTTCTTTGAGTAAATTATTTTATCGCTTCTCGGCTCTATGAGCTAAGATGTGAAAAAATTATCTAATTTGCCACGTTCCTTGAGCAGAATGTAGATTCAAATCCGAGGGAGAAAAGGAAACCAAGGGACAAGTCAGTGTAATCTTTTGTGTCATGGTGTCCCCTTGCTAGCCAGCTGGTGAATGGTTGGAGTCAGCAGCTGGTTTGTAAGCAAATGCTTGAAAAGACCGACCCCGGCAGCATGTGATCTATGAAATGGTAGATTTGTAGAAAGATGTCTCTTCTCATACAAATGGCCTCTGGGGGTGTATATTGCTAGATGGGGCATCCAGCATCATTAGAAAACACGACCATAGATTAGGCTGTTCTGAACCATGTGGCATGCAATAATTAAGTAATAAAAGTCACCGCAGGGGTGAAGGAAACCGAAACAGAAGAGTTACTATTTGCATATGCACTGCTGGCATCCTTCTGCACTATTAAAAGATTCTCCAAGCACGAGTGGCATTTAAAAGCTGGTTGCTACTGATTTCAGACCGAGTCCTGCTGGAAGCTTAGAAGCGCAAGAAGGGCGTGGTTTTATGGACCAGAGGACATGCTCTCTCCACAGAAGACCATCTCCTGGTGCAGGAGAATGCAGTAGTAGCCCTGATTGCTAGCCAGTGGTGGTAGTTTCTTGCTGTTAATGCCACCTAGCAGTTGGCCTGGACAGGCAGGGAAGAGAGAGCATTGCTGTTGTAGTAGTGACAACTAGGGCTATGCTACAGGTGTAGGCAGAGCAGGGTGTCTGGTAGCTACATATTGTAATAGGCTACTACTGCTGCAATGGAAGAGTTCCTCATCGGAAGGGTGTGTGGGGAGGAGAATTTATACAAATATTTAGATCAAGATCCCTTCACTTACTCATCATTTAGGGTTTTTATAGTTTAACATTTGCTGCTGGAAAAACCTTCATGGAATCGTAGAACTGGAAGGGACCTCAAGAGGGCATTTAGGCCAGTTCCCTGCACTCAAGGCAGGACTAAGATTATCTAGACCGTCCCTGACAGGTGTTTATCTAACCTGCTCTTAAAAAAAATCATTAAAAAAAAACCCACCCTCCAATCATGGAGATTCCACAACCTCCCTGGGCAATTTATTCCAGTGCTTAACCACCCTGACAGTTTGGAAGTTTTTCCAAATGTCCAAACTAATCCGTCCTTACTGCAATTTAAGCCCATTGCTTCTTGTCCTATACTCGGAGGTTAAAGAAAAATTTTCTCCCTCCTCCTTGTAACCACCTTGTAAACTGTTATGTCCCCTCTCAGTCTTCTCTTCTCCAGACTAAACAAACCCAGTTTTTTCAATCTTCCCTCATACATCATGTTTTCTAGACCTTTAATCATTTTTGATGCTCTTCTCTGGACTCTCTCCAATCAGTCCACATTTTTCCTGAAATATGGCGCCCAGAACTGGACACAATACTCCAGCTGAGGCCTAATCACCACAGAGTGGAGCGGAAGAATTACTTCTCATGTCTTGCTCACAACACTCCTGCTAATACAGCCCAGAATGATGTTTGCCTTTTTTGCAACAGTGTTACACTGTTGACTCATTTAACTTGTGATCCACTATGACCCCCAGATCCCTTTCTGCAGTACTCCTTCCTAGGCAGCCATTTCCCATTTTGCATTTGTGCAACTGATTGTTCCGTGTTAAGTGAAGTACTTTGCATTTGTCCTTATTGAATTTCATCCTGTTTACTTCTGACCATTTCTCCATCATGAAACTCACCCTGAGGAAACGAGCTGTATTCACAGTAAGGACGTTTTCTGCTTTATTGCTGTTGCTCTGGCTGTCCCCGTCTTTCATATTGGCTGGTGAAATTAAACCTGCCCTGCCACCTCGGACCAAAGGCACAAAGACGGACGGACGCACACACACGGTTCTGATTCTAACAGCTTGCTGCTCTGGCTACTATCAGCTCGATTTGGTTAGCCCGGAGACTAGCTGAGAAGCAGATGCCTTTTTACTCTCTTTATTCTTCTGTTCCTCGAGGCCTAGCTGAGCATGTTACCTCTGGCCTCATACAGGCAGTGTACATGTCTCCTGGCTGGAGCATTTCACCATTGTATCCAGTCACACACAGCTAGTGTATTGGAGCCCGTTGGGAAGCCACATCAAAAGAGGTGTATTTAGTGCGATATTAAAGTCAGACTTTTACTAGTAAGACTCCATCCCTCCCTTTCCCCCCACCGCCCAAAAAAAGGTTCTCCAATTTATTTGCCAATTTTAAAAACTTTATTTTAAGAGGCAGGATGTATTTGATGCACTTGGAGAAGGCATTGGACTGGGACCCAGGAGATCTGGGCTCAGTTGCCAGCTCTGCTACGGACTCCCTACATGACCTTGAACAAGTTCGTTTAATCTCGGTGCCTCAGTTCCTCCTTTGTTAAATGGGGATAATAATCCTTCTCTGCTCCCACATTTTGTCTTATCTATTAAGCTCTTTTATTTATGTCTGTACAGGGCCTAGCACAATGGGGCCCTGATTTCAGTTAGGGCCTATTGTCAGTAGTTATACAAATTAAAATCCTGTATGAGCTTCAGAGCAGAGCCCTGCAACCCAACCCAAACCCAACAGGACCCAACTACAAGGGCTGGGTTCGGGTCAGCTCTTCTCCTTCTGCCCATGGGGTTGGTGCTGGGGTGGCTTCATGCCTTGTTCCTGCCAGCCAGCACCATCTTGCTGTTTGCACTGCAGAGTGTGTGCACCAAGGAGTCACAGCACCTCTCACTTCACAACACACACAGCCCAGGCGGGGGCAGCGGCTGGCAGGAGCAGAGCATGGAGCCACCACTGGGCCAACCCCATAGGCCAGAGGTGGCAGCTGCACTGACTTAAATTTAGGGGGAAAAGTCGGAGTCAGGTCAGAAAACAACTCGACTCTTTTGGGCTTGGCTCATGGGGGCTTGGATCCAGTTTAGGTCTGGGTCGGGCTTAAAACTTAGGCCTGAGTACGCCACCACTTCAGCCATCATCACTAGTAATGATCACTAAACCGCAGTGTCTGGGATACTGGAATCTCTCTCTCTTTTGTTTTAATTGTATTTCCTTCCCTGATATAGTTGTCGTCGTTTTGTATGAAGTGGGGGGAGGAGGTAAAAAAAAAAAAAAAAAAAGAGAGAGAGAGAGAACAACAACAAAAACAAAACCAAACAAAGAAAAACAAAAAACTAAAAGAGCACCTACCATGCAAGGAATCAGGGTGTGAAACTCTATGCAAGGCCTGTGACTGGATTCATGGGGTGGGGGTGGGGTCGCTTTGCCATCGTTAGAAATTTTAAAATCAAGATTGGAGGTTTTTCTAAAAGATCTGAGCTAGTTCAAAGAGGAATTAAACGCGGGCAGCCCCATGGCCTCTGTTATACAGCAGGTCAGGCCAGATGACCACAGTGGTTCCTTCTGGCCTTGGAATCTGTGAATCTTTGCGCAGCTTGTGTGATGAGTTCTGGCTCCTCTGTATACTGATTGCAGGGATCGAGGTCAGTGAACGATGAGATTGGAGGACCTTGGCCTGAATGTCCATTTTCTTCATCAGTGAGGAGGAGTCTGTTGGTTTTGCTTTTCGAGATCTTCCTCTCTGAGCACAAATGGGTCATTTTTTTGATGGAACATTTCAACTCTCGTTTAAGTTGCTTAATGGGCAAGGTGTTTATCAGCATCTTCCCTTTGTCCCACTACAGCTGGAAGCCCCTCCCAGGCCCAGTCTGCCAGCCCTGCTGTTGCCTGTTCAAGCCTCTTTGGCACATGGGAGCTCTGATGGACTTCAGATCCTCTCGTCACACCACCTCACTCTTTGTGCCCCCTTGTTAATTCAGAGGCAACTACCACTCAGTTGCATGGGGAACATACTGACAAAGGGAGGACTTCTGGAGGCTTGTCAGGGCCAGAATCACAGTTTAGAGCTCTCAGATATTGATGTGAAGGCTCAGCACAGCCTTTGGTCATTTTCCCCTGAGCTACTTGGTTTCCAAAATGGATGCCCCAAGTCCAGAAGGCTAGAATGTGTTGTCTCTAAGTCTTAGCTGGGTCCCAGACTAAGTTGTCATACAAGGTGCTGCTGCGATCCTTCCACCATACTAGAGACCTTTATTGCTGGAGATCAAGCAGTCCCAATATTGTGAAGAAAGGCATATTTGGTGTTCGGAGTGTAGTGAATGCACTAGGGAAGCTTACACTATATATTGCGTGGTTATCTTGAGCAAATACTATACTTGGGGCACTTAGTGCTGTGTGAGTGGACATGATACTGTTTCTTTCTGCAGCAGGGCCCGCTCATCAAAACAGATTTTCGTGTTTCCAGCAGAGATGATAGAGCCGTAGCATTCTCACCAGCCGCATTTTCCATCCTCTGCGGATATAAATCAAAGTTTTTATTAGAGGGACCGAATGGGTGTACCGGGGGGGTGCTTTGGCCCATTGTGACGTTATCTTCTGAATGTTTTGTAGGCCTTCCACTCCCTTCTTCGACCTTCTCCAGCACAGGTACAAGGAGGTGTGGATGGAGCAACAGAGGGCAGTAGCCATGGCCAAGCAAGTGGAAAAAAAAAAGGTAACAGCACTTTGGACGTAGTGTCCCTCACTTGCTGTCATAAAGTTGTGTGGCTTTGCTGACCGCTGTTAAGCCACGGCTTTGTTCCTCCCCAGAGTTGGAAACATTTCAGTAATGGGTGAGATGATACTGGCTGGAGGGCACAGGGCTTTTATACCTCACTCCCTAAGAATGTAGGGCTTGAGGGATACGCCTCAGTCCCTAGCGACTCAAAACGATTCCATGGTTGGGCCTGGACTCTTCCTACAGAGCGACTTCATGTAGGCAATGCATTTGGAGAACAAGAGCCCCTACATCCCCTTTTTATTTTTATAAATACCTGCGGAATTTTTCAGGGCAAAAGGCAATGCCCTAAATGTCAGTTGCTATAAAATCAATGATAAGTTTAAAGAGGAAGCTTTGGTTCCCTGGCTGCTAATAGCGCCATCAAAACAAAGCAAAAAGATCTTAAAGTACTGCATTTTCTGCGGCAAAGCATTTTCCCTCTGCAGAAATGTCTGTATTTCTCTTTTTTCCTTTCCATTAAAGTCAGCTTGGCTTCAGCTAGCAGGTATCTAGAGCATTGTTCTATGTCATCTTACACCACCATAGTGCAAATCTCAAGATTTGTACAACTGAGTATATATTTTAGGGATGGGGGGACAGATTTTTAGAGGTATTTAGGCACCAAAAGAAGCAGATAGATGCTTCATGGGATTTTCAAAAGCCCCTTGGCACCTAACTCCCAATGACTCAATAGGAATTAGGAATCTAACCTACCTAGGCAGTTTTGAAAAGCCTACTATGTACCAATCTGCATCTTTAGTTGCCTAAATACCATTTAAAATCAAGCTCAAGGTTCCCACTTTGATTTAAAACCCTTATATCAATTAAGGTGAATGGGCTTGATTGTCCTTAACAGTAAGGCCTCTTTTTTGCCGCTGCTGTGTGAAGCGGCCTTTTTGTAAATGACAATTGGGCCCAAAGTCTTCTGAGGTTCAAGAGTCCTCCAAGGAATTTTATCTTCACCCCGGGAGTCCCAGTGAAAGATCTCAGAACAATGTCACCCCTAGAGATGGACTCTCTGCAAGTTACTTGGGACCAGTGACCATCCTAACATACATTAAAATGAGTAAAGGCACCAACCCTGATCTAGGCATTGCTTGTCTGTCTCCAGCAGTCAGAGTGGTAGTGTGAGTGTGAAACACAGCACCATTATATGCAGCAATATTGTAATAACATTTAAAAGCAGCCAATGACTGGTTTATTAGTTAATGGCTCAAGGAAGAGTTGAGTTAATATGGTAATGACCAATTTCAGTGGTATTATTGCCATTACAAAGCATGTTTTATAGTTGAAGTGCAAGAATACAGTGTTTTTAATTAGCAGCTATTTTACGGCTGCACTGTCTGGAATGTTGGAAAATACATTGCTACCTGATCTATTAATGACTGATTTTTTTTTTTAATCAGAGAGAGACTATTGTGTTTCCCTCCATTTTATCAAGAGTTCCTGAAATCTGTAGGCATCTCCTATTGTATTAAGGAATGCAAACCTAAATACTAGACGGCACTTAGGTGATACAGAATCCCAAGTTTCACCATAGAGCCAAAAATGTTCACAAAACCTGTAGCACTTTGTGTGATGAGTCTATCAGGTGCTACAAACTAAGCATGGTCATGCTAGCATAGTACTTGAATGGGCAAGAGTCAAGAAATCCCCACCCTGCAGGGTGGACTCTTCTCCTGGGTCAGTATTGAACCATTGCTCTAGCATGGAGAATCGGGCTCTGTGCTGGTCCCTTTGGGATGGAGTATAAAATAGAGGTTTTGTTCACTAAGAATCCCATAACCGGTTCTGCAAGAGTAGGCCCATTAACATTTTTGCTCTGCTTAGATCAGAACTACATCATCTGCTTATCTAAAATCCCTCTGAAATTCAATTAAATATGGATAATTTTCTCTTTGAAACAGCTGCCCTGTTTCACTCCAGAGGTGGCTGCATCACAGTGAGAAGGGAAATGATGCTTCTGCATAGTTTTATCAGCTTATTACATTTGTGGAACATTGAGGTTTTCTTGAGCAAAATGTTCTCTGTATAAATGCCAGCTAGAGTTAAAAGTTAATATGAGAGGAAGACCCAGATCAATTAAATATGAGTATCCCCTTTACCCAAAGGCTGCCTCATCTACCATCGATCCAAAAATGATTTATCAAGAAATGTCTAATTCACACTATTATAATTCTGTCGGGATGAGGTCTAAATTGCCATTTCACATTGGAGATCACCTTATCCAGGAAGGCATCTATTCACTGGAGTAAGCTTGTTCCTAGGTGGTTATTTCCCACATCTTATTTGCCTTTAGTTGCAGAAAAAGAAAGTCTATGAAACTCGGACCACGCTTCTCAGAAAACAACAACCGCCTGTGAAATTGGATTCCCTTTGGCACATGCCCCACTTTCAGAAGGTATGATTGGGCACCTGCACAGATACATGTGTACCCCATTTAACACTATACAACAGTGTCCTTGGTATTATTGTACAAAGCAAGCAATGAAGACAGCCCTTGCCCTGACGAGCTTGCAATCTAAAGCCCCAGTTTTGCAAACACTGCCACATATTTCATTTTAAGATAAGCATGTGAATTGCCCCATTGGCTTCAGTTGTACCACTCACATGGGTAAAGTTAAGAATGTGCATGTTTGCAGCATAGGGGCCTAGAAGACAGATACAGAGGAGACAGCTGGAAGGAAGGTGTGACCTGGAGGTTCCTATTTGTTTGCCAAATTCTTGTGAACGCTTTCAACAGCTTCGCCAGATTAGAAACATCTTTTTATGCCTCACTCTGAATACGAGACTGATCTTTTATTCTTCATTAATATCTGAACTTCAAACGTACCCCTGAAAGGAGCATGCAATACTGTACAGAAAACAGGCATTTACAAAGCGCGCCATTTTGTTGCTTTGTTCTATAAATAATTCATATCACACGGGGTTAATTTGGTTCAAGAAGTATTGTTACCCTGAGAATCACAGGTTTCCAGAAAGTCTGCACTCTTGGTATTTCTCTAAACTGTCTGATTGACAATCGTCTCCTTGAGATTGAATGAAGGGTCTGCTGAGGTTTATAGAACCACATGACACTTACCTAATTGATCCAGGTAAGAGTCAAGGTTAAGGTTTCATGTCCTAGCATGGGATCTAAACACCTCGCTGTATTAATCTATGCACCCTGTTGCACTCTTGGGTGCTTTTTTGAATTCTGGGATCTTTGTTTGTGGTGTAAATTATAGAGAAACTGCAAGTACAGAGCCAGGGGGCATTTTACAAAGAAAGGGAAGAAGGGAGCTAGGCTGAAGGGGGAAAACAACTGAAAGACTGAACATCCAAAACCTGTGGGGAGTTTACATGGCCCAAATCACATCTGGCATTGATAGATACTATTATAAAGAACCCCTCATCATGGGCCAACATTTTTGGGTGGGGAGGGGTAGTTTTTGCCTCTACGTTGATTTAAACTGCAGGTTAAACAACGAAGAGGATTCGTGGCTTCCTGAAGCTAATCTACTTGAACAAGTTGCAGAGTTTCGACCAGGAAATATGTTTTGCACCACCTTGATGTATGCCTCTTACGTCCTGCCTAAGTCTGTCCTATTAGCATATGTCAGTAATCATTTATCCCAGCTGCCTGTCAGCACAGAGCTGCTGCTGCAGCTAATGTCAGGGAAAGAACATGACCGATCGCTGTTAAACAGATTGTGTAAGTCACACGAGATACTGGGGCAAGCCTTTGCTTTATAGCTCCTCTCACCCTGGACCTTTCCATCACTATTCATTTTTCAGTCTCTCTCTGTTTTTCTTTTTCACTCGCTCCCTTTTGTTTGGGCTGTGAGAGTAGTTGGGTTTTTATATATTGCCCACACAGGCAGTTTCATGCATTCTCGTTTCCCAGCTCTTCTCTATCCGCTCTTCCCTTGGTCCACTGGGACTGTTTCATCTGCGGGATCCAGGCCTTAGCCAGTTTTCTACAGAGGCCCATCGATCCCATCATCCTTCTATTCCTTACTACATTCATCTGGAAAGTGTTGCTTCTCCCCAGCTGCAGATATGATTTGCTATCAGTCCATATGAGAACTTAGATTGGGAAAGGCAATGCTCAACAGAGCTTCAGAGCATGGTTCCCATAAAGGGAAATTAAATATTTCCATTGTGCGGCCATGAAACTATTTACCTAGTTAATACAGCAATAATAATAAAACAAAGGAGATGCATGGTCCTACGGCTGACAGTTCCATGGCCAGGTACCTCTACTCAATGGTTTCCAATCCCTGACCTTCATACATATCTCCCTTAGTTATAACTTCAGATAAGGGCTGGTGAAACAGTTCCATTAAAATACGAACTGGTCCAACAGTTGAACCACACTGAACCTAAGTGTTTGTTGGGCAGGGTGCAAGATATCTTTTTACTCAAGCACTTTCTTGGTTGTGGTTAACTGGCTCCGGTCTTAGTGAAAACTGAATATGATGGCACAGGGAGGGGAGCAGATAGTGCTGTCCACTGTAGGCAGTTTAACATGATGCTACCTTTAATCTATACATATGTCCTGATGCTTCGGTGATGGGGTTAATAAAAAAATCAGTTAAACAATGTAAATCTCAAGAGTCTCTTTCTCATTAGATTTCCAACCCATAAGAGGTTAGGAGAATCTTCTCATAAGGCTTAAGCGGCATCTAGACTGGATCCTATCAGTTAGTGCAAGAAACTCTATGCACTCAGAACTGTTTGTAGACCCGTTTAAACTCTAATGGCTCCCCTGGCCCAACCCCCTTCTCCCAGGCTTCCTACTTCTCTCAAGAAACCCTCTCCCAAGCACCAGTTCCCGCAATCTTCGTTACTGCTCCTTAGCCAGCCCACCCTGGTCTCGCCATGCTCCACTCCCGCACACCTTCAGAATTCTGCCTCTGGAGCAGAAGCCAGCCCTGCATGGTTCCTAAGGTCCAGCTGAGAAGGGAGGTGCTCCAGCAGAGAATTCCACGAATCATACAGCCCACAGCTGGATTTTAACTATAATGGCTCTCCAGCTCCACCCTCTGTTCTTGGGGGCTTCTGCATTACCCAGGGGAAACTCAAAAGAACCCCCTACACCTCCTGGCCACTGCTACATTTCCCCCAAGGAAGGAGGAGCCTTTAAAGCCAGTTTATGGCAGCTGTCTAGAGCGTACGGGTAAGGCGTATTCTTCTCAGCCACACTAGCCCAGGGAATGGCAAGGAGAGAGGGTGATGGCAGTGCAGGAAATGGTTCTTGGCCTTGGAGCATAATGTTTTGGTCTAATGTGCCCCATAACACACAGGGCACTTAATATACTGTCTTGTGTTATTTAACTGTGAATGGTAATTTGGGATTCAGGAGAAGGGTTGCTATGATACAAGCCTGGAAGGCAGGAGATCCTGGTTCCACTCCAGGTCTGCCACAGCCTTGCCGAGACATGTGGGCAAATTCTATGCTTCAGTTTCCCCATCTGTAAAATGGGGACAATAATGCTTTCTCATCTCAGTGAGGGGAGGAAGGAGGGTGGAAGGATTGTAAGGTTCAACTGATGTTTGTAAAATATTTTGAGACCCTCCTCTGGAAGGCACCCTGAGTGGACACCGATATTGTATTAATACTTAGCTCTCACATAGAGTTTGACAAGCATTAATCAGGCCTCAGCACTGCTAGGAGGTGGATATTATTCCTGCGGCAAAGCTGGGACAGAGAAGAGGATATTCGACAGTGGCAGTGGGAGAGCAAGTGGTGTGAAGCTTCCTCTCTCTTAATGATCAGACTTTGTCATTGCACGTCATCTTCCAGGTGCTTTACCAACATCGGGCATGATGTCTCATTGATTTCCATGGGAAATGAGAGTGCTGAGCGCCCTGTAGCGCCACATCCTTGTAATGGAAGAATAAACCATAGGGTAATGACATTCTTCTTTTAAGCCTTTGAAAACGAGAGGAAAATTTCTTATACGTTTTGCCCTGGTCTCATGCAGAGAGCTGCAGAAATTGGGCACACAGATCTTCAGCAGCCCTGAGACTGGAGTCAACACTGAATCCACCTAGGACTTTCACCTGACCTCAAACGAGTGCCTGGTGAGAGGGAGGGAGGAGGAGAAAATGAAGGAGCTTTGCTCTTTTCCACTAATTGCCTCTGTCCATTCTCCACAGCTCCACGGTTCCTTAACATTACATAGTCATTCAGTCACTAAAGTATAGACAAATTGACGATATTTTCATTTGGATTTAGGTTTCAGCCCCACTGCTTTAGAATAATGGCACATGCTATTAAGCTAACCGTTTGATTTACAAGCTTTCATGCACTGTACAGTTTGTTCTTACTTAACAGCTCTTTGTGGAAGACTAACCCTGATTCCTGTCTCCTGGGCCCCCCAGCTCGGCAGTCGCTGCCCAGCTCGCTGATATAACAGGGTAGTGAGGAGCCAGTGACACACCAAGGTGCAGTTCATTAGTGAAAGTTGCTGATTGGTGGTATTTTTACAAGACACAACAGGCAGTTGCTCTAGGGTTAACCCCTTGTTTATCCCGACAGGAAGCCTCTACCCACCCACCCAAAGAAGGGAAAGGACACTTTTCAGTTGATTTGTTTTAGTTTCGGTTCGGTTCCTGGGTTCCGGTTTTGCTAATGTAGCTCTCGTGTGTCCAAGAATTCCTCTGTGACCCATTTTATTTCTCCTTGCTAAAACTTAGCCTTGAGGGACCACATTCTAGGGAGTGCAGGGAGAAACAAACCTGTGTGTGATTAGTAGATATAGCTACATACATATGCTGCAGAACGCAGGGGAATTCCAGCTATGTACAGCCCAGAGAAATGCACCTTGCCCCCTTTAGACAATCTGTCCCTTCTAGACATGGGACTAAATACACAGGGGATTGTAAACAGTGGCCAGCCACTCAGAAGGGGCACATGCATAAATTCGCAGACCACCTCCCTTACCCATTGGTAGCATCCGTTATGCTCCGCTGCAATGCTGATCGTACAGGATGTGCAGAATGAGTTCTTCTGTAACTTATCAGAGGAGCCGGGACTGGGGGTGATGTGAGCTGTTTCACTGGCTAGCACATATATGCCCATGACCACCCAGAATTTGGCCATAAATTTGTTTTGCCTTTAAATCAACCAAATTCAGATTATTTTATAAGGGATGTTTTTCCTTGTGGGCCTGAAGGTCAGGATTCCAGCAAGGCCCTTTTTGCAAACACGCCATGCAGCAGCCAGATAATTAAATGTATAAGGAGGAAATTTGGGGCCCAAACCAAAATCCCAGATCCAAACATTCCCAAGCTTCAAAGAAGTTCGGCACCAGTCCACCCTTTGCAGTGCTAACAAACTGCAAGTCAAAGCAAACAGAACCACACAGTTCTTGTGTGTCCCTCATATACAAACGAACCTTGTGCTCCCACGTTAGGAGCACACAATGACATCTCTGTATTTATGCTGTAGGGGCTGCTCACAAAGCCTTTTTTATTGTTTTAATACCGTGCTGCTATATGGAATAGTTTGAAAAGGAAGAGGTCATGAAAATCTTGAGCTCCAGAAGAAGAAAAGAGGTTAAGGTAATTTTGGAGACCTAAATAAATTGGACTCACCTCCTTGAATATTACCATGTGAGTTGATTAATCATGCTGGCATAATCTGACAGTGGTTGCCTAAAACATCACCTTGTTAACAGGCAAGGATCCTGCTGGAAAGAATTGTGTTTTCCTGATATGCACTGGATATAAGGAAGGAGGAAGTGGCTTTCTAGAAAGAAGACCCAGGATGCAGGCTGAGCAGTCCTGGGGGAGGAACCCTGGAACAGCCAGAACCAGGGAGAAGGATTTGGCTTTGATTTTTGTGTTTCATTTTGAGTTTCTTTTGCAACTAAAACCAAACCCTATGAAAGGGGTAAGTTTTTACCAACAGCAATCTAGTCAGTGACAACTCCAAAGATGACTAGCTCTCTACAATGCACTGGGCCAGCTTGGCTTCTGACCTCATAGCTCAATCACGGATGTATCTGACCCTTTATCTGTTTAAGGGTCACAATTTGCCTGTTTTGGTTTAACCAGAATTTAGTCCTAGGTGTCAATTCTGATTCTGGTAAGAAGCTGCTGTTGAAATGTAGCATTTGTACAGCACCAAACACAGTGAGCGCCAGTCCTCATTGGGGCCTTTTGGCTCTATTCAAACATAAATGTTTAATAATAATAATAATCTAGCATGTCAGTAAGCCAAAATTGGACAGTCTGGACTAGCTTCTAGTCTCAGTTGTACTGGTATAAATCCAGAATGGCTGTCAACGTGAGTGGAGTTACTCCAGATTGCGCTGATCTAAAAGAGAAGAATTGGTCCCTGTCAGAATAAATAAACCTACACACTGTCATTGACACGCATTAGTGTCTCTTTACTCATTAGAAGTTTAAACTCGCATAGGAATGCAGGCTCGCTTTCCAGGGAAAATATTCTTGTTTACTTGGGCACAAAAGAAAAAGAAAAAAGAGAAATCCCACAACAACTTTGGACAAAACATTTGTCAACATACACTGCTTTCCCAAACAGAGGAAATAAGCTGCACTCAATACGCTATATGAATAAGCGATAAGCAATTGACAAGCAAGTGTTAGGATACCTTGGCAAAAGACTTAATTTGCAACCTAGCACAAAATCAAAGACACTGTCAACGGATGAGCAGCTCTCCTTGAATATGCCTTGCATTACCTGAGAAAGCACTGTCAGGTAAATTTCCAGTGAAAGTAATTAAGGAATCCCCACTGTATAAATTTTGCAGCAAAATTCTGGGCTCCAGTATTTGATTCTCACCAGGGATCTGATATCTGCTCACAGCCTGATCCTTCGCAAAAATTAACAGTTGAGGTTTAATAAAAAAAAAAAGAGTAGAGTTTGTTTTTTTATGCTGCACCTCTATTTCTGTCTAAGGAACTGAACTGACAAGCACAGCTCATGTAATCCTGCAATTGTTGTCTTGTCAGAAAAGCCTTAGCCAGAGCTTAAATAACCAGCGTTGGATACATGTAATACACACTGGGCTAGCTGTTTAGATATGGCATTTATCTTCAGAAGTTTGAGGAGGACAGCAAAGAACTTCACACATTCAGGGTGTTATAAAATTTATCTCCTGGAGATCTAGATCATGCTTAGAGAATAGAGAAATGGCCCAGAGTTTTCCATGCTAAATTGCCAGTTGAAATCTAGCTCAGGTCAGAATATTGACTGACCAAGAGTCAGTATCATCTGAGGGTTGTTCTGCGGCCTATGTGAAATGAATTGGTGGGTCTCAGTCCAGTTCCTAGTGGACAGAGCAATTGGCACCTTGTAGGCAATTTAGATGCCATCGTAATAGACGCTATATAAAATCCTAAGGCAGATAATCTCAGCAGAGACACCAAAGATTGAATGGGCTATGGAAAATGGAACTACCATTTTACCCTTAGAGGTGATCCTTCCAGATCTGGGTTGGGGCAACATGAGGGAATCTTACTACTGCCTGCGCAATCCTTGTTTTATGGCTAACTTGAGGACTTCAGTCTCCAGTGTTGGCACCAGCACTAAAATCACTTTGGTTTCCGCTAACACTTTTGCATAATGGTGGCCGATACCTCACTCAGCATGGCAGCTCTGATCACAGCCTCTGGTACTCCCCTTCCCATATATTTAATAACCTCAGTAATCCTATTTTCACCAGTATCCCTTTCCATGTCTACAGTGTAATTAGTAACTTCTCCCCTTGCGTCTCTAAGCCCTCTTCAGCAATCCTCAGTTTACCCTTCCTTCCTAGTGAACTGATGGCCCTCGGTGCTTTTCCCTCTGACCTCCTCCAGTACTCTTCCAACTCCTTCCACTTCTCCTGATTGACACTGATGTAAGGGAAAGCTGGATCGGGTCCTGAAGTTCTCTGTTAGAAGGGGTTACCTTCTGATCAGAGATAGGCCCAATCCAAAACCTAAACCCAAATACCTCAGAACCATTTGGAAGTTGATTTGCAACTGGTCTACTTCCACTATACGTTCAATGAACCAAGCCAAAATCTGAGATCCAGACATACACACTGAACTTTGCAGCTCAGACCAGCTCTTGTTTTTGATGGGGGGGGGGGGGAAATCTAGGTTTTAAATTGCTTTTCCTCCACATTGTTAAAAATAAATTGAGTGATTTTAGTGCTGGTGGAAGATCCCAGATTGACAGCCCTGGAGACTGAAGGCCTCAAAGTGTCCATAGGATAAGGTAGAGCACAGGCAGTGTGTAATCTTCCCCATACTAACACCTTCAGGACTGAGAGAGTAAACTCAGTATCCATGTTCATTCCAATTCTTGTCCCCCTCATTGGCTACCAAGAAGGGTTGGCAGCTGGTGCCTGTTCTGCTGGTGTTTCCCGTGCTGGGGACACTTATCCATGAGCAAATGGACTCAGACCAGTTTGCTTTCAACATCTTTTTGCAAATGTAATACAAATCGTGTCCTCAGCATGCACTGCAGGGTACCTCCACCACTACTTTCACTATGAACTAAGCACATGCAAATGCTTTTTAAAAATCACCTGACATTTCATTCCATGGATCCCTTTCTACCTTCAACACAGAACACATTTACCAACAGGTTTGTTGGTCTAGAAAATAGGCTCCCAGTTAGGCCCAGGACCTCATGCGTGCTAACTCCCCAGTATGCTCTGACAGCCAACGTAAAAGTTATATGAATCCAGTGGGATCATTTGTCAAGGTGAGCTGGATGAAGGTCCAAATGGGTGAATTCCTCTAGACCAGTGGTTTTCGATCTTTGGTCCACAGACCTTTGGGGTCTGCAGGCTGTGTCTAAGATATCCAAAGGGGTCCACACCTCCATTTGAAAATGTTTAGGGGTCCACAAATGAAAAAAGGTTGAAAACCACTGCCCTATACCCTCCCAAGGCCAAGTGACTTTTGGTGCTCAACTTAAGACATCTTAAAGGGCCCTAATTTTCAGAAAGTGCTCAGCACCTGCATTCGGCCAATCAGCCCCTTTTAAAGTGTCTCAAGACAAACAAACAAAAAAATCACAAGGCACTTTTGAATATCTTCATGTTTTTGAAGCAAAATAAGAATTATTCCCCCTCCCACATACACAAGCCATTTTAATCTCTTTATTTTCCTTTTCATTAGAAAAGAAAATGTGGAGTATGAGGAGGGAAATAACCCTCCATTTATTTAACTTGCTAACCACTCTACCTACAGTAATAGCCACAGTATTTATAACCCTAATAATCTAGATGCAAAACCCTCTAAGTTTGGTTCAGCTGTGGACAGAATAACATCTGCTTTAAAAATATCTCCTGCTCTGTAACATGTCATGGCATTTGTTGACAACCCTATTGAAAGCAGCTCTCAATGTGACTGTGAAGGATCTTTCAGTACCTCTCTCTCTTTCCCAGACAGTTTTTGAAAGGGAGGTGAGGGGGGAAACCATCAATACAGGGGGAAAAAGGCATCAGCAGCCAGCATCGGCTGATGAGGCGCCTCACCTGGGCCCCCAGCGCACCGCCTCCAATTAAATCAAAATGGTTTGTTTTTAATGGTCTTTTACACTGACAAGTGGGCTATCATTCCAGGCCCAGATAGCTGTCAGGGAGCTGAGGCAAATCCTCCGTTGATAATGCCCAATGCTTCCAATTAGGAACCGAGGCCGCTCCTGGCGTGCTAACGATTCCCCAGCCTCCCCCTAGGCCCCTTCGGCGCTGGCTGTTTCGTCTTCACTCCTCCTCCGCCGCAAATTACTGACACAAAACGGAGGCGCCCCGGCGTCTCCTCACCACGCCAGGCCCGGGCCCTGTTGGGTTTAATGAGGCGATGGAAGTTTTTGCGGCTCTTTCGCTAAATTCTTTTCTTGTTTGACAGCTGCTCGAGTGTTGACCTTATAAAAGATTTAGTGTTTCTCATTATTTTCTGTCAAGCTTCACAAGTGATGGCTTCACGGAAATCATTTGCATCCATATATATATATGTGTGTGTGTATGTGTGTGTGTGTGTCTGCATGGGGATATTGTATATATAGGTGAGAGTGCACGTGTGTACTTGTCTCCCATATTGTGTTATTCTCCACTGGAAAGAAATCTATAAATATGACAGTGTTATCTTGTGTAGTTTTTTTTTATATTATTTTTTTAAGAAAACTCAAAAGGGCCTGCCTTTGTTAGGATCCTGTAAATGAGCGATGCTTTGGAAAGGGAGTAAAGATTGTTTTCCTGTGATGGAAACTTAAAAAAGGGGTTTGTCACCTGCTAAAGGGATTAAATCAAGTGGGGATGGGGAAACGAGGGGGAGTCTGGGGGCATCCCTGTTGTTAAAATGAAGAGTCATACAAGGAATGGATGCTACTTCCCCATACGTGTGCAGTTGAGGCTAGAGCTTACAAAAGGAATAGGTAAAACTACATTTCTTTGCAACTGGATGCAGGTCCTTTCACTGAGGCAAGAAAAGCCATGACCCCATTCATTCCCCACCTAGCATCCCTTGACAGGTTCATTCTCAAAAGCAAATCATATCAAATAATGTAATCCAGTTATGTCAATCAAATATTCTGCCAGTCTCCCATGCAGCCCTGTTCATTAATAAATACTACTAATCACTTTATACATGCAAAGGGCTAAAGTGGTAATATAAATGTAGATTTCTAGTAAACAAACAAATTTAGTTCCTATATACTTGGAGCAAAATAAAAGTCTCGGAGCAGATCCTCAGCGTCACTCCATTGACACCAGTGGAGCTCTGCCAATTTTCACCAGCTGAGGATCAGGCCCTCACTCAGTATTTATTGCCTTTTTGTGTCTTTCGTACTATTTATTCCACCCTCCATTAAAAAGATAGATCAGCCTTTACTTGCAATGACTTTTGCACAACAATGCTAATGCTCGGTAGGTGATTCTTTATATTTTTCTCCTTTCTCAACTAAAAGGACTTTGTGTAATTGAGAAATGTATGTGGAAGTAACCCACACATATGCATCTCGGATTTTTCATAACAAGGGTTTTCCCCTGTAATTCTTGAATGTGAGGTCAGATGTTAAATACAATCCAGCTACAAAAGGCTTGTATGGATTCTTGGTGTGATCTGATATTAAAATATGGTTTCAGGTAAAAGTTGCTTTTAATGAGCTGAGTTGAAAGTAATTACAACTATAAAACCCTACAACATATGACATTTAAAAAAGCACTTTGTACATTAGCACCTGCTCACATGACTTGCTTCAATTTGTGTATCAGATGTGAGACTTCGGTATTACAGTTCAAACACCATCAGAATATTGGTTTAGATTATCAGAGTTCTCTCTCTCCAAAATGTTATTTGGTCCATCATTTAAAATGAGAATTAGAAGCGGAACAGCCAGAGATTACGATTCACCAGTTTAGCATTGACTTCTTGTTCCAACCTCTGTCATATTATGACCTCTGACATAAAGCCATCCCAGTCTTGACTATAATTACTGTCCTGGGACTAATCCATACTTCTTAAATGACCCTTGTTATCAGAGGACTTCTCATTTTTTAGGGGCAAATTTTGCTTTAACTTACACCTGGTGCTTCCCCACTTATACATGCTGAGGTCAGACGCCTTAGGCTGTTCATAAGTTTGTGGAGGGCTCTAACTGTTCTTATTGCCCATTGTTCCTACATTTGGGTGGTGTTAGGACGCAATCTCAGTGTAAAGTTCCCAGGTGAGCTAGTGAATGAGCAGCCCGCCTCTCTCATTAGGGCCTCAAACGCAACCAGGAGTTGATGTGTTACAGGCCAGGAGGGCTAGTTCCAGGTCCACCTAACTGCAACATGTTCTGATGCTCTGGAAGCTGCTAAACTTGAACTATTGCCCCTGTGAAAAGTAGCCGTCCAAGTTTAGGGTGTCAGCCTGTACCAGGAAGCTAATGTAGGAATTTTGACTCTAGGACTAGTCGCATTCAACCATAATCAGCATTTACCCTGGGTAATGCTAATAGAATGCATCCACTTTTATTGTTGTTTATACACTGGACACCAGAGTACTGCTGTTCACTTGTAGGAGATCCTTACAAACCTAGGAACAAATCTGCTTAAATAACACTTTATTTCTCTTCTGTCATCTTTATATTTATGAACAAAGGACCCTGCATGAAAAGAGGGATTTTTCCCTCCCTTATGCATTCCCCTGCTTCTGTGTTCTGCTAGTGGTAGCCATTCTCACAGTATGCAATGCCAACGTCACAAATGATAGCATGACTTCAGCTGGGGAATAAAGAGCTGGAGTGGAGGAAGTCAAGTCAGGCGTCTGAGCTTCCGGACTTGAAGTGCGGTGGTAGAGAAATACAACAAGTATTTATATATAAACTAGAATTGTTGCAAAATGTAGCACTTCCGTCCAGTTTCACACAGTCCAATGGAAAATGAATACCATTGTATGTGAAATAACAAGTACATTAAAGCGATGTCATTGTCCCTAAAGTATTTGAGAGGAATTTTCAAAAAGCACACAGCCCTGGTTCAGTTCTACTTCAGTTCAAGGCAGGGGTAAAACTCTCGTGGTTTTCCAAAGGAGCAGAGTTAGCCCAACAATAAACACGCTCGAGAATCCCAAGCTCTGACTCTTGAAAGAAACTGAAAAAATAATCAAATATTTTAAGAGAAAACACATTAGCTTCTTGGATCTCTCTCTCAGACACATTTTCTTCTCATAGAGAGATTTATTGTGTTACAACTGTGATGCTGAGACACTTAGTATAGCCAAATTTTTCAAATTTGAGTGTCTGCACTTAGACACTTAAATCCATACGAAAGCACTTAAATGCCATATTTTCAGAGCTGCTGATAATCTAAACCCACCCTTTGTCTGCCTTAGTCTCTGCCCGGAAGGATTTACAATCTAAATAGGCAATCTCATACACACACATACATGCATAGATATTGTATATATTTGCTGTGTATGTATATGTACAAACACCACCACCACTCTCAAAAAAGTCATGGGAACTAATATGTCATCTGCCAACTATCACCCTGATCACTCTTCTTATCTGTTCCATCCCTTTCCCCCACTCTATGTCTTCTTGCCCATTTAGGCTGTAACCTCTTCATGGCAACAGCTGTCTCTTAAGTATGTTTGTACAGCACCTAGCACAAGGAGGCTCTGATCCTGACTGGATCTTCTAGGTGCTACCATAACAACAACAGTATTTCCTCTTGTCTTCAGTGTGAGGAGTGGAATGCATGCCACACCTCTGACCATGAGCCCACTTATGTAGGTGCCAACCTTTAGCCAGGGACATTTGAAAATGTCAGCTTAAATGAGTGATTTGTTGTAATGAGGTTATAGGACTTGTTTCTGGAATGTTAACAAGATTATCTCCATGATTAAATACTCATCAGCCAACCAGAGAGTTAGTCTTAATTTTAAAGTTGTTAATTGACTTTCTTTAGAGTAAAAAGAATGAGGAGTCCGGTGGCACCTTTTAAAGACTAACAAATTTATTTGGGCATAAGCTTTCGTGGGTAAAAAACCCACTTCTTCAGAAGCAACTTTCTTTAGAGTGCGGAATAATGTTCTGAAAAAGACTGAAGCCGATGAGCTAAACTGTAATCTGTTTTCAATTTATATTACAAGTTTCTTCTCTTTGAATTTCTGCTCGCTGTAACCAATCATATATCTGCTTCTTTCATTGTAGGTTGGTCCTCATCTCAGTACCTTTCCAGACCGTGACGCTCATAAAAAGGCGTTCAGTGTCTACCACTCAGAAATACCTGTGAGATGTGGTCCCCTTGCCCAGGGCATATATACAGCCGCCTGAAAGCTCTACAGAAGTCAATTACTGAACAATGTAACACGTTAGAGTACTATGTTAGCAATATAAGATAGATTTTTATTCTAGTGTACAATTCTTTTTTCAAGTTTAGAAAGGCTACGTTCATGTTGATGTAACTGAATAAATCAGAACATTTACCAGTTTCCGGCTTCCATATACATTTCGTCACTAGGAGCATATGCAAGCATTTTCACCAATCTTATCATATCAAATAAGAACATAAGAACGGCCAGACTGGGTCAGATCAAAGGTCCATCTAGCCCAGTAGCCTGTCTTCCGACAGAGGCCAATGTCAGGTGCCCCAGAGGGAATGAACAGAACAGGGAATCATCAAGTGATCCATCCCCTGTCGCCCATTCCCAGCTTTTGGCAAACAGGAAAAAAATCCATTACTGTGGTCAGGTTAATAATGCTACAGTGCATTTCTCCCTTGGATTCAAAATGGTAGCACAAAGCCACCCTTACCAGCTTGATTATATAGCATGACTACACTGAAGATAGCTCTTCTTTCCTTCATAGTACATTAGACAGGAGTAACAGTCCCGGGTTCCCTGATTTATATCTTATTTATATAATATTTTCCAATATGTTCCAATTGATAAATAAGTCCTCTGGTAGGCCCAACCTCAGAAAAGCACTTAATGGTGTGTTTAACTTCAATGGGATTTGAGTACGTGCTTAAATACTTTGCTGAATTGGGGCCTTAGTGCAAAGTAACTCTTTACTTGAAGCCAGACAATGATGACATTTGTACATGATTAACTCTTGGCTCTTTGTAGCAATCAGGCCTGTCTGTTTTCCACAGGCCTGCCAAATGAATTTACAAGCTCACCCAACCTCAGTACGAGTATTGACTATTATTATTATTTCCTATACACATTACAGTAACGCACTTAGATGCCCCATCGTGCTAGACACTGTGCAAACACATATGAAGACCCAGACCTGCCCCTAAAGAGCAGCATTTACACTGGCAAGTTAAAAAAAGGCCACTCCCAGTGGGATGTATCACCTTAAGAAAGTGCCTCTGAATAATGCTCTTATTAATTGCTCTTCTGAAAAACTGTTCCCTGAATAATGAATTACTCCTGTGTTTTCTGCTTCTCAGCTCTAGTAACATGTCTCATGTTGTACCAGATATATTTAAATACAATGTTCTAAACATCTGTTTGCATCATTCTTTTCTCACTGAGTGGCCCTATCAAACTAGGTCCTATCATTGTAGTTCCTTAGCATCTCACAATCATTCAAGTGTTTTATCCTCACAGCACCGAGCCCCGTGTACAATTCTAATAGAGAGCTGGGTGGGCGTGAAGCCAACCAAGAGATCAAATGGATGGTTCCAGAACTGGTGCCCAGCACAGGACTTCCACCTAAGAATATCAGGCTTTCCAGCCTGACCTCTTGAACCTATGCGTAATGGGACAGAGTCCTGCATGAATAGTGAGGATTTTTGATCTGGACACTAGGAATAAACAAGCACTTTTCTTACCTTGGAGGGATGAGTCCATTACGCTGGCAGCTCCCTGGGGCAAGCTAGGCCTGGTGTGTTGTGTCTGAGATTTCTAAGTGGTCCTGCCCCTAGGGGCAGCTGCTGCTTAACTACCCATTCATATAAGGGAGTGTCTGCCTCACGGCTCCACCCTGAGCACACCTGAGCCCAACTAAGCCTGGAAAGAGAGATAAAAGGCCAGTTCCTGAGCTAGGTGCTCTATATATTTCTCTCTGTCTAGTGTGGGTCTCTTAATAGAGCAGATTTGAAGTAGCTGGCTGGCTAATAGCAAGATATGATGTGCTGAGAGAAGTTGGGTGTAACAAGAGATCTTTCCCATCATGCTGGGGAGGAAGAAGGCTGGGCCTTAAATGTCTTGTTTGGCTAAAAAGTGACTTGGCTTATAACCTGAATCCTGGGGCCAAGCAACTGTGCATCTAATAAACCCTAGCAACAGGCTCTCATCTATACACTATGATTAGGTTCATACAGAACCTGCCATTCAACAACAGGAAAACAACTTCCCTGGCCATGTAAAGTGACCTGTCCGCTCATTGGAAGGCTGGGTGAAAGGGGAAAGGACCATGGTAATAACATCTCTCTCCCTAGAAGGGCTTCATTAGAGCCGGGCTAAAAAAAAACAAAAACAAAAACGTTCTATGGCCCTAACGAATGCTCTTTGAGTGCTGTGGGCTTACAGAAAGTCAGTATGGTGAAAAGGAGACTAGAACTAAGCTCCAGGGATCTGATCCCACATGCTGGGTGCCCTCAACTCCTATAGAAGTTAATAGGGTTTAGGCAATCTCTACACCTTGCAAGGCTGGGCCATATGAAATTGTGAAAAGAAAGGGGTTTAGCTATCTCTCCCTACTATATTATACTATACCATGGGTCCCTACCAGCTGGAATACTGAGCTTGTTACAGTGGTGGGTATCAGATGCCAAACATAGAATATGAGGGTAAGAAGAAGTAATGGTTGAGTCAAATAAAAGAGTGTTAAAGGGGACTGGCTGGCTCAGGGGATGGGTAATGGACTGTGGAGTGTTTTACCTCTAGATTGCCAGATTGAAGCCAAGGGCAAAAAGTTGCTGCAATCTGATGGCCTGCTCAAAAAAAAGTTGGTGCACCTCACTCCAGGTCCTCCTGGACACACATCCACATCACTTCAGTTTGAACCAATTCCCACCCTCCTGCCTTTATTGTCAGTTGCTGCAGAGAGGCCAAGGACTGAACAGGCCATGGAGCCTGAACTCCATTCACGCTGCAAGTTGTGGCACATTGGCAGGAGACGCACACGCTGCTGCTGCCCATCTAGCACCAAATTCACTAAGAAGAAGAAAATTAGGGTCCTCTCATCTGTACATCATGATGCAAAGTGCTGTGTCAGCTAGTTCTAAAAGCTGTTTTATTTATCTGTTAATTTGTTGCAAAGGGAGCCTTGGCACTGCACAAAGGGGGGGGGGTTAACAGAATATGCAGATGTCTCACCTATTCATATGGTATTTCCAGGTCTGCATCCTGTTTTTCAGATCCGCTTTCTTCCCCCACCCCTTCCCCAGCCCTTCCTTATAGGATGCTGCTTGTCCTGCAGTGACACCCACTGGTAACTCTAAGATTTTGATGCTCTTGCAGGTTCCCCACAGCTGGGCCCTCTTTGAAAACACCTCCTAGTTAATGATTTCTGCAAAGCACAAAGCTGCGGGTTAACTCTGATTCCCCTTTCCCATGTTATCATCTTCCCAGAACCCTCTCTTCCCTTCGATCTGTGCTCTGCAGGCCTTCCTACTAGTTAATAAGATGTTCATTTAGTTATTAGAATATCCTGAGTACAGCACATCAACCCTGCTGCATTCCCTCGTCTGCTGGAACTATATGCCCCTTGCAGTAAATGCAGAGTTTACATGTCATCATATAACTATGAATTTAGCATAATAGAGTCTACTGGGATATTTTTATAGGTTAGCCTCTTAATAATTCCAGGTGTGGTTTAAAGACTTTTTGTGGCAAGAGTTATACAAGAAATAGGTGCTAATTTAAAAAAAAAAAAAAAAAAAAAAAAGGTATCACTTCCATTTATAACAGTACCCAGACTGACCTGAAATCTCCTTGCCTTAAATATCTGCATGCACCCACCCTAACTCACTGAGATCATTTACAGTTCACAGCCCCTGCCCCGATTTAGGGGCTCTCTTTGCCAGCTCACACACGCTCGGGGGCATGAGGGCTGGTTCTACCATGTAAACAGGACAGGCAGTCACCTACAGGGCAGTAAGAGCTAAATCCTCAGAACGGATGAACTCTTACAACACCCATGGGAGTTTTAGATGCCTTGTGCCTCTGCCGACGTGGCTCTAATAGATAAGGAGGAGTTTGCTTCGGAGGAAGGAATGGATGTTTGTCAGTTGCACAAGACATCTCAACTCCTAGCAGTGGCCCTGGGTGTGTGGCATAAGCATATGAGGACACTGCAGGAGGCACGGTTCAAACTCAGTGGGGTTTTGTGCTTGTGTAGTACATGCTTGGTGTTTTATGAACAGAAATGCCTCAGGAATATGGGTTTTAACAGCAGCTATGCTTATGTTGTATAAAATCACTGGACAACAAGCCTATCATAAGGACCAGATCCTGCAAAGGTGTTGGGTGCCCCCAACTCCTGCTTCAGTCAATGAGCGTTGGAGGACACGCAGCTCCTCACAGAATCAAGCTCTAAAAGCTGTAATAAGGCACTCATTAACTAAATGATTTAGGCCCAGATCCTCAAAGGTAACTTCATGTGAGCTAGGCACCAAAATACCTTTGAGGGCTGTAGTACCTAGAACACACAGATTTTCATTTCTTGATCCGTAGTCCAACACCACCGCAGACGAGTAGTGTCCCAGAGTTGCTGCTGGCTGCATGGTGGCATGCTGTGAAAGGAGTTGATGGGGCTCGTTCCACTTGCTCCTGGACAAGTGTGTACATCACAAAAGAACCTGCACATTTGACACTGGAGATCCAACCTCACACGCTATATGCGGACAAAACTCCTGATGAAATCAGTGAGCAACTGGTGTGTGCAAGGAATGCAAATTGACCTCCTGACATTATTAAAAGAAAGACCAATGAGCAAATGGGCCATGGACACTGAACTACTGGACTTCCTCTCCCCTAGAATGGGGTCCTTTGCTCAGGTTTGAGATGGGTTTTAAGCGCCTGGAGGATAATAGGGTTATAAGGAATAGCCTGCATGGATTTGTCAAGAACAAATCATGCCAAACCAACTTAATTTCCTCTTTGAAAAAATTACTGGACATATTTATGGTAGGGAGGAAGCCGTAAAAGTGTTATCGCTTGATTTTAGTAAGGCTTTTGATGCAGTCCCACATGACAAACTGGGGAAATGTGGTCTAGATAAAATTAATATAAGGTGGGTGCACAACTGGTTGAAAGCTCAAACTGGAAGCATTGTTATCAATGCTTTGCTGTCAAACTGGGAGGACAGATCGAGGGGGGTCACACAGGGGTAAGTCCTGGTACTATTCGCTGTTTTCATTCATGACTTGGATATTGGAGTGGAGAGGATGCTTATAAAATTTGCAGATGACGCCAAGCTGGGAGGGGCTACATGCACGTTAGAGGACAGGATTCAAATGCAAAATTGAATATGCATCAACCATGTGATGCAGCTGCGGAAAAGGCTAATATCATTCTGGGGTCTATTTACAGGAGTGTCATATGTCAGACATGAGAGGTAATTGTCCTGCTTTACATGGCACTGGTGAGGCCTCTGCTGGAGAACTGTGTCCCATTCTGGGGAATCACACTTTAGGGAAGACATGGACAAACTGAGAAAGTCCAGAGGAGAGCAACTAACATGATAAAATATTTAGAAAATTGATCTATGAGGAAAGATTAAAAAAAAACCTGGGCATGTTTAGTCTTGATGATTTCTCAAGGTCCCTTCCAGCCCTAAATGTCTACGATTCTATGTTGGTGGAGCAATGGGAAAGCTTGCATTGCTTCTACTGCACAGGTTGTTGCTGTGGCTACGGATAAATAGGGATCCTCTGTTTCCAGTGCAATTAATCTAACATAGGACAAGGGAACTTGAATATAATAAATACAGCGTGTGGTCAAAGCACAGGCCTAGGGGTCTACTGACTGGGGTTCTAGTCCTGGATTGTCCACTAACTAGCAGTGAGACCTAGAACAAATCATCTGGGACCCAGGCCTGTGAAATGCTCAGTAATCTCAACATCTACTGATGTCAATGGGAAATGAAGGCAGTCCAGTAAGAGGTGCTCAGTACTTCATGCGATTACATGCTTAACTACCCTTCTATATGGCAAATCTAACTGAAGTCCACCTAACTCACAAAGGGAGGGTTGAGTACCACACTCACTGCTTGGAACGTGCTTTGAGATCCTCAGGTGGAAAAGGAATAAGAAGGGCAAAGTAGATCATATTATATTATATTTATTATATTATTCTTCCATCCAGTGTTCAGTTCTTCTAAATCTATTTCACAGCATTGGCTCCCCCAGTGCCAGATTCAGCTAGAAGGTAGAGCCAGTGAAAAGTCTAGATCCTCCAAAAACGTAAGCACATGCCTACACTGATTAGTTTCATTGAAGTCAAAATCCTAATTAATTAATACTTAATTGAAGTCAATAGGACTACTCACATGGGCAAAGCTAGGCATGTGTTCAAATCTTTCGGAGACTAAATCTGGCATAACATAACATAACATTCATTCTTTATGTATATTAATGCATTAATTATAGGGATGTATTTATTAATGAGGTAGCACCCAGCAGATCTAGCAATGGAGCAGGACCCCATTGTGATTGGTACTGTACAAACACACAACCAAAAGCCAGTCCCTGCCCCACAGAACTGATTTACAGCCAGTACCATTCACCATAAGTGACTGGTTAGTAGAAGGTTAAAGGAAGAGGTTCCAAACCCAGACAGAAATCTAATCCCTCCTTTCAAAACCTTAGACACAACCTGCTCCACAGAGCTTAAAATCAACTCTCCTCATTCCAGTGAGACTGTAGAATAGTCGTTTTCCTAGTGTACTGTTTAAAAACTCTGAAAGGGATGAACATAAATCTACATGTAGTCATTTCCTCCCAAAAAATAATGAAATGTAGATGACAGATTATGATGGACTTTGAAAGCCTCCGAGCTTGTATTACCTGGGAACCTTCCCAAAGCAGTTTAACATTGGTATTTTACCAGTAAATACAACGTGACAACTTGAGGCTCCAATTTCACAACGTTCCCTATAATTAATTTCCTCCCTCCCTCCCGCCCTAAACTGAGCATTAATTAATACAAAAATATTAATGGTATGTTGTTGTTGTTGTTGTTGTTGTTAGCAACATTAGATGTAGAGCCCTTGGGGAACTGCTTTGTAAAGTGCCCTGTCACATCTGAAAAGACAATTACCTACTGCATTGTCCTGACAGCTAACCTGAAGCAAAAACAAAACTGCCTCCGAAAGGCTGTTGGGTTTGGGCTGCTGGGGAGAGCTCCGGGAGCCCGAGTTATTCTGTCTAAGGGGGAATTGAGCGAATGGAAAATAATCAGAGGAAAGTGAAAATGTTTCCAGCTACTCTGGAGGCTGCGTGGTTTAGCTAAAGAATTAAGCCACGAGACGTTTAGGATGTTTCTGATCAACCCGATCCAGTGAACGCGGTCACTAAATCAAAATAAATCTGCTTAACCCGATTCTGTCTGGGGGAGGCTAAAGTCCTGGCTACTTATTGTGCATGGATACCAGTGCCGTGGGAGAGAGACACTGGCACAGCTAATCATGGGCGATTACCCAGAAATGCAAAGAGCTTTTATGAGCCGCCTCTGTCTATTTCCCCCGGTTTTAAAATACACAAAACTGCCTTTTCCCTTGAATCCCATTGTTCTTATTTAGTTAGTTAGTTATCCCTTTTAAAATCCTGTCTCCTCGGGGCAGGTGGAACCCGGCGGAAGCTTTCCCAAACTTGTGCCCTGCCCCGTGTTAATAAGGGCAACCGACTCAAACCCACCTTTAGAGCCGCCAGGGAGAAAGCGGTGGGGTGGGGGCTGTGATGAGGAGCTGAGTTCTGCTGGGAGAGGCCCTGCACATTCCCAAACTTGTATCAACGCTAAACTCCCCCGGCAGAGAGATTTTTGCAATGATCCAAGGGGTTGGGATGGAGCCAGACGCCTGATAGTCAACTGGGGTCTTTTCCTGGGCTTTGGGTCAGCCCCATGAATCTAGCGGCGGTTCAAAAAGGCAACTTCAGATGTACAGTTAGAACTGAAACGTGTCAAATGAAGCCCTAACCCCGCCACACACACCTTTGTAAGGACTTTGGGCTGAGTGACTGCAACGTGGCCTGGCTCTGGTTAAAACGGGGCAAAGGCAGGAAGATGCTAATGGAATGATATGCCCCTTAAAACAAGGCTCTTTATGGACTTTGCGCAGAGAGCACTAACACCTTTCTGTTAAAAACGAGGGGGGGGAGAAATTAACCAGATTAACAGCAAGATTTCCTTAACTAACTTCAAGAGAGTGCTTTCGTTCCCCCCAGGCTGGTGTGCTGAGTCTGGCTGGGGAGTGGGGGGGGGAAACAATAATAAAAGAACATGTACGTATCTAAAATCCTGGCGCTTGTTGGCAGAGGAATCTCGATTTCAAGGTGGAGGCTAAAGGCAGCGGTTCGCCAGCCCCAAAGCAGAACTCCACATGCAAACAGTTTGAAATAGCAGCCGGGGGAAAGAAGGGGACAGTTACCTCCTCTCGGGGGCTGGCGTGAGGTGCCTGGGTTTTAGCTGACCATTTCATAGCATGAATCAATTTCAGAGGTGGCAGGGATGGGCAGCATTAAGTCTGTGCTTACTACTACCCCGGGTCAGGGGCGATCCGGGCTGAGCATCGCTGAAGCGACGTTAAACAGCACAGTTAAAAGGGGTAAGGCCTCCCTGCAGGGGAAGGATGCGCTAAGAATCGTCCCTGGATTTTTTTGTTTGTTTGCTTTGGTTTTGTTCTTGAAAGCGGAGGAGAAGGAAAATCTTTAGCCTGGAAATAGGGAGAGCGTGTGCTGGGGGGAGGACTAGGCTCAAAGTCCGACCCAGGACTCCAGGGGCAAGTCCTGGAAGTGCTGGCAGGGTCTGCCCCTCTGTGACAGCTGGCAGCCGCGTTCGGGCCTCTCTGGGGACAAGGCGCAACTTCTGCAGTCCCGAAGCTCGGTGCATTGCCCGCTTCCAAGCTGCTGGCCAAAGGGATCTTTGGAAGAGGGACAAGAGCCAGCAGCCGCCTGGATGGAAGGGGCGAAAGGCGAAGAGGAGGAAAATAAATAAAAAATGAGAGGTGGGGGGGGGGGGAGATTTTTAGAAATAACAAAACTTTGTACAGACAGATCCACGCAGTTCCCTGCCATTGTGGCGAGGGGCTGATCATCACGCACAAGGCTGGGGCAAAAGACCCGTCAGAAACGACAAAACCTTCTACATATAAGTACCTGGATGAACGGACAGCCAGCCAGCTTTGTCTACAAACCTTTGAAGGGTGTATATCTGTCAAGGGGCTTGGAAGCTCTCCCAGTTGCATTGCCAGGGAGTAACTTGAATTAATTACAAACTCCGTTCCGATTGGTATCCTTAGCCCCTTAAACTAGAGACAGCGATTTACAAATCTTCGGAAATCTGGAGATTTTGTTTTTAAAGAGCTCCAAAAACTAAGAAAAAAATCGTTCGTTTCTCTTGGGGAAATAGGAAGGGAAGTGGTTCCAGGAAAGGGGTGGAGGGAACCCCCTGAGAGTTCTCACCTAAATGCAACCCCCCCCCCATCCCTTTATTTCATCGGCATTTCTGGAAGTTTGAGAGGCTGAGATACAGCATCTTCGCCTCCCCTGAACCGAAAACTCGGGCGAGGAAAGAGTGAGCGCTGATGAGCGCTCCGCCGTGGAGATCATTTCAACCAGAAATGGGGCCCCATTCCCTCGTGGGTTTTTGTGGAAGGGTTGAGACGGGCAGGAAAAGCCAAGCCAGCCGAATTCTGTAGCATGGGCAGTAAGGAGAACCACCCACTCGCGATTCTATCGATTGTTACATTTACTCCATAGTAGGATAAACCTGCCTTTGTATGTTATTTCCTCCTACCTGATGGATGGGATACGTGTCTCATTAAAAGCTAGATAATCCTGATCTGGATCTGTTTCCTACTTGATTATTATTTCCTCTACTGCCCTTTGCTCGATTTACGGGTCTATTACAGTTCTGGCTTTATTTCTAACTTTTCAACCTTTAGCGCTATCTTACTTTAAAAAAAACCATCAAAAGCAAATAAACATTTCGCTAGACAGAGCCCGGCAACGGAGCAAGAATTTTTAAATAAAAAAAGAACGAAAATCGGTTTGAAGGAAAGAGGGTCTGATCAATCTACAAATAAATCACTAAAACATTACAACTTCGTTCTTGTTAAAAGCCATTTAAATGGGAAGAAGGGGGGTTCTTACTACTCCTGTCGTCTTCAGCATTGAGAGCACATTTAAATCATTCGTCCGGGGTTTTTTGTTTTTAAACATGCAGAAAAACTTTCTCAGCGTGAGGGGAACTAATGATTCAGCTAATTGTGGAAAAAGCAAAAGTTAAAAAAACCCACAACCCCCCACACATCAACCCAGGCCTACCCCCTATTGGTAATAACCCCATTAAGAGCTTCATCAATGGTGTAATGAAAGCAAACAGGGTGGAAATTGCCTGTAAACAGTTGGATCTGGGCTGTAATTAATTCAGTGTCTCTTTTAATCAAACTGAAAGGAGATCAGGTTCCTTAGTCAGTGTGTGACATCACCCAAAAAGCACCCCAGCCAATGAGAAGCGCGGATGCTCAGACACGTGGCCCCGGCACCTTAAAAAAGAAGAAGAAGAAACAACCCAAAGTTAAGTGACACTAGTTCATTTTTTTAAAGGGGAACGTGTCACCAGCGGAGCCGGCGGGTCGAGCCTGCCGGTGCCTCTGTCCAAGGTGCTGAAACCGAGCCGCGCTCAGACCGCCCCGTCTGTCTCCAGGAGGGCGACCCAACCGCTTCGACACCATGGGTGCAGCCGCTCCCAGCCGCTCAGCCAGGCGCTTTCAGAGGTGCTGAAATCTCCATCCAGCCTGGCGTCGTTGGACCAGCCCGATTATTGATCTCCCAAGCAGGATCCGGCCGAGGTGCTGGCAGGGTACCCCCCCCCTCCCTTAACACCCACCTCCTCTTCCCCCCACATTGATTTTTGAATCATTACCTAGTTACGGCGCTGAAAACCCCCTTGGATCGATTTTTCCCCCTCCCCCTCCAACCTGCGGGCGCTGGAGTTCAGAACTGATCATGTATTGGGGGAGGGGGGGGTGGAGTTAGGATTAAATCGAGGGGGGGTCCCCCAAGCAAACTTTGACTTTTTAATCCTTTTCCTCTTTCTGCCTGTCTGTCTGTCTGTCTCTCCCCTGAACGCAGCTGGCTGGGATGCTGAAGCAGAAGGGGTGAGCCTTGGATTTAATGCACCGCGCCCCCGGGAATTGTTGGTCAACTGGCCCCCTGGATCCCAGGCTGAACTTTGCCTTGTCCCAGCCCCACCCTCCCCCGCCAGGTCCGGACTGCCGGCCCATGTCCGCCTGAAAGGTGCCGGGTGTGAGCGAACAGCTGGGGCTGGGGGACGAGCCTGGTCATGGAAGGCTCCAACGGATTTGGGATCGACTCCATCCTGTCCCACCGAGCGGGGAGCCCGGCGGTGCCCAAAGGAGACCCTCTGATGGGGGAATGCAGGTCCCCCCTGGAACTAAGCCCCGGCTCCGAAGTCAGCAGCGGGTGCCCGTCTCCCCACTCGCCGGGGAAGGAATGCCTGGAGGCGGTGGCCCCCAGGCAAGGGGTGGCCGTGGGCTTGGAATCTCACCTCCAGCCGGGGCAGGGCTCGGCTCCGTCCCAATCCAGAACAGTGACCTCGTCTTTCCTAATCAGGGACATCCTAGCCGATTGCAAGCCCCTGGCAGCCTGCGCGCCTTACTCTAGCACCAATGCACAGAGCGGCCCGGAGCCGGCGGGGCGAATCCCCGCCAAACCCGGGGAGGACTTTCGAGAGAAAATGGACAAAAGTAGCAGCAACGCCTCGTCGGACTCGGAGTACAAAGGTAAGAACCGAGGGGAGGCGAGAGCCCCAGCTACTGACCAGCTGCCCCCAGCCAGCGATTAGCGTTGCCACATGCTTTGCTTTCAAAACATCCCTCCAGCCTTTCTTTCCACTCCTTGCTCTGCTGTGAAGGCATTTTAAAGAGCCTGACATTTCCTGCACTCCCCCTTCCCATCCAAGAAAGCGTTTGCCCGCTGTCCCTGGGAAAAGAATCAGGGGGGGGGGGTGAGATTTGGTTCCCTGTTATTTCTTGCGGGGGTGAATCTCGATTTGCTAGTGTGTCTGGGTGGATTCTTTACACCTGCGACAGTCCAGAAATCAGGGATAAATAATGAAAACGTCACAACGCTTGAGTTTAAAACAATCAGGCGGAACTTTAATTAGTGGGGTGAGGATGGGGATTTATAGCATCGGATTGAGGAATATTAAAATCACTTGGGGAGAAAAAAATACAAATGAACCCGCTCCTAAGATTAAACCCGCAGAATTTCCTTGCCCCGTCAAGATCTGAATAATTATGAATCACACGAGCGGTATATGCCCAAGGACTCCATTTATATATTTTATTTTAGCAATTTCAGTCTGTATTTCAGAGGGTAATTGACTAGTACACCGCGCATAGAGAATTAACCTTTAGACTCTTGGAATTTTGCTTTCCAACGACTTCCAGATTAAAAGAGCCCGAAAGAAATGGTTGCCCCGCCGTTTAGATGTATCCGTTCGCTTTTAGACATGCAGGGGAGCTGTGCGTTTTTTTTTTTTAAATAACGGCATTATTTAAATAACTTCAGGGTGATCAGAATTAATTTCACCTCCAATCCGTTCGGGGCGGATCAGCTATATTACCAAGCTGTCCAAACGTGGGTAAACTCCACCATGAAAAGAGAAAGAGATTCTTCTAATCCTTAGTGAAAAACACGAGCAGGAGCCTGGGATTTTAACTTCCCGTTATTGAGAGGGACTTTGTATAACCCCTGTGGGGGTGTCTGATGGTGGTGTATCCTTGCAAGTGTATTCGGTCTCTCGCACTTTCTTTTAAAACTTTTAACGCGGAAACATTACGAATAGCTAGTTCTAACCTCTGCACAACGTCCACAAGGGATCAAATCATTTCAAAGCGGCCGTTTGAAGTCTGCGCCGCTCTGATTGCAATAATGCACACTGGCACATCAGGCAGAATAAGATTTCTGCTGCAGACATTCCTAATTTCTGCATATTGTATTTATGGGTGATTGAAAGAAAGAAAAAGGAAGGTGGTAAAAATAGGCCTGAATTTCCTTGGAAGTGGAGAACTTTGATCTTCTTTGCTTGGCTGCTTCTTTATTTGTATCTTTCTTCATAAATGTTTTACCCATTGACCTTACCATTTTAATTATCATTCATTCCCATCCTCTATTTTACATCAGATTAAAAAAAAACCAACAGCAACAACTAAACATTAAATTCATTCATGGAGAAGTAAGGGAAATGTGCCTCTTTAAAAATATATTTTAGGCAGAAAACTATTTACCAAGCAGATTTTGGAAACTTTTTGAATATGCCCAAATGAAGCTGCGTTTTATATTCTCATTCCTCGCACAATAAGCCGAAGCGAAATGTATCTGGCTGGGAAGGAACAGAAATTGATTCCAGTCTTTTGAAGGAAGGTGATCAAATGGAAGTCGGCATTACAAGCTTTTTTTTCTTTATTTGTAAACCCTGTCCCTCTTTTCAAAACTGCCAAGCTGCAAGGGCACTCTTGTAACTCCCCTAAAGCAGTAAATATGAACTATAGAGAGAGATTTGATCCTCAGCAGGAAATGTTTCAAACCAATTTTTACCACGAAATATTTCTTATCAAAGCCAGGCTGCCTGCAAGTGGGAGCTGACAAATTGCATGTCATAGTAAGCGATTAAATCATATATAATAATTAACAATAATAATAATTAATAAAAGGCAACCAGCACTAACCAGCCATTCCTCAGTGCAAGGCGAAGTCCGCAGTCAAGGCCGGCTTTCCCCTTCCCTACCAGGAGAAACTCGTAGCGTGTTCACATTCGAATAAAGCACAGCTGGACGGAAATACATTTAATACATCAAATGATAACAAGCAACTAGTTGTTTAATTGTTTAAAAATAGAAGGCCCGTTGCCAAAGATAGGGCCCCTTACTCCGTTTTTAAGTCAGTCTTTCCCATGGATTTAAATAAGCCTGAATAAGGACTGAGGGCTCTATTATGCCATAGCTTTACAGGCAGAGTTTACCGACTTCAATGGGAGATTTTTGTTTAAAAAGTGCGGGCACACTTTGCTCCTTAGGGTTTCAGGATTGAGCCCAGATGAAAAACAAACGCTTCCCATGAGTTTCTATGTAGCCAAACCATAAGCTTTTTAAAGTGAGGTGGAAAAAAACCCTGATATGTATAAGAAAAACGCCCTTAATAACCGAGCGAGTTTTTCAAAGAAATAGCTGTTAAGGAAGGTGTTTTATTTTACCTTCCTCACCTCATCTAAATAATGGGCTAAACATTTTTTGGAGCTGTGTTGACTAGTCGGAGAGGAAATCAGAGAAACTGTTTTGTATTCAGTTGGACTGACATCCAAAGGGAAGTTCAGTGGCTAAACAGGGCTTTCTGGGAAGCCGGGAGAACAATCGATTCCAAACTGTCCTTTTTTTCTCTCTCTCTCTTTTTACCAATTAACTTTTTTCGAAGTCCAAACTTTAATAATGTTTAAGTGTTTGGCTCAGATCCTGCCCCCCCCCCCCCAAATTCCAATGGACGTCTAAGGAAATCCAGCTACCTCTGCAATAACTTTAATGACCAATCAAATCATCCCCAAAGTTTCTCCCCGATCGCTTCACCCTGAGACCTGAAATAAACATCGTGAAGATTCCATTGAAAGGGTGTTTTCCAAACTATCATCTTTGCAGAAGTCACAGGCTACTGGTTCCACAGCCCATATTTTATTTTATTTTTGGAGGGGGCGAAGATGGGGGGGGTAGGTGTTTGTTTCGCCAATAAATGAAACAGAAACTCATGTTTAAGAGCTATTCAGTGGGTTTGGTCTCTAGCTGGTCTGCTAGATTCTGGATTTCTGGTTGAAGGGTTTCGTTCCCTGGTGGCTCAATTAACCGGATTATTGTCTTCCTACAGAGAGAAATCAACTCGCATTCAACTACAGCCCTGTCACTTCTAAAACCTTACACAATGAAATTTACCATAAACCCCTGTAAAAACCTAATGCAGCCAATTTATATAAACTGAAGCTTTTTGTTACATAATCTCTTTAAGGAGGGGGGGAAAAAACCAGAGCTTTTCTTGCTTAGATTTTCCAATCTAGTACAGATGTTTTCTGGTGTAAATCATTCTTTCTAGCCATCAGCGTCTCTGTAATATATTGATCTGCTTGTATGTATATTATAGAAACAGAGACTTTCCTGCATTAATGAACCATCAAGAAAACATCTCATTAGGCATTTTAAAAGTTAAATCATCGCAAAAGCATGGCCTCACAGCACCACTTCTCAAATATTTCCTTCTACCCCTTTAAGAATTCCATGTCTTATGTCTGTGCGCCATCTGCCCTATTCAGATACAGATGCATTTCTTTACAGTATATTAACAATAATTTGTCAGTGAAAAGTGGCTCTTTTTACGCATTACATGAATTAAAAAGTAGGCAGTGCTAACAAGCCCCACACTAACAAAGAATCTGCAGCGCCTCAACTTTATGGTCAGCCAATCCAGATTCCCTCCCACACTTGATTTTTCCTGTACAAAAATAAACCAATCCATCATTGCAATAACATTGGTTGGATTGACTGGGGTAAATCTAGAGGGGATGGGGAAACTCCGTTGTCAGACATGACAGCGGAGGAGGAAATGTAAAGGAACTCAATCAAAGAGAATTATTTTTTAAAAAATTAGGATTTCTACTAAAAGACAAAATACGGGTCAATCCGGGATGTATCTATATATCTATATCAGCCTTTCCTCCAGGAATTTTTTCTCTCTCTCTCTCTCTTTGAACTGCATCTCTGGTATTCAAACGAAACATGTACCATTGGTTACTATTCTCATATCCGGTCATGCCCAGCATTTGCTCTTATTTTTCCAACTTCTTCTGCATTACCTTCCTTCCGAGCGCCATGACATTCGAGTCCCATCACCAACCTCCCAGAGCCAAACTGCAGCAGTGATCACAGAACAACCCGGGCCTAGGAGAAAAGGCAAAACTCAGGGCAGACTCGCCGCTTGCATTTGCAAAACAATGGTGTGGGTGTGGGTGTGAGACTTATTTCTTTCTCTGCCTGAGCCTCTCTGCTCCCGCAAGGAAGCAACCCAGCGCCGCTTTGTATCCCCTCTCTTTCTGTCCTGACACGACGTGCATTTTTTCTCCCCCTCTAGTGAAAGAAGAAGGGGACCGAGAAATCTCCAGCTCCAGGGACAGCCCCCCGGTGAGGCTGAAAAAGCCCCGCAAAGCTCGCACCGCCTTCACCGATCACCAGCTCGCGCAGCTGGAGCGGAGCTTTGAGAGGCAGAAATACCTGAGCGTGCAGGACAGGATGGAGCTGGCGGCCTCCCTCAACCTCACTGACACCCAAGTGAAAACGTGGTACCAGAACAGAAGGTAAAGGCAACACAGTGCAAATCTCCCGGATTCCCCCACCCACCCGCCCAGGGGAGTTCCGGGGGCAGCCTCTGGGCCCACAGCAGCTCCCGCAGAGAGGCACCAGGGCTTTCCCAAACCCACCCACTAGGAAGTGGCTTGGAAGAGAGTCCCTGAAAGCCCCCCGGTTTCCCAGCGCATCCGAACGGGGAGTTTTGAAAGGCTGGGGAGGGGACACACAGTTAGCTGGGGTGCCAGGGCCCGGGCGAGAGCAGCTAAGACAGCGGTGCTGAGCGAGGCCCAGAGGCTGCAGCGCGGTTTTAATGGGTAAAGGTAAAAGGATGGGTTTGAACGCAGGCTGCAAAGGCCAGGCCCGAGGGGGTGGGCGGGGGAAAGCGGCCCGCTGCTTGCCGCGGCGTGGCAGTGAACAGCGGAGATTTGCGGACGCCGCCGGACGCCTCCACTCTGGCAGGTTTAAAAATAGCAGCCACAGAAGACAGACAGACCCTTATCTTTCAAACGAAACCTCTCCGAGCGAGAGCCAAGGAAATCCACCCGTGGACCGACCAGCAACTGGCTGGGCGCCAAGGAAAGGGGGTTGGCCTGGACCGAATCTGACCCAGGTGCAGACAGACAAGCTTCCTGGGTCACTTTGCTACTCAAGAACTCTGCCCCCGATGGGTAGCCCAAGGGTAACCCTGCATGAAACCCCCCCCTTGATTTCAAGGGGTCTCCAAAGCAGCGCAGGATCGGGCCCGACCCAGCAGTAGGAGGCAGTTTGGAAGCCGCTCCTAGAACGGACTCCTCATAAAATCACAATGAAAAACGCGAGCCCCGGAAGCCGTGGCCCCAAATACCAGCCGGGTGACTACATAGGTGGGGGTGCAATGGGTCTGCGTGAAAGCAGAACCCCCCCCCCCCCGGCTGGATAATAAGGATGAAGATGAGCCGCCCAGCCAGGGGCACACGGGGCTGGAAAGGCAGAGAGCCCCTGAACAACTTTCACACCAGGCGACGCCGCGGTATAGGGAAGCAACACGTGCCTTCCTAGTCTCCTTGTGATAGTTACTTGCTTAAAAAACAAAACATCAACAGCAGTTGCCTCCTGTGCCCCCCCCCCCCCCCCCCCCCCCCGCCCCCCCCCTGGGGGCCCTTCCCCCCCCCCCCCCCCCCATTCAGGCAGCCAAAGAATCCCCCCCGCAAACAACCGTCCAGGAAAAAAGGAAGAAACGCACTTTTCGATCAACACAACAGCACAACACATCGGCCCATGAATAATAAATCCCGGGCATCAATAATTAACGCCCGTTACAGTAATTACACAATTATTATTATGATGAATAATTTAAGGGTGGAAATAGGTCTAGCGCATCAGCGACAAAACTGCCAAAGGCGCGAGACGTTTGATGCGCTCAGCTGATCCCGCGCCGCCCGCCCCGGCGTGCGCGTCCCGGCCTCCGACCCCGGCCCTGGTCATTGCTTGGAGCATGAGCGTCATCGCCACACAACCAGCAGCAAACACGCCCGGGTTTCAGCATGACCCGCTGCCTAGTCAAAGTGTGCCCCGCCTTCACCCTTGCGTCGCGTGTTCCTTGGGGGGGGGGGGCTGCTCTTTTCTTACATTCAAAGGACAACCATAAAATCTCCCAACTAGCCAACTATTTCCCATCCCCAAAGAGAAAGTGATGTGGGTATTTCTCAGGGCAGTTCTGATCAATGCTTTAATATTGCCATTTAGAAATCGATCACAACATTTGTTTTTTATATATATATATATATATATTTGGGGAGGGGGGGGAACAAGAACAAATCTTGTGGGAGTTTATTTTCCCCGTTTAGGGTTATTTATTTGGTTTCCATTAAACTCCTAATGCTGCTATAAACATTTCAGGTGCTATTTCTCTCTCCAGATTTCCAAAAGACCTTGCACGAATTCAGTCTTCTTTCTAGCTTTACCTGAAATCTGAACTTTTTAAACACAGCTTTAATTTGTGTTTAAGTGATTTTCAGGTACTTGTGTGAAAGTTTTAATAACACAGCGCCCTGATTAGAAACCAATAAGAATCCAAATAGCAGAGTGCAGATAGTGCCGAACTATTCAGGAGTGTGTATAATTCTATTTTAGCATGTGATCATCACATATGCTAACATCCGATAGATAGATAGATAGAGAGATAGATAGATAATCACCTGCCTGTGCTGGCAAATTAGAGATGAATGTTTCCAATCACTATAGATCAGCGTATGTGCAGTTACATGTTATCATGTGTTGTGATCACATATTATTTTTGCACACGCAATATAGCAGAGAGTATGTCGGATACCAGTTGCTTGAATACATTTTTCCAGCTAAGGCAAATGGTATCAGACATACTATCTGATACATTATATACTTGTGAGTAACTAATAAAATAATTATTATATTATATATAATGGTGCGTCTGATGAAGTGGTTATTCACCCACGAAAACTTATGCTCCAATACTTCTATAAGGTGCCGCAGGACTCTTTGTCGCTTAATAAAATATAATAAAATAATAATAATAATAATACCTCATGATCACAAGATGTGATAAAATAGACACATGCGCGTACTGCATAGTTCGCATGCTCCTGCTAACATGCTATTCTAATATAGCACCCTGGGCTTGCAGAAATAGAGAGCAATTAATACTCTTGTCAGTTGCCCTGTCCCCCACACTTCACGTTAACATTCGCAAAGTTAACATCCAGGGAGTCCACCCTGGTTCCTGGCCGCTGGGAAAAGAAATAGCTGCGGGAAGAGGATTTGGGTTCTGGAAACAATCGTCCAATCAAGAATGGTGTTGTCCTGCGGTTCAGCACAGGCGTGTGAGTGTGTGTGTGTGTGTTTGTGTGAGAGACTCCACAGCTTTCACCCAAACTATTTCAGGGGTGCGCGCTGCAACTCTCTCCCACCTGGGACTGAAGGACAGGCTGCATGGGTCTCAAGGGGCTTGGCTGCTCCTGAGAGAACCGGGGCTGGAGAGTTGCTCAGGTTTCTTGCCCGTGGAAGGCCAGCGGTTTGGGCACTTCTGCTCAGCCGGAGAGCGCGGGTGCACCCCCGGCTCTGCCCGAGGCCCGCAGGGCTGTTTTTTCTGTACATGTTGGCTCTCTCCTGACCCGCGTATCTTGGCTTCCCTCCCCAGGACCAAGTGGAAGAGGCAGACAGCGGTGGGACTGGAGCTACTGGCCGAAGCTGGGAATTATTCGGCCCTCCAGCGAATGTTCCCATCTCCCTATTTCTACCCGCAGAGCTTGGTCTCCAACCTGGATCCAGGAGCGGCCCTCTATCTGTACCGGGGCCCCAGCGCCCCTCCCCCGGCTTTGCAGAGACCTTTGGTACCCAGGATCCTCATTCACGGACTGCAGGGGGGCAGCGAGCCGCCCCCACCTTTGCCCCCCCTGGCAGGCGTCCTTCCGCGAGCGGCTCAACCGCGGTGAAGCGCCGACTCCGCAGCAAAGTCCGCTGCCAAGGAAGCCAAGAGGCCCCCTCTGCTCCCTTGCGTAGACCGTCCTGACCATCAGAAACTGTACACCGAGCGGGGGGAGAGGCGGGCCAGATCCTTGGCACTTCAACACCCGCCTAGCCACCACACAAAACCATCGTTCACCCTAAAGGAGCAAGAGAAACTTGGAAAGGAAAAACACATCAAACGAAAACCTCTTGCGCTAAAATCTTGCGCGCTCTCGCTCTCATTTTGCGCTAAAATCCTGCGCGCGCGCTCTTTCGATGCGGTCAGCGCTACCTAACCGGGAAGGGGGTGAGAGCTCGCCTTCCTAGCAATGGAGAAAGGGAACCCAACAAACAACAATTCAAACTTCAGGTTCAAACTGGGGGAGGAGGACCGGGGATGTGGGTGGACGGGACACGCGATGAGGAAACACACAAATAGACAAGTCTTTGTGATGGTCCAGACACAGAGACTATTAGCTCACTTCAATATTGCAGAATATCATCCTCCTTAAAAACATAGAGGGGCAGAATTAAACCGCTCCGCGGTGTATAATTCCCCCCCCCCCCATACACACAGTTGTTTCGGCCTTTTTAAAAATCTTTTTGCCCATGGAGGCCTTTCTACCTCCTCCCCCGCTTTCTAGCACTAAAGTTTGCCACACACACAAAGGCGACTTCGGGTCAGAGAATACACAAAGATCGAATAAATAAGGAATCTCCCCAAGTTGCAGAATTCAGAAACGTTCCTCTTTCAGACGGAGTTAGTTTGAAGAGAGGAACTGAATTAATCTAAGCCATTAAAAAAAAAAGACGCATTGCATTTTAAAGGATCAATTACAAAACGAGGGTTATGCCTGAGGATTCTGTGTGCAAGAGACACGCAGTTAAAAATATCCCAGGTTTTGTTTCCACTAAAAAAATTTACTGCGTTCCAATTATATAGCGGCTTGAAGATTTATTTCACCAACAGGACTAGCTCCTTGCCAACTTCAGGGCAGGCTGGAGTTTCCAGTTCCTTGCAGTAGCTTTTAGCACCGTGTTCACGATTAATTAACCCTTTCCACTTGACCAACGATGAGCCCAATGCATGGGATGGGAGATGGCTTATGTACAGAACGGCGATCGCTAGCTATAAATCTGATTATTATTTTTAATGAACATAATTTGAAAAATGACCTGTGACCCATCCGTGTGTCTGTCACAAACACACTCCCCGGAAAGAAGGAAAGACTTCCCTCATGCTAAACACGCACCTGCTTTCAGTGGTTTTTGCCTGAACAAGGACTGGGGAGGATGAGGCAAAGGTATTTGCACATAAACTAGCTCACCTGAGCATGGCTTCTAATTGTTGTTTGTTTGTTCCCAAAGGCGTATTATCCATTCTCCTCTCTGCCATTCCCTTGCCCGGCTTTGCACTAGGGCATCCGGTCCTGGCCTTTGTAAGTAACAATTCTACTTGTGCAGGAATCGGGATAGGTAGGGGGATGTCCCGGATGTGCTGACATGAAACATACAACACCTGTACCCTAATCAGATCCATAATGAACCGCTCGGAACTCACCTATCGGATCGTAGCGTTACGTAGCGTAAGAGGCGCCCTTTCATGCTAACCCAAGAGTTCTCAAAAGTACGTAACTAAGAAAAAAATTGTAAATACTTGTGTGCAAAATGTATATGAATTATTTATTTGTGAACCCTGAGGACGTATTTGTGTAAGTGATTCTTGTAAGTCTGTATTCCCGGGTTCTCCTGTCTGGACTTCGCGAGGAAAAATTCGGCTTTAAAGAGATCAGAAAAGAAAACAAAACAAAACTCTCTCTCTCTCTCTCTTTTTTTTTAAATGTGGAAATAAACTTCTTTACAAACAAGCAGATCATTCGCGGGCTTTTGTATGCTGTTTATTCTGGCTGATCAAAGAAGCCAAAGAGGAGGAAAAGGAAAGGGGGTGGGGGGTGAGGCCGTTTCCACGATTCTCACCCACAGGCAAACGTATTTTGGCCACTCAAAGAGGGGGCCTGATTCTGCTGGGTTGTAACTCCAGCCGCTCAAGAGAAATCACCGCTGATTTATACCCGTGTCAGAGAAAGGAGACTCATCCCTGACCTCAAGGGAATCACTCCTGATTTCTACCCATGGGCAGAGGGAATCAGGCCCTCTTACTCCAGAGCCACTCCGGATTTCTACTGCAGCCAGATCAGCCCAGGAGACACAGGAAACCCGAGCAGCGCCACAGTGCTGGCATGTGGGGAGCAGAGCAGAGCCGCCAGCCCCGATCCATCCCTGCCAGCCCCATTGTCCCCGCACCTTGCGGGGTGGTGGGTGGAGGAGCCCTGGCGCAGGGCTAGCCGCGGTCCTGGTGAATTATTAACGCTAATCTTAAGTGTGTAATTGCCTAAGTGCTTTAAATGATCGCTTTGGAAAATGGATTGTTTCCACCCTTTAAAAGTGTCGCTCATCTGGCTGCAGCCAGCTAGCCCAGCAGCTGGTCACCGGGACAGGCTGGGAGCGGCTCCCCGTCCCGGGGACCTGACAGATGGGCTGCGAGGCTTAGCCCTGGGCCGCCCCCTCTGCCCCCCTCCCCGCGCCAACCTGTGGGCCAGGCTCCTTGCACCGTTCCCGTCCGAGCGCACGCGGCCCTTCCCGTGCAAAGGGGGGGGGGGGGGAGGGGGGGCCCAGGGGGGGGGGCCCCCGGCCCCCGCAAAGCCCCCCCCCCCCCCCCCCCCCCCCCCCCCCCCCAGCTCTGCAAACTTCTCAGCACAGAGCCCAGGCGAAGTCTAGCACCCATCATCTGTCACCTCCCACCCCGGTGTCCCCACGGCTGCAGCGTGGCGCGGTGGGGGCTCCAATCCAAACCCACCCGCCTTCCCCCAGCCGCTAGCACCGCGCCTGGGGATTGGGGGGCAGCGTGACGGGCCCCTACCTCGGACAGGGTGAACGGCTGCTGATCGAGAACAACCAGCCCCTGCAGCAGGAGTGGTGACCACAGCAAGGGACGCTGGGAAAGGGGGGACCCGGCTAGGCCAGGGATCTACATGTAAATAGCAACAATAGACAACTGGAGAGCTCTAGGGGAGGATGGGGTGGTGGAAAAAAGCCTTCGAAGAAACAACCCCCAGAATCTCACAGGCCTAAGGAAAACCAGATCAAGAGCTGACCCTGTTACTAGTCGTTTTTTTATTCTTCCTGACAGTATGTGGGCATTGTTGTAATTTTGCAAAATGCACAGCAACTAATTAAGTCAAGCAGCCCCCTTGCCTTTGTGGAGGGTGCTGTTTCTTTGCATCTGAATGGTGGGGTTTGGTAAATCCTCGGCTCTGGCTGGGAGGGATGTCCCCAGCTCAGGGTTAATGAAGTGGGAAAGGAGTCTCTCAGAGCAGCATGCAAACAAAACCCCCCCATGCAACAAACCCAGTCCAAAATCCTACATGGATTGACTTAAACCCAGGGGATAAGTGCTTTAAATTAATCTCATTGAATAAGAATGAGGCCAAACAACACTCTTTAAAATCATATTAAAAATCTATCAAAGGACAACTTGCACTGGGTGTGCTTTTCATTTTGTGAGAGTGAAGGCAGAGAGAATACAGCAACCTTCCTTACATTTACACAGCAGGAATGTAAATCAAAGACATTCTCTAATATTTAATTGTCCTTGTACCTCCTAGCAGATTCCAGCTCTTACATTAATGAAGTACAACGCTTCCCGACAAGTTTAGAATGGCAATATTTAAATTTGTTTTGCTAATTCACACCTGGAAGAAGCTGGAAACCTCCATGGTAAAGTGAATTTTAACCAGGATTTTAAAATATTAACTAGCACGTGTTTGTGGTAAAATTACTGCAGTAGAAGAAACCAAGGCTACAGTCCAAAAGAAATTTCAAGCTTAGCAAACAGGAACTGACCAAACTAGAGTCCTTCTGGTAAAGAAAGTGGAGAGTTGTTGAAGTTTAGAGCTGTTTCTTTACAGGAGCTTTAATCATCACAGGAAAAGAAAGAGTTTATTTTTTAAAATCACAATTTAGTGAAAACATCACACGGAGTATATGCCCTTTATAATAATGAAGTATATTTCCAATGTAAATAACACCTTCTGTAAGAGGATCCCAAAGTAATTTGAAACTATTAAAACATTTAACCTCACTCTACCCTGCTGAGGTAGGGTATTATCATTTTACAAATGGGGAAACTGAGGCACCGGGCAGGGGACGAGATTGTCCAAAGGAGTCATAGAGCAAGTTTGTGTCAGAGGTGAACATAGAATTCAGCAGCTTTAAGTCTTAGTTCTGTGCTTTAGCCACAAGACTATTTTTCCCCAATATACTGAAAATTGGAATGCCACGGTCCTCAGAACAGGGCCTGTTTTATTACTAGCCGTCTGTACGTCTTGCCAAGTGCAGCTGTGATCCTGGGCTCTATTTTAAAGCAAAGAATAAAAACCCTGGAGAATTCTTAGTGGAATTAAACCTGGTGCAATGGCTTAAAAACAAAAAACTATTGAAATCAGGTGCTGGATGACACGTATCAGTCATGTGAAAGAAACCATCTACAAGACAACAACTGTTCTAGCCCACGGATTATTTTTCCCCAAGGGTCAAGATTTTCCTTGACAAACATTTCATTAATGTTTTGCTTTCTGTTCACAGTTTGGGTTCTGAAACATCAACAAATTAGTACAATTGCCAGGCCCACTGTAAAATGCAATCTAGGTTCCAAACACCGAAAGGATCTTTTGTCCAACTTTGTGGTCCATCTTTATTCTTTGCTCTTTTGGTTTTAAGGGAGCTGTCTGCAGTAGGAATGGACAAGGGGGCTAGCCCCAGCTGTCATTTAGAACATGGTAAATCTGAAGCAACTCCATTCAAGTCAGTAGAATTACTCTGCATTCCAGCCAGTCTATGTTTATCTTGTATCAGCAGTGATTCAGTTAACGGCATATACATGCCAGTGGATTGCTAGTCTGTTCCTTTCTCAATGCAGGGACTGTCAATGATCCCTTCTAACAGTTGACTTCAGGTGTAAACAGGTGCAACAATTGTGTCAAATGCTGGAACAAGGTCACACAGCCTGAGTGATCAGGCAGCAGCGTGGGGTTCTCTGCAGAGGCTGAAGGAATACCCCCCTCCCCTCCCCTCCATATCACAGATCAGCAGAATCACCCCTGTGCAGCAGCTCTCCATCAAAGGTATTTATAAGGCACTATTACCTTAGCATCTAAGCACTGAACAAAATTATGCTGAAGCACGAGTCCAGAACAAATGGTGTTTTTCTCTCTGCTCCCCTGGGTTACAGAGGAATGAGAATTTGGATGGGCAGGGAAGTTTTGCTGTTTTGTTTTTCATTACAGGCATTGTCCCTGGGGAAAGGTTTTATGGCAAAAGTGTGTCTTCAGCTTGGATCTGAACATGCTTAGCCTGATCTCTTCTAGAAAGGAAGCCCCGAGTGGAGCCCTACCACCACCACTTCCCCACCCTGCCAGCATCTGAGGTGAAATCTGGGGCATTTCAAATACCTGCGCAGTGTAGCTGTCTTGGAGGGTCTCAAAGGCAGTCTCTGCCGGAACCAGGCCCCAACCCAAAGGTACATTAGGAGCAGAACCTTGAATTCTCTTCTGAAGCGAATGGGGAGTCAGTGGAGATCAAAAACACCCACGGGATGATGCACCAACTTCAGCTTTCTTGGGATGGTTCCACTTAGCCTCTGGGAGAGCAAGAATTGCAAGTCTGCTCCAATTGTGCAGCAATTGTACCAGTCCCACCCAGGCAGGGCCCTTTCTGACTTTGAAAGGAGAGTAGGATCTGGCCCCTTATTATTGGTAAAGCACAAACAGTAGTCTTGGCCCTATGCCAGACAAAGATATGGTCACTGCCCCATGGATCTTACACTCAAAATAAACATGAGTCCAAAGATATAAGCGAGAAGATGCAGGCGCGTTTTTTAGAGTGAGAAATCCAGGCTCCATCCACACACCAGGAATAGAACTCCTTGATTGTAAAGGGTATATATGAATAGAAATGTGAAGTGCAGCATATCAGAACAGGTGGGATTAACTGAAAATTAAAAACAAGAGGCTTTAGCACTTTTAAAACCAAACTCTGCTCTGAAATCAAACTAAAAGTCAATGGGACAATAAAGGCGCCCTTTAAAATTTAAAAAACAGACAACTATACAGTAGAATTATGCTGAGGTTTTCACACAACCGCGATAGAATATCTATATGAAGAACAACACTCAGATACTGATTATATTAAATGTGGTTTAAATGTAGCTAAAAGTAGCTAACGCTGCTACTTCTTCCTTCCTGTATTATCTGGGCAGTAAAGTGATATACTAGATCGGAATCCAGATTCTGGGACAGACAGTGCAATCAGTTGGGGTGCATAGATGTAACTGAGAGCAGAATTTAGCTACATATAAACCCACTCATAAATCCAGAGGTTTGCAGAAGGGACCTCAAGATCATGATCAGATAAGTATGTTTGACTTTTCTTTAAATACACATCTATTTCCTTTACCATTTTTTCTGATGATCTCTCCCACCTTCCCTCCCAGAATCACTCAGCATTAATCCATAGCTCCCAACTAAAAGACGGTGAGGCTCACAGAGAAAGATATACAGGTAAAAAAGCTTAATCGCTCACTGTTCCATCAAGCCCAGGACACGCCCCCAAAAACACAGAGAGTGATGAGATTTCCTAAGGTCTGACTGACATGTGCTGTCAGGTCTTTGGTATTAGTATTATAAATTCACCAACAGTCTCTATTTATTCTCATCTGACAGTCAGCTTGGAGAAGGTTATATTTCCCCCGCTCCCTCCTTCATGCACAGGATCAATTCTCCCCAAGCTTACACTTCTTGCATCACACTATGAATAATTTTCAGCCTCAGGTTATTTTTTAATTCTGATTACCCATCCCCTTCTCCTTCCCCTCCCCCAAATACCAGGAGGGTGGTTTCTTTATTTAATCTTGATCTAATAAATCCTGATTACCCTCCTACTCTCTGCCCTTCACTTTATTTTACATCAGAGCATTTTTTTCAAATCCTTCTTTCTCAAAAACTATTGCTTTAAAACCAGGAAGTCAGGAAGTCAGTTACTGTTCAGTGACCGCCTGGAAGGGAGAAGGGAAGAATTGTTCTGATTCTCAAGAGTTACACTCACTTGACAAAATAAACACTTTTGGACTGATTGCTCCTCTTCTGCAACATGGGACACAACTCACTGTTACTCTGCATCGTGTGTTATCAGTTATCTCAGTGCCAAGTGGATACCATGCTGATTCGGGTACATTTTAAGCCCACTTTGCACTGCTGTGAATTCTGTTTCATATACATTCTTATATCACCCTCCTTGCTGTTCTATCTGATCCCCTTACGGTAGTGCATTAGGCGACATGACAAACATCTGTCATGTGTAGTTTGTTCTCTCTCTCTCATCCTCTCCCCGGAGGAGAATTGTGTGTGCAGTGGAGCGCTGTTTTGGTAGGGTTTGTGTTTTGGTGAGGGTTTATTTTGTTTTTTAGTGTGTGTGTGTTTGCTCTGTATTTTTCTTAGAGAAGGCAGACTGACGAAGTGAGCCTTGCACTCAGAGTGGAAGGTGGCGAAGTTTGCGAAGGTCCGTAGTTCCAGTGGGGAACTCATTCTACAATCTCAGACCAGGCCTTGAGAAAGCGCCATCTCCTGCACAGAATGACCACCCAATGGAATCCTGGCCCGACTGACATCACTGGGAGTTTTGCCATTGACTTCAAAAGGGCTAGGATTTCATTTCAAGTGCAAGGCAATCATGAACGGGCCCAATCACAGCCTCTCTCCGATCATACCACAAAAAACTCCCAGGAGTCCCCTCCCTCCTGAGTTCTGATGAGGAATAAAATAAATAAAGGAAGGAAGAAATTCCAGCTGTTGGGTCTTTCCACTTCAAAGGCAAACAGGGGAACACAAGGAGACAAATTAATTAGCCTAGAATATGCTCCTGAAAAGGAGAAGAAAAGCTTGACCGATGCAAGGGACAGCTAAAGTCAATGTGCTTTTCAGAATGAGCAATAAAGCGCGCTACAAAATGAAGGTATCATTAAGTGTTACAAATGCTCCTCATAAACTTCTCTGTGCTGAGAAGCAAGACATATTACATGTGGCTAAATCTTGAAGGATTCGGGGACAAATCTTACCTCTAAATTTTGCCCGAGAGAGGAGTAGGGAATGGAGCATTTGGTCCTTTGTCTATTTACATACAATCTTGTTCCCAAGCGATTGGGAGTTTTACCATTCACTTCAATGCCATTTGGATCTGGCCCAAACGCCACAGTTTGTTCAGGTCAGGCTAAGGCTTGCATACTAGCTAATCACAGAATAAACAACTAAGACAGTAACGTCCACCGCACTACTTCAGCTTTCTCTATTAAAAAAAATAAACAATTGGTTCCTATAGGCCTTTTAAACATCCTAATCGCCCCCAATGAATTCAATAAGCTCCTAGCATAACCCATTTGATGGTCACTTTATTTTTTGGTGGTTGCATGTTTCCCTCTACACTTCATTTGACTGCTCCAAATTTTCTTTACAAAAACAATGGTCATGGTTTAAAACGGCAAAACTTAGAAACTTTGTGCATCTTACTGAAACTGCATTTATTTGCAATGGAGCAATCTTGACTGAAAACAGACCATGTTTGATTTCAGTTCCATTCAGGTCTTCTGGGGGCTCAGCTCTCTGAGGGTTTAGCCTTTTAATAATTCTCTGTTAAATTCTGGCACACTTCGGTTTGCGTTGCATGTCCCCTTGCCTTCTGCCCCATGCGTTCTCCAGAACTAGTTTCTGCAGCAAAGGGTTGGAAACTCCCAGTTCAGCTCAGCATTTTCTGGTTGCCAGGTTTTCCGTGTCTTTTCTTTCTCTTGACCTTGGATACACCAGAGTCCATCCCACTAGAGTATTCAGATCGCAAGATTTCAGCAAGGCGGCGTTTGCCTTGGGTTTTCCTGCGAAGGTCAGGCCTGGAAAGAAGAGAGCAAAGAGAAGGGGTTTAGATTTCTTTCCTTTTGAAATCCAGTTTGGTGGGTTACTTATTCTACAGCTGTGGAAGTGACATTTGCGCATTAGCACAAGTACAGCTTCCTCTCCTTGATGGCTGTTTTGAAATTCTGTCTCATGCAGAATTAGATATTGTTGTGACAGTTTTTCATAAAAGTGGCAAAATAGCATGCCATTTTTAAAAGGGAGCCTTTGTTCTGAACAAATGCTCTGGTGGGAGGGTGGGCGCTGACGGCTGAAGCGTGTGACACAGCAGTTTGCAAATAAAAAACCCAGCCTTAAGACACTGAGCAATGAAAACATTTTATAACAGAACTAAACCCTGTGCTAAAAAAAAACAACAAAAAAAACCCAACCCAAGACAATCTTCTGCCAGTAGCCCGCCAACAACTCACACATCTTGTAGGCTTTTGTGGCGGATACGGCAATTTCCTGCAATATCCTGGAAAAACCTTATTGAACGAAGTTTGAGTATCTTTGGAGTCCACTGTATGAAATACAAAGGTTCTGTATTATTGGGGGGCCTGGCTGATCAAAGGACCACACTGAACAATATAGCAGACAAGAATGGTCTTTTGGGGCAATATGTATAAAGTGGGTTTCCTGAGAAATATCTAGGGGGAGGTGAATACAAATTCCTGGCCTCGTCCCCAGGTATGCCAAAACCCACCCTTTTGAAGCTATGCCCCGAGGAAGGGACCATACTGATTATCAATTCCTGGAATCGGAAGATCAAGTTGCATAAGGGAAAAGTACGCATGGGTGTGCTTGTTCTGAGCTACTGCTGTTATGAACCTGTAAACACAAGGGTTTGAAGAATTGATTCTTACCAGAGCACCCACAGGAGTTGGGGGGGGGGGGGCAGGGTGATCTTGAGTAAGTTTATTAGCATGTGATAAGTTTATTAGGCTCTCTTATTCTTTTAATATGTTTTCTCTCTGATTCTTTCACCTTAAGAATACATGTGCTTGCTTAGAAAGACCTGTGTGGTAACTTATACATGCGGGCAATTATGCCACTTATAGCCTCTGAAGAGAGAGCCACCGACGCTGGCCTGTTTAGGCACTCTGGCTTGCGGGCAATAACATGGTGTAGTCATGGAATTGTGCGGCCTGGAAAAACCCCAGTCAGGAAGAAGAGAGATGCAGGTCTCTACCCAAGAGAGGTGATGGCTGACGAGCCGGACCACTGAGGGGTAAGACAGGTACAGTTGCCTGGAACTCTGACAGCTTCCACACCAGAGACTGTTGCAAAGGCAACTGTATTCTGACTGGCTGCTACATTCCAAAATGGATCTTCTAATGGTTCTACAGGCTCTGCCACTGTCCTGCTCTGTGACCTTGGGCAAGTCACCTTCCCTCTTGGGGCTTCTGTTTATCCTCCCAGCCTTTAGCTGTCTTGTCTGTTTAGAGTGTAAGTTCATCAGGGCAGGAGCTATCACTCACTATGTATCTGGACAGTGCCTAGCACAGAGGAGTCCCTGCTGTGGTAGGTGCCTGTAGGTGCTATAGTGATATAAGTAATAAATAGTAATAATAGATCTCAAAGCTCATTGCAAAGCAGATAAGAATGTATCTGCTCCTCTACAGGAGGTGATGGTATACAACAGAAACCCTGCGCATGCTCCAGCAGTGATATTCATTTATATACATGGGTATACGTTAAGACTAGAGCCTTAAAACCAAAGGCTTTCTGTCTTGCATTTTGTGTTATACTATTTACCAAGTGCCAGGTCATTTAGCAGAGGGGGAAACTGAGGTACAGAGGTGAAATGACTCGCCCAAAGTCACAAAAGTCACATAGTTGGGGAGAAACCAGGAATAGAACCTAGGAGTCTTGACACGCAGTCACCTACTTTTACTTAGGTAGTAATTTTAGTCACCATTTACTTATTTAGGTGAGTTTCTCAACCTATGATGAAGTTTCTGACTGACACTTCCATTGAGTCTCCAAGCACTTACTACAGTAATTTGAGGGTTACCGGGCAACAAATAAGTTTACATAAACAACACAGAACTATTTGCTGCTGAGGACAAGTATCTACCAGTAGCCACGAGGCTGAATTTCAGCTCAGCAGGGAGGTTGTACAGCACTTTATTATCAATCAGGTGAAATCACTGCCCAATTAGTAAATCAATACCCCCTGCTACAGTGATCAGCTGTAGAGGGAGAGGCGGGGAATGAGAATGCAGGAGAGGAAAGGCTGCTTCCTGTAACCAGTGCCACAAATCGATGGAGCTGTGCTGTAGAACCTACACTAATCATTAAGAAAAATACAGCACTGCTGTTGTCGGGACCCTATTTAAACAAGAGGTGCAAGAGCAATAGGCAGTAGTAATAGTCTATAGCAATAGTAAATTTGGAAGGTCAGGATCACCGGGCCAGATTCTGATCTCAGTTACACCAGAGTAAATCCAGAAACTCCACTGACTTCCGAGGTACTGTCGCTCGCTAGCGTCTTGTCTACAAGAATAGCAGCATCCAGATGACCACAGTGAGGAAGGACGGCTTCGTGGTTATGACACTGGGCTGTCGGCTCAGACCTGGATTCAGTCCTTGACTCTGCCACAGACTCCCTGTGCAATGCTGGGCAAATCACTTAATTTCACTGTCCCTCATCTCCCCTAGCTGCAAAACAGGGACGGAAATACGCCCCCCCGTCACTCCACACCCTGTTGTACAGCTACATTCACGAAGGTTGGTGGGGCCCCCAGATACTATGGTGAGGGGTTCTGCAGAAAGGCTTACAAATGCATAACCCAGCTGTAGTACAGATAGAACCTGTGTTCCCATAACTGGGGGACTGTCCACGGTTTCTTTCTGTGATCTAGCACCCAGACATGACAGGTTCTTGAGCCCTAACCAGGACATGTCACGATGGGCAGAGAAATCCACAGCCTGTTAAATTCCTCCTTCCAGAAGAGCCATTCCAAAAGCAGCCATCCACGTTTGAGGTAGAGTTCTGCAAACCCAGGTCACTTAGGGGCCCTGGTAGGAAAAAGGTTTCTCAACACACAGACCTATCCCGACTCTCCGAAATGTCAAGATTTTAGCACAGTTCAGGGGAGGAGCAAACATTTAAATGGATTAAAAAAACCCCATCCTCTCTTTCATTAGATGGGGTAAAATGTGAAAGGGTCAGAAAACGTCATAGTTCAGGGCACAAGATAGACAGTAAGTGTCGGGGGTTAGGAAGAAACTTCCTATAAGCAAGTCATTCCATTAACTGTTCATGATAGGGTTCCTTGTACTGTCTTCTGAAGCATTTGGACCTGGCTGCTGGCAGAGGCAGGATGCTCTTCAAGATGGACCGTAGGCCTGGTCCAGTCTGGCAATTGCTATGTTCCTACTGTATCTGATCTTTGCGGCGTCTGGACTCCGGCCAAGAATTACCTAAAGCAATATTGGATCAGAGGCACTAACTGGGACAGATGTCAAGAGTGTGTTCCGCCAAATTTCAGGGGCATAGTTACCCCCTGATTTCCAGTGCCAGGCCCATTAAAGGTCTAGGCATTGCTCTGGGCTACACAGCTAGGAACTTGGCACCCTCTACCCAGAGACAGCCCTGGTTCCTGTTCTTTCTTGTCAGACATCTAGAAGATGCTTTTAGTGTTGCCAGGTGACAGGTAAGATCAAAGTCCCTCTGGAGTCCCTCTAATCACTTCATTAAGAGGGTGGGGACAAAGCTGTGTTTGTGCAGTGGGGCAGGGGTGGGGGGACAAGGAGGGGAGAGAGAGAGAAGCCAGTAATTGCATGGTGTCATTTGGGGAATAAGCCTCCACACTGGTAAGAATAAGAGACCACACTTAAAAGCTGCCTGTGCACACCTGTAATTAAATTGCGGCCTTGGAGAACAGGGCACCAGGAGCCTCTGAAGAGAGACAATTACGGGAGCAGAGGAAATGGCCTAAAATGGTTTGTTTTATCCTGAGCAAAGATGAAGGTGGCCGGATGCGGCCCGTTTTCAAAAGAGGAAAAAAGCTCAGCACTCCAGGGGAAACCATAACCCGGAGTCATTTGACTCACACGAAGTATAATAGGCGATTCCCACATCACTCTGAATACAAAACCAGGCTAGTATCCAGAGGGGCTTGTCACTGTAAGAAGCTGGCAGACAGGTCAACCTCAAACACCGCCCCCCCCCCGCCCCGACATTTCTGAGGTCTCTGTAAAGTGCCAAGTGCTGAAGTGTGATTTCAGGAGGACACCCCCAGCCCTACCTCTTGGTTTCTCTTTCCAAAAGAGAGACAGACAATGTAGAACTGACACAATAGAAAATAAACGGAAAAGTGGCGGGGCCTGGGAGGAAAACAAGACAAGAGAAAACAACATACTAGAGTGGAAAAAATGAGGTAATTTGCTCTTTTTCTTCCCAGTATTCATCACTCTTAAAAATAAGAGTTTCCTCCCATCCCCACCTGGCCCCATAATCCGAGAGTCACCACCCCAGAATGCTACCTCCATGCAGAAGGTCAAGTAGCTCCTAAATGCAGACTGAACAGAAAGGGATGGTGGTGCCTTTCCCAACAACCTCTCCTCCTCTCAAACCAAAATCCAATGCCTGTTCTTGGACTCATATCTTCCAAGCACCATTCTTCAGCCTGGCTGCTCTGAAGCCTGTAGCACCATTGCTTGGTGCAAGAAATATAATCCACACTTTGAGAACCCCAGCAGACTGTACCAGGCATGAATCATCACTTTCACACTGTCTTGGGTACTTGATGGCTTTGCAAATGCAATGGACTCGAATGTTTATCACCTTCTGGACTCCAAGGCCACTGATGGTAAAATGCAGAGGGAAAGGAAAACATCCAGCAGAAATGAGTTGTGACACAGCCAAGATCCAAAACAAGACTAGTGCTGCTGATGCTTTGCACCAAACCGAGTTTCAGAACATTTCAGCAGCTGCTGAGACCTTCTGGACAACTGAGAGGAAGAAACAGGAATGAGATGGGCACAGGAGAGTGGGGAGAACACCCAGAAACTGTTCTGCCTCTCTATAATTTCTGCTTTTATCTGCCCATTTGAAGCAATCATCTGCTCCTGAGATTTGTTCTCAGTCTCCAAGTCATAAGATCCACCTGTGACATCACAAAGTAGAAAAAATATGTAATCAAGTCAGTCAGTCTTGGGAATTCAACAAGAGAACTAAGATGATGCGAGTCTAAAGAAGAATGTTTTTTCCCCTCAATGTTCTCCATGATGCGTTGTTTCTCATTCCCAATCAAGGCTTTGGCTGTTTCAAACACAAGATAAAAAGGGAAAACCAAACTGAACAGAGATTTCACAGCTACTGTTCTACAGATTCTCTTCCTCCCGCCCTCAGTTTAAAGAATGATTATTGTTTTGCACAACAGAGAGAACAATTCTCAGTAGAGCTGCCACTGTGCTCCCTGAGAGACATCCGCCAAGATGGAGTCACCTGGAACACCATGCATACCTCTTTGGGTTTAGAACCTTCTGATTTACAGTGCAACCCTCTTTATTCAAGAAGCGTTCTGGGGATGTAAAACATTTAGAGAAATGACAGAGGAGCTGAAGTCCAAATGCTGGTGTCTGGGGGACATGACTGTGATGCAGATAGGAGAACATTTTGGTTGTTCAAAGTTCTGATAATTGGGGTCCTATTGGAAACACAGTAATGGATGGATAAAATTAAAATAAGAGAGGGAAAAAGACTAAGAGATTTGCAAAGGGTTGACATTGTATTGTTTATTTTTTTTATTATGGTAGCATCAACAATATGCTCAATTGTCTTCTTCACTAGAGCAGTGGTTCTCAACCTATTTACTGTTGTGGGCCATACATGCAGTTCTCTATGTGTTATATGGGGTACATTCACACAATATATATATAAAAAGAACAGGAGTACTTGTGGCACCTTAGAGACTAACAAATTTATTAGAGCATAAGCTTTTCTTCGGAAGAAGTGGGCTGTAGTCCACGAAAGCTTATGCTCTAATACATTTGTTAGTCTCTAAGGTGCCACAAGTACTCCTGTTCTTTTTGCGGATACAGACTAACACGGCTGCTACTCTGAAATATATATATATGCTACCTGTATGGCCCTGAGGATGTCACATGGGCCGCAGCTATGTGATGATTGGGTTGCAAATGGACCGCAAGCCATGGGTTGAGAACCATTAGTCTAGACGTATCTAGCACAACTGGGCCCTGATTCTTGACAGAAAATGCTAGACGCTACTACTGCTGTCCATTTACTCACTGGAACACACAATTCCTGCTCCAAAATATTTACTAATCTATAAATACATTTATAATCCAAGATTATAATTTTGGGGTGCGATTTTCAAAAGAGCTAAAATGAAGCACAAGTCCCATGGGACTGAATGAGACTTGTGCTCCCTCCCAAACCTCGTAGGCATTTCTGAAAATCCCACTGTCGCTTTCTACAGCTGTCTTCTGGTACCATGAACTCAGTGGAACATTAACTCCACAGTTTGCTTTGCTCTCACTGAACCATGGAGTAGTAAATTCTGTAGTGACTCTAGTGTTCCCTATTTGGCTCTAAAACTTGTGCATCAAAGTCCTGAATATCCAACAGAGAAGGCTACTTCTGTCAGATTCAATTTGCTAGAATATGCAAAATACGCTCATGGTTTGAGAATATCAAACATTCATCATTGGAAAGGACTAAGAGACAGAGAAAAAAAATCTGAAGCTATCCTTAATTTTCACACTAAAATTTTAACATGCTATGTTTCATTGATACTTTTATTTAATTGAAGAACTGTGCAGAATGCTCATCTCTGATTCAAAAATTCTTATATGCTGGATTAGTTCAAGGGCACATATTTGGGAGAATACTCTTGTTTCTGGGCCATAATGAGAAATCTGATAACTCCAAGAAATCCTTCTGATAATGGCTTTATCACCTCTATGAACAATCTCACTCTCAGTGATCTTCCTTCAACTTTTTTAGCACTGCCTGCTCTTTCTTTGTTTTCAGCTGTGTGAAATCCTGGTGCAACGCAATGCAACAAGTCCCAATGACCTTTAATCAACACATGTAGGGTGTAGCAACCTAAGGAGTTCCCAGAATTGCTCCAGGTATAGAAAGAGTATCAAGTTCTGACGCACAGACCTAGAACTCATGGTGTGTCTTTGGAGAAGAACTGAGCGGACTGTATAATTTATCAGAGAACATTTCAATGTGGATCATGCCATCAATCTGCTTGACAGGATCTCCAACAGCTAATTCCATCCTGCGGCTGAACTTCTGCCAGCCAACAGGGCTGGGATACCTCTGGGCCAAGGCTGTTGCAACACCTGCTTTTTCTACCTATCGTGTTGGATGAGCCATCTGCAGCCAACGCAACCCAGGTTTTTTTGGGCAAAGAATTCATCAATGAGGCTGCGCTCCTTTCGACAAGTCAACAGATGGCCTACGTACAACGTCATCAGCTGATGCAAACAAGCTTGGTAAGATAAAGGGAAAATATCATTGGATCACACTGAGCATCGACTGTCGCTCTGCTGCAGAAAACGTTAACCAATAAAGAACCCAACCTTAGAATTATCTAAGTCCATCACACTACGGCTATACATAAGAGAACTGACAGATCCCTCACTTATCAACCATTCCCTATTCTTCTCCTTATGGAGACAGGATGAAAAATGCCACTGGAGAGCTGTTCACCCCACAGAACCCTGCTCTCTGTCCCTTGGCCTAACAGGCAGAAGAGACTCTTCAAATAGAGAGAAGTGTTCAATTCCAGCACCGGTCATTGCAATTTTCTGGCTCCACCTCAGAACATTGCAAAGCCAAAAGATGGAGCAAAGATTCTGTACTGTGGCGTTGGTGGGATAGGACAGGGATTCAAAGAGCACCTCCTCTGCCTCGCATGCGTATGAGGATTATAAAGCATACTCTGCTTTCAGAACAAACCTTCTGGTAGCATCGTGATGCTGGTAAGAAGGACTTGCCTGTTTTGCTTGAAATACCATGTGGAACTACTGTGCATTTGTCTCTATTGACTAGCTCCTCTCCTACCGGCCATTCCTCCTGCATTTTTTGGATCAACGTTGAATTTCTGAGTGTGGTTCCAGCCCTTCTCTTGTCTCTTACATTTGGTCCTGTTTGCCTTTCTGCAGAGCAGACAGTTGATCAACCAAACTGAGAGAAATCCCTCAATGGGCAAAACTCCAGATTTGCCTTTGACTAATTAAGTGATATTAAGGAAGCTGTAAATGCCACACAAAAATTGGCAGGCAAGCTGCTTCTAATGATTAGATTATTGCTTCGTAGGAAGATACAGCTGCAGCCTTGCTGTGAGAGCCCTTTTGTTAGAGGAGTCAGTCTTTTCAAGGTTGTCAATGCCAAGGAATAGTTCAAAGGTGTCACACCAACAATACCAAAAGAAAAAGGGGGACCTGTTTGCATCCCATTCTGCTCCCCAATGCCTGGGTGTGGGGCGGTCATGAGAGCGCACTGCCTAGCAATCAGGAGAAGGATATGACTTGGGGTATAATGCATCACTCCAAGGAGAGTTAGTATAACTGACCACAAAGTAGTCCATGTCAAAGTGCTCATCAGATGAACAAGCGTAGCAACGTCACTACTTAGAGGAGGGGAGCTAGAGGAGAGACCAGCTGATCAATGTTCCACAGCAACGGTGATGTACATGGGCACAGGCATTTTCACCACTGTCTCATCTAATTCTGAGAAGGGTTTCATGACACTGTCGTACAGAACACCTGAGCCTGGTCTGTGCTAATGCTTTCATCTCTGGTAGCATAGGTACAGATGCAGCATTGCTGAGAAACAGGTACTCATTCTCCTAATGTAGACAAAGCCATATGGCCCGAACCACTGAGATGCTGAACACCCATAGCTCACTTTGAAGTCAATGGGAGTGGAGGGAACTTTTTAGTGCAAGGCTGACCTCTGCACTAAAAAGCTTGTCATCTAAAGAAGAGCTTTTAAACCTTTCTACCTAGCTAGCCCCACTGTAATACCTGGGTGCATCAAATTCATGAATGCATTTATCCTCACATCACCTCTGTGAGGGATTATCATCTTCATTTTACTGATGGGAAACGGGGGCACAGAGAGATGATGTGACTTGACTTAGCAAGGCCATATAGGAAATCTGCAAACTGAACTTTGATCTCTGGAACCACAGCCCCGTGCCTTAACTACAAGGTGACACCTCTTCCCTTTCCCTGAAGCAACAATTAATGGACACTGCCAAAGGCCTTGGTGATGACACTTTGCTCAAGGTGTTTTAGAACCATTAATTAAATTAAGCCTCATAAAGACCCTGTGAGGCAGGCAACACAGACTAGTGGGCTGATCGGGTAAGTCCCATGTTCTTTATAACTCTGCATTTGTTACTTTATGTTCTATTCCTTATTTTAACATCCCCTTTCCTCCCCTCCCAGAAAAGAGACAATATTCAAATATCAGCCTTTAATGTGAAATGGAATCATTGTAATTGACTTAGAAGTTGGTGGTTCCCAAGATTTCTTTGTGCTTTTGTAACTGAAAAATGACTTCAGAGGAGCAGAGAATTCCCAGTCCAGCTTGGCAATCAAGCAGCAGCACTCCCCATCCTGATTATCCCACGTACAGTCCCTCACACAGAGAAAATAACTGGATGGATCTGGAACAGCATTCAGGCACAAAGGAACATGGGAACTGCCAGAGTGGATCAGACCCGAGGTCCATCTAGTTCAGTGTACTGTCTCAGACAGTGGCCAGCACCAGCTGCTTCAGAGGAAGGTGTAAGGACCCCTCAATGGACAGATGGGATGTAATCTGCCCTCCCTCCGCCCCATAAAGGTCTCATCAGATCCCTAACAGAGACTGGCTTAAACCTTAAAGTGTTAGGTATTTTCCCCTTCCAAAACTTTTTTTTTTTGGTGGGTGGAGGGGATGCATTAATTATAACAACTCTAGCTATTCCTATTAACCATATAAACATCCAATCCTTCTTTCAATCTCGGTAAGTTTTTGCCACATGATGTCATTGAGGTCACAGAGTTCCACCGTCTTTGACAGGAGAGAAAACCGCCATCTCCTCCTATACAACTGCTAAATAAATGTTGCATTTCACCTTCCAAGAAGATCCTGAGTGATTATTTTAATAAAACATGCTATCTTCAGAAAGAAGTCTTGAAAAGAATGGGATTGTTAAGGGGCTATTCAGTTTATACCAAACAATTTATGAAGAGTACTAGCAAGCGTAAGAGACAGAGAAAACAAATGTGTGTATTCAGGATAAAAAGAGTGTGATACAACATTTCAGCATTTACAACAAAACAAACATCTGGCTGCCATGTTGTCAGTTTTTGGCTTTTCTACCTGGTCTCTCTAAGGGTGATTAAGGAAGGATGTTTGAAAAAATGAAAAAAAAAAAAAAACCTTGTCTTTGTCCGTTTAATGACCCTCTCCCCTGCATTTTCTTTCTTTCTTTCTTTCTTTCTTTCTTTTTCTCTGGGCTGTTTGTTCTTTATTCTCCACGCAGGTGGTGAGAGATGGGGCTTTGGTTTGCAGACTACTAAAAAGATATCGGGTGTTTGGACACAATGTGTAATTACCATATGACAACCAATGCTTGCAGTATCACATGATAAACACTATGAAAAAGAAAGTCTGTTCAATGACTGGGCTGCTCTTATTTCAAGCCTGCATTTTACAAGTAATTAAAAAAAAAAATCAAAGGCCAAATTCTGATTTCAGTTACACCAGTGTAAATCCAGAATAACGCTACAGAAATTAAAAGAGTTTCTCTGGATTTACATTGATGTAACTGAGAGCAGAATTTGAACCTATATTCACTATTCTTTTCACTATGAATTCTAATATAGCCTCTCTCTCTCTCTCTCTCTCTCTCATACACACAGAGAGAAAGTTAATTATAAAACAAGATTCTGCACAGAACAACAATTATTGTACACGGCAACTCTGGGTTATTTTGTGGAGTCTTTATTTTCCAGCTGCCCCAAGTTTTGAAATCTGGAGTCTGAGCCGTGACCGGCCTGTGCAAAGCCTGATCACTTTCCCTGACCTGCAATTATACAAATCCATGTGCACATGAGCGTTCGAGCCACTCTTAGGCCATTTGTTCTAACGCCTCCCCACTGCCTCATGCTACCTACTGTATCTTCAGCCTGTCTGTACTCTAATGGGATGGGAGGCTTGGGGAGGAGGAATGCCACCTAAAGAGGCACATAACAACAGAAAAAGTAGCTGTAACAGAGTAGCAACATCACAGGAACAGAGAGAGGCATTGTCAGGGGCCGAGTAATCCTGTGACACACTGCTGTCAGTCATCACTTGGCTCCCCACTGGGCCAGCAAGACATCAAAGCCCGCCCCATACCATCTTACATGCTCTTTATCGGCTAAGCAGGCTATTCTTCCCTAAATAAAGCCCTGTTAAATCCCTGGCTCACAAGGGCATTCCCGTCCTGTTGCCCATCTGCTGGCAAGGGTCAGCTGAAGCAGGAGGCAGAGCCCCGGCCGATCCCCGGTGGCTTCTCAAAGCAAGGACAATGCTGTCTCCAACTTTTTTTTTTTTTTTTCCCCTTCTTCTTCTCTCCCCAGCATCTCCTTCCCCTCCCCCCTTGCTTTTTGCAGTGTCTGTGCATGAGCTGGAGATGTCACAGGCCTACAAACCATTATGTGGAGTAGTACTTGAAATGCACGGCCAACGCTTGCTAATAGGAGTCTGCAGCAACCACTACACAGAAAGAGTCCAACAGACGTTTATTAACGAAGAGAGACTTTCTGCCTTTTAAACACAGCTACATTTTAGTGGCAAGCGATTACTGGGAGCGAGTCCTCTGCTGTGGCTCCTGAGCAGGACCATGGCGCCAATATTGCCTCCTTTCCAAGCGGAAGGGCCTTCATTTGTGTGGGATCAACTGGAAACACCAACAGTCTGATTTTCAGAGGTGCCGAGCCCCCACAACACTGCAAGTTAATGAGAGCTATGGGGGCTCCGCGCTGCTGAAAACCAAGCCCACTGTGTCTCAGGTTGGTCATACAAGAACCGAGACAGCTCAAATTAGGCCCTGTCTACACACAAAAGTTGTACCACTTCAACTATAGTGGTATGAATCCCTAAGGGTACGTCTACACTACCCGCTGGATCGGCAGGTAGTGATCGATCTATCCGGGATCGATTTATCACGTCTAGTGTAGACGCGATATATCGATCCCTGATCTCTCTGCCGTCAACTCCTGTACTCCACGGAAGCGGAGTTGATGGGGGAGTGGCGGCAGTCGACTCCGCGCTGTGAGGATGCGAAATAAGTCGATCTAAGATACATCGACTTCAGCTACACTATTCTCGCAGCTGAACTTGCGTATCTTAGGTCAGTCCCCACTCCCCCCCCCCCAGTGTAGACCAGGCCCTAGTGTGGATGCAGCAATACTGGTATAAAGGAGCTTATAGTTTATGTCTGTAAGGGAAGGGGAATAAGCTATTAAAGGCACCTTTACACCAGTGTAACTTAAGTGCTCAGAAGGGGTTGCATAAGTAGAACCATAAAACAGTTTGGGAAAAAAAAAATCATTCCCCTAACCAACCTAAATATACCATACAAGACCTGTGTACAGACCGGGCCTTTGCAGACCTTTTTGGGAAGAACGGGGCTTTGTGTGCGGCAGACGGCAGGGGTGGGAATGCATAAAGCACTGGATGAGCCAGAGCTGTCTGGGTCTGATCAACCACAAATTGCAGCCAGCTCTCTAAAAAGCAGGGGTGGCTGATCCATTCTTCCCCAGTCTGGCAGACAAATTCAACCTTCACCAGCAAACCCAGGAGAGGCTTCATCAGCCCAGTCTGCCTTACAGGATGAGCCCGTAACTAAACCCAGAGGCAATGCAATAGGTCTGTGCAACTCTGGATTTGCTGACAAACAACTATTGGTTTAGTTATTGATTCTAACTCGCTGAAAGTCTGGAGTGTTTAAAGCCCTGGTTGTAGTTTAACCACTAAGCCTTGTCTATACCAAGATTTGCCTTAATTTCCTGCAGTTGCACTAGCACCAATGAGGCACTGCCCGGGGTAGGAACAGTGGGATTGCTAGTGTAATGGTAAAGGAGCAAATCCCGAAAGAAGATGAACGGAGGAAGAGCAGATGCAGGCCACCTCTGGGGATCTGGCCCAAGAACATCGTTAGCTGTAAGTGACAAGTAACATTTTGCGATCATCAGATTTATAAAGAACTTTACCAATATTAATTAAGCCTCACACCCGTCTCACCAGCATCATCCTCATTTTACCAGCTGTGACACGGAGACGCTACGGTCAACATTTTCAAATCTGGTGGGTTATATTCTCAGCTGGTGTAACTGGGCATAACTCCTAAGGCTTCCTATGTTGCTGGGCCTATTTACACCAGCTAGGCGTCTGGTCCTGGGTGCCTAAAGTCAGACACCTAAATTCATATGAAACCACTTCAGCAGCCTGATTTTCACAGCTGAAGTCACTGGGTATTGGGAGTACTCAGAACCTCGGACAATCAGACCTGTTGTTTATGTGCCGAACGTTGGAAATGTGAGTTTGGTGACACATCCAAGCCTGCACAGTAGCAGATAAGGGAACAGAACTTCTAGGAGTTCTGAATTCCATTCCTCTGCTTTGATGATGACGATGTGTTACTTACACTGCAGTAGTGCTGAGAGGCCAGTAATGCTAGGTGCTATGCAAACATGTAGCAAGCAGATGGCCCCTGCCCAGAAGAGGTTACAGTCTAGGTTTAAGATGAGAAGCGGATATGACAAACAGATGAGAGGAACGCAAGGTAACAGTGCGACGATAGTGATAAGCAACGGTCGCAGCACACCCGCTGCCTAACCACCGTCAAGTGTTTTGTAGGTCTCGATGGGTTCTACGGAGAGGTGCCAGGGGGGATAATGCCCTGCAGATTCAGGGAGCTCCTTGAATGTGTCAGGGACAGTGCATGTGGGGAAGCACCGACACCGCTTGCTGGGAAATCCGAAAAATAGGCAATCAGTGTAGGCATCTCTGGCAGAATGGAGGTGGGAGTTTACATTTCTGTAGGACAGAATAAAGGAGAAATGGGATGGGAATACGCCATGAAAGGCCTTAAAAGTGAAGACCAGTCGTTTGTGCTTGATGCGGTGGAAAAGGGGGAGCCAGTGGAGGGCGCAAAGAGGGAGTGCTATGGTCTCAAAGCGAGCCAGGAAGACCCTTTCTGCAGCAGCAACTGGGGGAGAGAAGGCTGCATTTGCCGAGGCCAGAGAGGAGGAGGTTGCAGTGGCTGAGCCGGGATATAACTGTTTGCTAATGCAGCCTCACTGCTAATGAACAGGAGAGTCACTTCATAAAAAATGGAAAGTGAAAGCGTTCATCTCCTCACCATGCCTTCGATGCCAGTGCTTCCCCATCCAACGCAGAATACCAGCTAGGAGAGACTACATTAAAGTAGGTTGGGGAGATGCTACAGGAGAATTATTTCTGAACATGTGGGAAAGCCATGGTCTCAGCTTCTGAATGCCCAGAGGCCAGCCTGGGAAGGTCTATTGTGGAACGTAGTATTTGCACTGTATAAAAAGTAACATGCAAAGCAAAGCAATTACTCTAAGCACTCGGCTGACTTGGGGATACTCTTCAGGAATCAGTTCAAGTGAAAACTATTATCTCTTGCAAACATTTAGAGTGAAGGGCTGTGTCCCAGAGAACATACCTTAGGGAGGGAGAAGGGGGTAGTGAGCCTCTGGAACAGTGGTTCTCAGCCTGCGGCCCATGGGCTGTTTGCAGCCCAATCAGCACAGAGCTGCGGCCCATGGGACACCCTCAGGGCCATACAGGTAGTATTGGATGTGGCCTGCAATGGTAAAGAAGTTGAGAACCGCTGCTCTAGGAGGTGCCAGAGCATGGCAGCGGTGGGAGACCAAATAACTGTCAATGGGAGAGAAAGATTCCAAGTTGTGAAATTTGTCACGTTCTGCACTGTGTCCTGGAATGTTCACAGCATCCTTTGTATCCCGTTCCCCCTGCCTGCCCGCCCCTCCAACCCCCGACACACACACTTTTGGCAGGTTGATTTCCTCCTCACATGAATTCTTCAAAGGGGGGAGAAAAAACTCCCAATCAAACCACAACCTTCCTGTTTAAAAGGCCAACCGGAGATGGTGTTTTCACAGAGGTAACAAGTGCCCAGAAAATAGAAATAGAACAACTGCAGCAAACTCAGAGCTACCAGGTGCAGAGTTGCTGATCCACACAGGAGCATCTTCATGCTTCTAAACTGAACTCAGAAAAGTTGATATTTACTGGAAGCCAAAATACAAGGTAATTAAAAAAATTTTTTTTTTTTTTGAAAGACTGAGCTCCCACTCAAACACCCAGTTCAGTAATAAAGCTAATCAAAATAACACTTAGGACTAATCAAGGCTTTGGGAAAATAAACTAATTAAGTATACACTGCAATTAGCATGGCGGAAAACTGAGGCACAGAGAAATCACATACCTTGCCTAATCAAACAAACCAGTATCACAGCCAGAATTTCCTGGCTCCCAGTCCTATGTTCAGGATCATGAGATCAGCCAGAAGCACTGTTTGTATTTATGAGGTTCGTTTGGTCAAACACTGCTCTCTCTTATCTATCCACATTCCAGGCAGTTCACCTCGGTGGCATGCCCACTCTCCCACATCAGGTTTCAAGGTCGCTCTCTTGTCCAGGTCTCATGTGCAGCAGTGACATTACAGAAGGCCAGGCTACATTGATACACATCCATAGACCAACTCCAGTTTTGCCAATGCCCTTTGGATCACGCAGCAGACGCGAATAGCTTTGCGCAGTGAACACACAAGGATTTATTTTGGAATACAATCTGTTAATCTGAAAGGGGGAAGCGTGTTCATTTAAAGAAATGGATCAGAGAGGCAGAGACCTTAACAGGCCAAATGAAACAGCACCTCTCCCCCCCTTGCATGCTCATTAGCAGATTCATGGGGAAACATGCCACACGGCCACGTCTCAATGCAGCTCAGCACTGGGCAGATGTAACACGGTTAAGCCTTGTAGGCAGGTGTGTGTGGTGTCACTGTACAGTGTGTGGGTGTGTGTGTGTGTCCCCAAAGATGCTTGGCACAGAAATTCTGCCTCTTAACTGGCCAGAGGCACAGTGTATCGTCTACTCAATGTGGGCACTCAGTAGCACTGTCAGGTTATCTAATGGCCAAATGAAGTCCTCAGACGAGTCGCCCTCCTTTCAGAGCAGGTAATGCTTTTCCTAAGAGCCACCCACTGTATCCTACAGTCTCGCGAGTGACTTTTGGGTAGCAAGTCAGTCAAAACCCTAGGGCCTCTCCATGACCCCAGACCCCAGCACAGCGTGTAAAGAGGAAGATGGCTGTTATTAAAGCAGAAGTCAATAGGGCAAACAAAAAATGCTAGCCCTCTTGAAGTAGCTCTTTCCACTGCAAACAGAAGCTATCAGGCTTTTTTCTTTTCTCTCTCCTGGGGGAGGCTCCTGACTGATTGCATGGTGGGATATTGTGTTGACAGTAGAAAGAGTGGACCCAGAGGGGCAGGTGGTTTTTGCGTCCTTATCTCCATCTTTCTGTTCCTCAATTTATCCCAGTTTTCTCCCATTATTTCGCAGCCCCATTGGTAGAAAACATTCAAACCAGGGGTCAAAACAACATGCTCATGACGTGGCCCTGGCTCCAGAGAGGTGCACCTTCCTACCTTTTTGGTTTCAGTTTGGTTTTCTTTCCTGGACTGGCAGCCATGGAGGCGCTGAGGTTCTGAGGGGCGTCTCTCAGCCCAAAGCTCTTGGCCACATGGCCCAGGTGGAGGGATTTGATGTGGAAGATGTGCTTCAGGTTCTTGGGGTAGGTGGTGTAGGAGCGAAGGAAAGACTGCAGTGCTGCGAAGGACAGAGAAAGAGTTATTCTTTCCACCGCATTATGGATTTTTTTTAAACCTGCTCCATCCTGCCTGTTTCAGCTGAAAGGACGTTGCCTAGCCATTTGTGATACTCTGGATATCAGCTCTAGGAATGGTTGGGATATTAAAAATACGTGAAGTATTAGTGCAATCCTGTGGGAGGAGGAAAGTTGTGAGGAGAGAGGTCAGGAGCAGAAAAGAAGCGACATGAAGAACAGGTCTGCCTCTTCTAAACACTGCCCCCTTGTCCGACAGGATGGTGGTCTTCAACCTGCTTAGGAACTGAGCTGGTGACTTTGTCCAGTAGAAGCTTAGAGAGGGGAAAAAGGGGAGGTAGAAAGAGGAAGACAGGAAGGCAGTGGGATGAAGAGAGGCAGAGAAGGGGTTGTGAGGAGGGTCGGGGGCAGACTCCTCCGGTACCACAATCCCAGCAACCAATAAATTCTTTGCCAGTCATCACCTAGTCCCTTAGAAATACCTGAGAGACACATGGATTTTCTGTTTCATCACCAGGCTGAGAACAGAGCTCACCTTTTAAAAGAGAAAAAAAACTCAGTAGCATGTACCTTTCCTTAGAGTCTTTACCCCTCTAATGCCTTCCTCAGATCTTACCGCTCTAAGGACAAGCCTCATGAATGGCAACACTGCGAACCACACCTGTGGCCATCCCAGAATGCTAACCGCAGCCACACTTCAGGCTGCAGCTTTCCTTTCTGCTACTGGGACACTCTTTGACTGAGGCTCACCCTCGTCTCCCAAAATCCCCTGCTCGGCTCACTAAATCTCCCATTCGCTGCTCCCATTCAGACCTGCACCTACAGCCCCCCTCTCACAGCCCCGACAGCAGCAAGCTCTAAACTCGAACCTCCCATGCCCTTGCTTGTTGAGCCACTGGACCAGCAAGTTTGCCCACAGCTTAAATCTAATCTCTCAGCAGCAGCAGGAGCTTGGAGTTTATGAACAGTAATAAAAATGTCATTTTAACAGCTCAGCTCCTGGAAGGACCCTGGGAATCCATCAAAGCTCTGTTTACTGAGTAAAGCGAACGCCTTTTCCCAATCGATGAGAAGAAACTCAGGTGAATCCTTCGCACCCCTCCCCTGATTTCCTATTGGGAGTCTTTTAGGGATAGCTGAATGAAGGATCAGTATTTTCGGAGAGGATGCTTAACATTTCAAATGCCCAGTCCGCTGGAGGGGCCCTCGATAAGACACCAAGAGCAATAAGGACCCAGCTTGAATGCTCTCAAAATCCAAATGCTCCTGCTCTCGCTCGCTCTCTCTCTCTCAAGCTATTGGGTTAAATTCACTCCTGCTGTAAGATGCAACTCCCATGAAAAATTCTACGGCAGCTGCACCCACTCACATCAGCTCAGAATCTGGTCCGCTGGCTATTTCACTCCCATCAAAGCTATAAAGCCCCTCACAGCACTCAAAATGCTTGGATCCCAAGGACCTTGGGAAGCCAATGTTTTTGGAAGCAGCCTGTACTCAAATACTGGACGTTACCACTGATTAGGTCAGAAAAGGCAGAAAAGGGAAACAAATGCACTGCTGGCATGGTTTCCAACGGACTGTCTGCCATGAAGGCAAAAGCCAGCTGCAATGTTAATTATTCATGATTCTTGGCTTGGAAGGGGAGGAAGAAGGGAGTCTATGGAAGCCAGTCGGTGATGGAAAATTTGCATATGCAGATAGTGGAACAGGAGAAGGGGGGCGGGCAGCCCTGGTTCAAGACAAACAGTGGCTGCATCATGTTTCAACATTTCATGACATTCTGGATGCATTTCCCCACAGCAGCCATCAAAAGTCCTCAGCATGTAGCTCAGCAACAAGAGTGTGTGTATAGAGTTACACTGCGCCGGCACAGACATGGATCTGTTTTGTACAAGACTCAAGTCCATTCAGTTGTTTCCTTTTGTCACAGGGTATTACAGGTAGCATGGTCTGGAGACGTGAGCAGGGCACTAGGCCCCAGGACTATTGGATTCTACTCCCAGCCCTTCTGCTGACTCTGCATGACCACTTGTAAGGGTACCTCCAGACTACCCGCCGTATCGGCGGGTAGCAATCGATTTATCAGGGATCGATATATCGCGTCTCGTCGAGACGCGCTCCCTGTCGACTCCGGAACTCCACCGGAGCGAGCGGCAGCAGCGGAGTAGACGGGGGAGCCGCGGCCATCAATCCCGCGCCGTGAGGACGGGAGGTAAGTGGGAATAAGATACGTCGACTTCAGCTACGGTATTCCCGTAGCTGAAGTTGCGTATCTTACATCGACACCCCCCCAGTGTAGACCAGGCCTAAGTCATGGAATGGCTCTCGGCCTCGGAGTTTTCTCCGCTGTAAAATGGGGATAACAGGGGACACTCACTGGAGTGTCAAGAAGCCTAGTGGGTTAGGAGCAAGAATTTGATCAGGGAGGAAGGTTTGGCCCTTGTGTTTGTAATGAGTTTTGAGATACTTGGTTAAAAACCATAAAAGTACTATAGCATCAATCAAGCAGTTCATAGCAACGTCCACAACAGCGAGGTTTGGCTATTATATTTCGCAAGTCTCTAGCACCTTCCATCCAAAGAGCTCAAAACGCTTTAAAACATGACTGAATTGAGCCTCCCAGGCCTCCAGAGGAGTGATGCAAGAATTTAAAGGTGAAAACGAGGCAGAGAGCTATTCTATGACATGCCCAAGGTCAAAGCTAGGACCAGAACCCTAGAATTCCAACTCCCAGTTCCTTGCTCATCATCATCTTGATGCATGCCATTTGAAATGTACAGATTAGATTAGGGCAGGAAGATCTATTACTAAACACGATTCCTTCACTATGTCCTTACTCAAGAAGCTAGCACGACATTCAGAAAATAGCACCTCTGCTCTCTTGGCAACAGACCTAGCCATTTGTCTTAAATTTAATACAACAGCCTTGAATCCTGAATTTACATTATATATCGGGAGCATCTTCTCCCTCCCCAGCATGTACAGTTACAAGATGGTGCTCTCTGATCACTTTCTTTATTTGTACCTTGAAATGGAATGATCTTTTCTGGCAGACATTTACCATCCACAAGGAAAGTATTTCACTTTTATTGTGGGTTTTTTGTTTTGGTAAGAATGATTCAGATTGTTAATAACTCAATATACAGTGAATTCATAAAGAACCCTGCTCTCTTAGAAGTCAATGGGAAGTTCTGCACTGAAGTCAATGGGAATTCTATTGAAGTTAGGACAGCAGTATTTAGCTGGTAACTGAGTGAGATGGGAAGAAATTGACCAGGAGGTGAAGTGAGATGGAAGGAAGAAGGTTCAAAGGAAAATAATCTAGTTCTATATTACCCTAGAGCATAGATGGTTCAGTTCCTTGGGTGCAGGACTGGGGTCCTCGAAAGGGCATCCAATATTAAGTTTGGGTAACAGTTAGTAATTTGCCTTGGACACTGTTTTCACAACAGGTATTTTGTTTTTCCATGTACATTCCCTGTGCCCCAGATCAGCCTTGTAGAATAGGAGGGCTGTATCAGTTCATATTGTCCCATCCCTTTGGTTTCTGCCAGGAGGCAGTGCATCAGTACAGGATCTCTGGCCATTCCCATGGTAATTTCCCCCCAGAGCAGATGCAATCTCTTGCCTCCTGTCCCACTGCCATATTCTCAAATCTAAGAAGAGATGGTAAAAACTCATTGCTCTGTGCCATACTTTACAGATCCTACCTGGCAAAGACAGAAGATGAAACTGCAGATTTGTACATAAAGATTAAATAATAATTGTAGTTATCAGCAATTGTGCTTCCTCTGCTACTGCGGCTTCCCTCCATGCACACACGTACGTACACCCCCCCCCCCCCCAAATGGAAATATATCCTTGGCTGAGGGCTGCTAGGCATCTCTTCCAAGACATTGTCTCAATGGGTCAAATGTATCCCTGGTGTACACAATGGATTCAATGCAGTTACAACCAGGATGAGGTTAGCCTCTTGCCTCTGACCTTCCCCTTGTAACACATAACCTAGACACTCACGTGACTGGGTCAGAGCTCCCTAGATGCAAATCCTAATGAAAGCCAAGACTGAACTTCATTTGTGTGAAATACATGAAAGCAAGAAATTAACATTTAATATAATTATAAAGCCTTCTGCGTCCATTTCAACCCCCCTTAGAGACACTTCTGCTAGGGAATGCTTCTGCTAGGCCTTTCCCCCAAAGCCCACCCCATCAGAGGGGAACCCTTGCCGTTTGTATCAGCCATTCAGTAATAAGTTTAAAGAAACCTACTGACCTTTCTTTGCCCACTGGACAGTTCCCTCACCGGAGTGCACATAATTTTCAAATTCCGTCTGCAAGACCGTCGCCCGTTCCCGCACTTCCTGGGGGTTCGTGCCATGGGATTTCTAGGAGGGCGGTGGGAGGATTAGAGGAAAGACAGAGTTTGAGTCAGGAATAATGAAGCAGTTTAGAATAGATTTAATAACAGTAAAATCACACAGTAACCACCCCAGGGCCAACGAGGGTAATCCTCTCAATATTACTAGGGAAAAAAATATGTATAGATAAAGATGTTAAAGTCAAAGCAACCAGTGAGCACTGCTTCGTGAAGGGAGCAAATCAGGTTTAATTTTGTGTTTTCTAACACCTATCACATATATTTTCCCCCCTCTCCTGCTAGCAGCCACTTTGGATTCACCGATTCAGCTTCCAATCTTGATTACAGCAGAGTCAGTCTGGAGAAACTCCATTCAGATCAGTAGAGTTACTCCAGACTGACACCACTGGGCCCAGTTTTCTCTTGTGTTTTAGAATGATGTTATTCTAAGTAAGACAGGGAGTAAATCAATCAATCAATCAATCCATATAACCAGTCCTGCCCTAGGACAATGAATTAAACCACCTACATTCGTTCTCTCTCATTCCCTATCAACTTCCTGCTCCTTATTCTCATCTTCACTGATCTTCCTCTCCCTACACTTTCTTTTTCATTCCCATCTACTTCCCAGGAGCCTCCATCCAAGCTGCTCTCTCCACTTCTTTCTTCCACTCTTGGCCTACCGCCTTCCTAGACCATGAACAATCTTTTCCTTCCTGCACCCTAAGCGCCCTCTCCACTTCCTTCCAGAGAGCTCCTTTATGCAATGACGTCTCTGCATTTTCCCATGCGTGAACCATTGTCCCATGTATTGCATCTGTGCACGGTAGACAAGGGGCTCTAGTCATTTTACTGGATTTTGGGGGGAAAAGGTCTCTATATAATCTCCAAGCTACAAAGCACAGCAGACCAAATTCACTCCTGGTGATACAGGGTACAAGGCTGACTTAAATGCCGTCATGTCTGCTTACACCCGTGGAGAACTGAATTATTAACAATAACTAATCTGATGAGCTATTTCGCAGTCGAGGGTCCATGCAAGGATTTAATATGCCAGAAGTGGAGCCACCTCACCAAAGCGGACATTTGTCATTGTCATTATCAAGTTTCTACTGACGTGAAACATAAAACTTTTTTTCTCTCCCCTCCCCACCCTCTCCACTTTTTCTTTTGTTAAGCCTCACAGGCGGCATCGAGTGTCACCTTCCCAGCGTTTTTTAATATGAATGTGAAATTAGCGAGGTTGCCCTTTCCCCTGGCGGACAGAATCCTCTGTTATTAAAAAGTAAAGCACTTTAATAATGAAAACTTTTTCTCTTTTTCCTGTGTTTTAACTGTTTAAAATTAATGAGAAGGGCATAACAGTTGTCAAAGCGATATTGAAAGCCGGGTAGCCAGGACCGAATAAGCACGAAAATCCCTCCAGAGTGTTAAATAAACAGTGCTTCAGCCCTCTCCGAATCCCTCTGTTGGTTATTGTATACATTCTGTAACAGCACTCAGAATAGATCTGAGCGCTGGGGAGGCAGAAAGGTTTCAGAATTCCAATAAAGGCCTCAAATTAAAGACAGCCTGGTGCGAATTCCAGGAGAAAATTAAAGAGACCTCAAGCTTAAGTGACAGGTGACTTGCTTCTGTGTCACAACTGTCAGGGGATTTAGTGATAATATGGCAATATATTACAAAGGACTTTTCTTATTTCCCCCTTTAGGCTTCAAAATGAGGCATCTCTTCTTGCTGGTGGAAGGGGGGGGGGGGGGGGGTAAGACTAAAACGAGGGATAAAAACTAGGTGCATAATTTCCAAAGTGTGAGGTCAGCCCAAGAAAAATAAATCAAAAAAAGGAAATGGAAGAAAACATAACGTTCTTAGAAAACCGCTTCCCCCCTCCTCTCCTTCCTTCTCTTCTATCCCCTCAACCCCGCCAGAAAGATTTCATTTTAAAGTTGCCCCCTAATGGGCATGAAGAAATCTGGGTTTTGATTCCTGCCTTCCAGGGAGGTTGGTCTTAAAAAAAAATAATAAAAAAAAAATTCTAAATTTAAAACTGACTCAGAGTCGAGCAGTGTAAAAAAAAAAAACCCACCGTACACCACTGTCTGAGGCTGTGGACAGATAAAACAAGGAGATTGGCAGCTACAAGCAAGTCTGCATCCTTTACACACCCGAGTAAATCTCATTCCTGAGAGTATCCCTGTTCAAGTCAGAGAGACAATACACCTGAGGCCCTTCTGCCAAGGCCCAAAAGATAACGTATTGGTTTGCTTGGCTGTTTCTCCTTCTAGATATATTTACTGCCTCAGTTAGTGGAACTAACCTTTGTAACTCATGGGTGCTAAACTGTGTGTTGCGTGTATGTATGTACTATGTTACACACTCCGCCTCATTTACGAAAGCTTCTATTACTCTGTGTTTGTACAGTGCCTTGCACAATGGGGCCACATTCTTGGTTGGTCCATAGGCACTGCCATAATAAACATAATTAATAAATAATAATATACACAAAGAGCAACTAATTTTATTTGCGCATTTCATGACATCACAGAAAAAAAGCAACCATGCTAAAAAAAACAAGAGATTCTCTATTTCATAAGAGAGAAACGTTTGTCTATTAAGACGGGGTTTTTTTGGGAAGGATACTGGAAATCTCCAAGTTCATTAAGGAAAACGGTTCATACAAACTAGAACAGGAGGGATTTTTTTATGGTTAAAAAAGAAGGGGGAGGTCATAATACGTCCTGCTTCTGTGATACTTGAAAACAAAATGAAGGATGTTGTTTTAATAACTTTTTTTTTTGCTTGGCTGATTCTGACCCTCTTGCACAGTCCCTAGAACTCACCAAGGTATTTTTTTCTATCCCTCCCCCCGTAAAAGTTGAAAGATCAAATGTATTCTCTTTGTAGGTGGGTGAACAGTCACTCACCCAGATGTAGCCACATATATATTTTATGTGTCTAAATATAAAATATACATTTTACAGGCACTTCAGCTCACTCCCCAGTTGCTCACAGGAGCCCAAAAATGTGTGTTCCAAAGGGGTATTTATAATAGACTTCAGTCAAGGCGGTGAGAGACGAAAAGCATTGTAATGGGGACTCTATGGGCATGAGTATCACATATACGTGACTCCATGTGTGGAGAGCTGATAAGGTAAAGAGAACTCTGTAACTTGCAAGTTGCAAAGCCATGACTGGGTTAGGTTAGATCCTTCATAACAAGTGGAAATTAAAAGTTGCAATCGCGGTCTGTTCCACACATAGTCTATTCTGTTCCTCGTTCGCTGTACTGGCTCTATGGAAAAGTCCTATAGCATTTAGTAGGGGATGATAACCTTCCATAGACCTTTTAGAAATCACCCTATAGAATTTGAGAGAGAATTAGATCCCTGATATAGAAGGCTACAGGCTGCCATAGAAAGGATTGCATCTTCTATTACATTTTATAGGCTTTTGAAGAGTAATGTCTATAGAATCCTATTTAATGTCCACAGAACTATATTGGTTTCATCCCTATTCAATTTTTCAGGACATTCCCGTAACAAGATATTTCTTCTCTTGGTCACTGTCTTTTAAACCTGTGTCAGGCAGCACCACCAATTTCCCACAACTAGGGTGAATCCCAGCTCCACTGAATTCAATGGCAAACTTCCCATTGTATTAAATGGGGCCAGGAGTTCAACTTTAGATTGGCAAGCTCCTTGGGGAAGAGATCATCTTTTTGTTATACGTACCACACCTAGCATAATGGGTTCTCTAGACGCTACCACAAGTAATGAATGGAAATACTAACTGGTTTCCAAATATTGGTTTATTTTGGTGTGGTTAGGGGTTAGCCTTATTCTACAGATGGGGAAAATGAGGCACAAAGAGTTTGTTAAGGCCAATGTTTTCAAAAGTGGCCACTGATTTGAGAACCCTCAGTCGTTGGGTTCTCAATTCAATGCACCATGGGCCTGATTGTCATAAGCTTCAAAAAAGCCGCAATTGAAAAACCAAACCAAAACCTTCCAGAGAAATATTTTCTCTTCCCAGCCAACACAATTACACTGGCCCAAGATGGGTTATATTCTGCCCTGGGCCAGTGCCAGATTTTAAGTGGGATATCTTTAGAACCAGCAGGGCCAGAAATTGGAGTTTTGTAATCCTTAAAAGGGGATTCCAAGTCTCCAAGGGTACACACAAAGCTTACTTCCAGGCAGGAGCATGCACAGGAATAAAATATGAGCACTTTTGGAGCGGCGCATTCTGTGCCCCTGCTGTGGTCCCAGGGCTGGAGGAGCTGTCAGCTCCCCCCACAAACCTGGGGCCAGAGGAGTTCTGTGCCCCGCCGATTACTGGGGGGAGGGGCATGCCCCTGCTTCCAGGGATACTGGACTTCAAAGTAGTGACATTTTTATGCATAGAAAAGGTACGCTAGGTCATGTTTAGAGAATGCAGCAATCCCAAACTCACACCCACGAATCCTTTATCCTAACACACACGCTTATTAAACTATGTATTTGTTAGACTACTTTACAGACCACACTCCTGAACAATAAGGATTTGTTCCAGTCAACATACAACAGAAAATAAAAAAACCCCGTATATACTGTATATTGACTTGAGGAAAGGGCCAGAAATACATGGTTTTGAATAGAAATGTCAGATGGTCCACAGATCTCCATGGAAGATGATGTATGGCATAACAGAAGGATGACTATTTTTCAAAGGCACGGGAACACCCACAGTTGCCGTCAGTAGGAAACTGGAAGACAGTGCACAAGTCGAAGACTGTGGGCTGGTGTAAGGAAACGAGCGAACTGGCAAAATAATGAGCGAGTGGAAAAATAAACCTGGATAATGCTTGACTTTCACTCACATTCTATCTAAGAACTGGGCCCTTAAACAGCAGTACTCTCCAATTTGCTCTAATGACAGAGAGATCCATTGCAAGTGTCTGCATTCGGTGAATTAGCAAGGAAGGAGCTTATCCAAAGCCCACCAATGTCAGTGGAAAGACTCCCATCTGCGGCAATGGGCTTTGGAGCAGGCCCTAAGCAAACAAAGGTGAAAATTAAAAAACCCTGGAGAATGCATCACAAAAATGTTTATTTACTTGGAGGACTGTTGTGTAGTTTGTAATCACTTAAAATATTTCAGAATCTGCTAGCTAATGGACTGCAGTCGGTTTGTAAAAAAAGCAATGCAGTTTCTTTGCCATAAAAGCCCTCACTACAGCACGGCCCGCTGTGAAATCTTTGCTGAGCATTGTAAAGGGACCTTTTGGAGCAAAACTTTCAAGGAACATAGATTAGGGAAGTGTGGAATAGCAAGGTTCAACTGTCATTTTGCACTGCCCAGATCACAGGTTTGCTAATACCTTGTCTTGAAGAAACAGAGCCAAGGAAAGGCTTATTTGTCACGCTTGGTTAGGAAACGTAAATTTAAGCAATTCCGAATCGAACATTTGCTCACCTTGGTTCCCCACCGGCGCCCCTGGAAACGATCGTCTTTCATCAGGCTGGACAGAATATCCTCCATCTTCATTTCGGAGACACTGATGCAGCAGAAAAGGAAACAAAAAATGGTAATGTCTCCTCTTTTCCCAAAGACGATGCACAGCTTTCTCTATGGCTATGTCTACACTGGCAATTGAACGACAAAACTTTTGTCTTTCAGAGGTGTTACCCCCACCACCCCTCAAAAGACAGAAGTTTTGCTGCGACAAGTGCCAGTGTGAACAGTGCTGCTCGCTGGGAGTAGACATCTTTTGTCGGCAGGGGAGCCAACAAACTGCAGCTACACTGTGTGACTTTTAGGGGCATGGTTGTGGCAACACAGCCCTGTCACTAAAAGCTGTGTAGTGGAGACATAGCCTACAGAAGCTGACTCGCTTCCTCACCAAGGGGATCAGATATAACCAGTGATCCCCAAAACCCCACAGAATGGTAAAGCGGGGCAGAGGGAACCAATGCCTAAAATTTCAGCCTGAGAATCCAGGCTCTGACATGATGCCCTATATGTTTTCTTAGTGTTTCTCACTCCCAACGAGTCTCACTTCAGCCACAATTTACATCACCATAACTGACACGGAACCCGGGAGATGTCTGAAGACCTGGAGTGAAATCTTTGTCCTACTGAAGTCAATGGGAGTCTTTTATATTGATTTCAAGAAGGCCACGATTTCACCCATAATCTTGCTCCCATTAAACTGAAGGGCAAAACTAACACATATTTCAGTGGTGCCGGATGTAACAGAACAGTAGCCATGGGTGGGAAGTGAAGAAGAACACTGTAGTCCATTGGAAGATTCTTGGCTCTCACCTACCATAAAGTCTTCAATAATTAGTACTAGTACTTCCAATTTTAAGGTTTAACTGAAAATTATTAATTTAGCTCTAGAGAAAAGAAGCAGAGTAAATGGGAAATATTAGTGTATTATGAAAAAAGTACCAGATAAAGTTTTCATATGGTTCTTATCCTCAGTAATTTTGAACTGGTCAGTTTTACAGTAATAATTAATAAGACAATGAACCTCTAACACACCTGGACGATCTCAAAGGACTTTAATAAACATTAAGGTGACCTGCAAAAGAATTGAGTTTGTGTACTTGTGTGTGCATATATATGAGAGAGAGAAATTCACAGATTCAAGGCCAGAAGGGACCATTCTGATCATCTGGTCTGACCCCTGTATAACACAGGCCACAGACCTTCTGCAAAATAATTCCAAAGGAGTATCTTTTAGAAAAACATCCCAGCTTGATTTAAAAACGGTCAGTGCTGGAGAATCTACCAATACCTTTGGTAAATTTTTCTAATGGTGAATTACTCTCACCATTAAACATTTATGTCTTATTTCCAGTCTGATATTGTCTAGCTTCAACTTTCAGCCGTTGGATCATGTAGTATTGAAGAGCCCATAATTAAATATTTGTTCCCCAGGTAGATACTCATAGACTGTAATCAAGTCACCCCTTAACCTTCTCTTTGAGTCTATGACTACAAGGCATGTTTTCTAATGTCTAAATCTTTAATCATTCTCATGGCTCTTCTCTGAACCCTCTCCAATTTATCAACATCCTTCTTGAATTGTGGACACCAGAATTGGACGCAGTATTCCAGCAGCAGTCACATTTATGCCCAATATAGAGGGAAAATAGCCTCTCTTCTCCTGCTCGATTCCCGTCTTTATATATCCCAGAATTGCATTAGCTCTTTTGGCCACAGAGTCAGACTGGAAACTCATGTTCGGCTGATTATCCAAAACAACCCCCAAATCCTTTTCAGAATCACTGCTTCCCAGGGCAGAGCCCCCATCCCGTAAGTATGGCCGATATTCTTTGTTCCTAGATGTATACATTTAGACGCATTAAAATGCATATTCTCTGCTGGCACCCAGTTTATTTAGTGATCCTTACTGCTCTGTATCAGTGGCCTGTCCTCTTCATTATTTACCACTGCCAATTTTTGTGTCATCTGCAAACTTTATCAGTGATGATTTTATGCTTTCTTCCAAGTCATTCAGCCCTCATGGGCCGAGTGTTTTTGACTCTAGCATAGGAAAGGTTTTCTCCCACATGTTAACAATCCCTCCCCCCCCCCCCCCCCCCCCCCCCCCAAAAAATATTGTGTTGAAAAACAAATGGTGAAAAGCAGGTATAAGCATTCATAGGTCATATCATGTGCCGATGGAAATTTTGCCATTGGCTTCAATACGACCAATATTTGGCTGTATGAACAGTACTGTATTAAGAATTAAACCAACGTTCTGTGAAAATTTGAGGGCCAAATACACTTTTTTTTTCCTGGCACATTATGCGGTTGCTTGTCCACATTTTTCTACCTTAGCAAACTCTGTGCCTGTGTGAAAGCATAGAGAGGCCCTTATTTTTAAATCACAGCATTCTAAATGTAACAAACAGAATTTTTTGGCCAAGTGCTTTTGCTTAATGCTGCCATGTGGAAGTCTCCGGGTCAACACACAGACCCATCATATCATTCCCAGCTCAACAAGGCATGGAGTGCATCCAAGTCTCCACTGGAACACACAAAGTTTACTTCCAGGCAGGCAAGTCAACCTAGATACAATTTACATGGAGCTACTATTGGGTGGGTGCATAACTGGTTGGAAAACCGTTCCCAGAGAGTAGTTATCAGTGGTTTACAGTCAAGCTAGAAGGACATATTGAGTGGGGTCTTGCAGGGATCAGTTCTGGGTCCGGTTCTGTTCAATATCTTCATCAATTATTTAGATAATGGCATAGAGAGTACACTTATAAAGTTTGCAGACGAGACCAAGGTGGGAGGAGTTGCAAGTGCTTTGGAGGACAGGATTAAAATTCAAAATGATCTGGACAAACTGGAGAAATGGTCTGAAGTAAATAGGATGAAATTCAATAAGGACAAATCCAAAGTACTCCACTTAGGACGGAATAATCAGTTGCACACATACAAAACGGAAATGACTGTCTAGGAAAGAGTACTGCGGAAAAAGGTCTGGGGGTCAGAGTGGATCACAATCTAAATATGAGTCAACAGTGTAACACTGTCGTAAAAAAAAGCAAATATCATTCTGGGATGTATTAGCAGGAGTGTCGTAAGAAAGACATGAGAAATAATTCTTCTGCTCTACTCCATGCTGATTAGGCCTCAACTGGAATATTGTGTCCCGTTCTGAGCGCCATATTTCAGGAAAGATGTGGACTGATTGGAGTAAGTCCAGAGAAGAGCAGCAAAAATGATTAAAGGGAAAACATGACGTATGAGGGAAGATTGAAAAAAATGGGTGTGTTTAGTCTGGAGAAGAGAAGACTGAGAGGGGTCATGATAACAGTTTTCAAGTACATAAAAGGTTGTTACAAGGAGGAGGGAGAAAAACTGTTCTCCTTAGCCTCTGAGGATAGGACAAGAATCAGTGGGTTTAAATTGCAGCAAGGGCAGTTTCGGCTGGACATTAGGAAAAACTTCCTAACCGTCAGGGTGGTTAAGCACTGGAATAAATTACCTAGGGAGGTTGTGGAATTTCCATTGTTGGAGATTTTTCAGAGCAGGTTGGACAAACATCTGTCAGGGATGGTCTAGTTAATACTTAGTGTGGCCTTGAGTGCAGGGGACTAGACTAGATGACCTCTCAAGGTTCCTTCCAGTCCTACATTTCAATGATTCTATAAAGGCAGCCTATACAGCCCTGCTGCAGGTACCAAGCAGCCTCATTGTCACTCAACGATGATGCTCTTCATGTGATTAAGGAGCTCCTAGGATCAGTTTATTCTCATCCAGAAAGATGGTGACAGCAACAAAGGACTGAGAGGCTTGGGGAAAAGAGTGGGATCAGCAGGATTTTTCCATGCCTCACCATCCCCCAAAACAAAACAGTGGAAAGGACTTTGTTTTACTAGCTTGCAGCATCCATTTCCCAGCCAAGTTATTCCTCTTTCCCACTAGATCTTGCAATCATTACAACTGACTGCAATGTTACTCGGGTTAGGGCTGATTGGACACAGACTCCCTGTTGGATAAGCTCACTCACCAAGTCTGACATAGCCTCAGCGGCCATTTTCAATGCCAGCCCTAAGACTTTATTTTCTTTCCTTTCTGCGATCACAGTCAAAAAAGTGAAACTTCAACATCTCTTCCTGGTTACGTGTAAAACCAATGCCCTGCCTGTTTGTGATCATTAAAAATCCCATGGAGCCTTTTGCAATAAAGGAGACAATCTGGTGTCATAGCCAAGTGTCACAAGAGGTGTTTATTTTCATGTAAAGCCAAAGTTGCTCCACCAAAGTCAATGGAGTTACTATGGATTTATACCTGTTTACAGAAGAGCAGAGTTTGGACCAGTGTTTAGGAATCTTTCTGGATCAAAGGTGTCATAGGAATGTAAGGATTCTGAAAGGTATTATTTTTGTTTTCTTAAATTTGGTGAATTCAGAGATTAATAATAATACTCTGCACTTCAGCGTCTGCATCTGAGGATCTCAAAGCACTTTACAATAGGAACTGATCTCGATCCTCACAATACCCTGCAAGACAGGGAGAACAATAGTGACCTATTTTGCAGCTATGGAAAAAGAGCACAGACAGGTTAAATAACTTTTCCCAGGTCACACAAGGAATCAATGGCAGAACCAGGAACGGAACCCAAGAGTAAATACTGACAGCTCCACAATTTATTTGCTAAATCACACTACTAAATGCAAGCATGGCACATGGGAAAGCTTCCCCCTACCGTTCTGCTTACGAACCTTGATCGTGACCTGCAGTACCACACCATCTCTGCTGTTTCAGTCCTACCCAGTTAAAGGAACCAACGTGAACACAACTTCTTGCAACATCAAGTTCATGACATGCCAAGGAAGGAGCAGAGCCAGTCCAGAGAAGTTATGATTCGGTCCAAAAGGTTGTGAGTTATGGTTCTGCATTGGCCAAGATTCCAGCCTATGTGGAACGCAAGCATCCGCTCTTATGCAGCTAGGAAATACTGCACAGAGAAGATTCCTTCACAGAGAATGTAGAGGTAGAGAAAGGAAAGGGGAGGGAGGGAATGGAAGGAAGGGAAATGGAGCATAAAAAGACAACTGAGGATTTTTCTGTTTGTTTTTGAAAAGCATAACTGTAAATTAAAACATAAATGGCAACCACTTAACCAAGAGAAAGGCATTTCTCCCCATACCCCCAAAGGTTGCTTTGACAGAGCTATGAATGAACATGTCAAGCCTTTGACAGTGATTTGCCTGAGATATGTCACCCCCTTCTCCTCTCTCCTGGCGTGGTGCCAGCTCACAGCCTTATAGATATGCGAACTCAGTTCACAGCAGGGAGCATCATGCAAAGGGGGAATGGGGGATATGTAAGGGGGGAAATGACTCGTGCCTTCACGTGGATACGCTTTCCTTCATAAATTAGTTAGGCAGCCGTTAGGAGATAAAGAAATTATCTGATGGCTGTCGAAGCAGGCGCCGCTAGATTACACTTGAAGGAACTAAAAGATACATAAGCAAAAAATATATATATCCATATCTCGCCGACTTTCTTCTGCTTCTTGCTTCCTTCCTTTGAAGGAAAAGCTTTTAGTTACAAACAGGGCTGAGGCAGACCATTGTGGAATCTAACCTTAAAAAGAAGAGGGAAATACATATGAAATGACAGGGAGAGAGAGAATTTCTGGCTAGGGAGGGAAAACGTAACATTAAATTACGCACAGCAAGAAAACAAAATTGCAAAGGAAACCATACAGCATTCCTGAACCCACTGGGTATTACCATTCTCAGCAAAGCCAAAATGGAATGGTTTTGGCAAAGCCTAACCCTGCTCTGAGATCTTAGAAGTCAAATAACGACTTTAGGTATAGATGAAAATTAACTGAGAGTGATTTCCGATTTCAAAGGTAGTCATTCCTAATTCTGAAATAGATTTTCATCCAGGAACAAGCCGCGGCTGCTCTGATTATTTATGATTGTCAACAGTTCTGAACCTAAACCCAATGCCCACTGGGGGAGGAAAAAATCCGCCTGACCAGATCCTCAGCTGGCATAAATCAGCATAGCTCTGTTAATTTACAACAAAACTCCAGCAACCTGTCTTGCTAGAAACACACATTTTACCTAGTATTTTACATATCGATAAACCCATCAGGACTTAATTTAAAGCATATTTTAAGCTAAGCAAAGAAACAAAATACAAACCCAAACAACTTATGCAGGCTTCATAGAAAGATACAAAGAAGATCCGGGAACAAAAGTTATCAGGGCAGTCCAGCGCCTGCTGTCTTTTGCCCTCTACCCTAATTTAAATTGTCAGGATTATCACCGTAATGCTCAGTTTATGAAGTGTGGGGGCAATTTGTATGGATGGCACTTGCTGCCCTGAGCTTCAAGCTGCCTTTCCGAATCTTTCTGGTAATTCATCAGCACTCCTCTCTAGTCTGTTGCCCCCTCACATACACTGGCACGATGATTTGGAAGAGAACAAGATATGCCACTACATACAAGCCAAGCCACCCGCCTGCCCCAATTAGACACACATTTTTCCGATCAGGTAACTGTGGGTGAATTACACTCCACTCTTCTAGAGGCCCGTAATCTTATGGCAAGCAAGTTTTATTACGAGGATTACATTGAAAAATCAGACAATATACTCAGTGTAATTTGGCTGTACTGATTTCAGAACGGCTAAAATACATTCACATACAACTCCTCCGGGCAAGCTGTGGCACGCAACATCTAAGGACACCCAGTGAGCCGCGGCCAGCTCAACAACAGGTCTCCTTAGCTGGTATAACTGCTCAGGAGACACTGCTCCTTAAACGTGTCAAAAATACCCCAAAGGATGAAACTTTGCTAATTAAAATTAAAGTAAAATAAAAACAGGCAGTTTTACCTCTTTACCCCTTCCCGTCAAAGAAACAAAAATAAACTTTCCATCTGGAGTTAAAAACTCACAATAATGTGGGATTTCACCTTTAAAATGTCAGTGCTACTTGTTACATGGGGGGGGGAGAGGGAGAAAAATCTGTCAGCTTAGACCTCCATGTCTTGCTGGTGTCTGCTTAATAGATTGTTTCCTGGGATGATGAATGGCTCTTTGTTAGACCACTAAACGGCTCACCGCCTAGAAGAATCCGCTATTTGTTGCCAATGTTAGTTTATTTCAAGAATTCAAAACCAAACTAGAATCTGGGCGGCTCCACCCCATTTATACACCCACAAAATAAAAGCCAGTTCGTTTGTGTATTGTTGTTTACGGGTCTGCACTGCAGTGATTTGACTTGGCTGTTGCTCTGAACGACAAGAGACATTGATACGAGAAGCACAGGAAGGCGTGAATGTCCAAATGGCTGGTGAGGCGGTTGGGACAGGGTGGTAGAGTAAAGAGCGCTCCAAAGCAGCAGTGATTAGCAAGGATGGGGAGGATTCACGCTAGGATGCACAGCCCTGGTTAGAGGTAGGCTCTTTCCCTCCTAAATTGTTAGGAAGACTTTAGTGTTCACAACAACTTCAGGACTGATGGCTCCCAGACACAGAACTCCTATTTATGCACAACGCAGGCAGAGGCAGTACAAACTTCTCCCACGTCTCTATGGACCTCATGTTGGGTCACCTCTAAGGGTCAGAAGGCAATTCAGGCTTCATGACACGTTCATCCTTGGTTTTATTCAGGAGGGAGCTGAGAGAGGGACTAACAGGGTGGTGGGTTTTATGATGTGGATGCTTGTCCATTGAGAACTAAGACCGCATTTCATGCAGACTGCCGAACAGCCATCCATATGTAGGCTCTGGGCATCCTGTCTGGCCTTCCTCAGCCCTACTCCCACATTCTTTGACTAGCCAGAGCTGGCAAGTGCTGCTGAAGCCTCCTCCCCGGGCTTTGCAAATACATCTCACTCTGTGCCTGCAACACTCATGTCATGCCAGTGCCGGGGCCCTGTAGTTCTACCAGACTCTCGTAAATAGGACTTGCAACAGTCTCTACTATTGCAGTCCTGGGCCTAAACATATGGCACAGCTTGGTCAACTCTCTCTCAACTGTGACCTCTAACTCCCCAGTTATGCCAGTCCTGGATTTCTGCATGAACTTTGACAACATGGGCAAGTGTCCAGTAGCCATTAGAGATGCTCACTTGACTTGTGACCTCCAGTAGGCAAGGTCTGAATGCACCGCTTTAAAGGTAACAATTGTGCACAATAGATCCCTTCCTTGCCATCCCCCCCACAGTAAATGTGTCATACTGATGATTTTATAGGTGTTAGTTCTCTCTTTTTGCCATTCTGTGGCTAGTCCTGAAGCACAAGAATTAATAACTCTTATTAAAACCCGTACAAGACCCAGTCCCTCTGCAAGTGCCATGGAAGGTTAATTAGCTGAGATGAGCTGAAACTTTTGTTCAGGTTTCTGACTCACTTAATCTTGTGAGAAGCCAGCGAGTTGACATATTCTGCCTCCGAAGGAGTCAGGACGAGCAAGCTGTTCCCGTGACAGCCAATCCGAGCCGTCCTCCCAATTCGGTGGACGTATTCTGCAGGCGAAGCCGGAGCGTTATACTTCAAAAGGAAACAGGAGAGAGAAAAGGAGGAATTAACAGAACACAGTGTGTTAATTATAAACAAGGCACCTCGTCTATTAACCTAGAAAGGATCCGGGGGCCTTGCCTTCCTTAGAAAGGGGCTGTTTATAAAGAACCCATCGGACTGATCCCTGGAACCATCACTCAACCCAGCCTCATCAGCCATAGCAGGGTTTTGACATGAGAATGTGACACATTGGCCAAGTTTCAGATAATAGGACAGTTTCCCCGTCTCAATGTCTCTCTTCGCTTTTTACATTTTATTTCTACACAGGCTTGTCAGTAATCTGTTTGCCTTTTTTTTTTTTTTTTTTTTTTAAAACAAGATTGCCCACACAGAGCAATAAGCTGCCTGCGGTACATTTGAGAGGAAAGCTGCCAGGAGAAAGGAGAAGGATTCAAATTCAAAGTCAGGCTAAATTGCTCTGGTTTATTTAAAGTGAATCGGTGCTAGTTACTCGGCAGAAAACAACCACAAGCAAAGTACCGGTGCACAGCTCTTTATGTTGGAGGTAGGTGAGGGATACAGACCAATTGTCTTTCCGGCTCTACCCATCAAACACTATTAACATTTTGATTAAGTGCCCAGTAATAAACCAGTGACACCCATTTACTTCAACAGGCATTAAATTTGCAGGATCTGGTCCTATAAAGTGGGACACTTCCTCCCCCCAACCTTCTTGGAAAACCATCACACAGAGATACTGCTTAGAAGTAAGCCCTCTGTGTTTACCTGGAAAAAACCCAACGACCAAAGCCCATTTTAGTGTTTATACCTGCGCCCTTTGGCAAAATCTCCACTGGCTAGAGGTGTGAATAAGATGCTGTGAGCAATCTAATTGCTCCCTGCAGGTCAGTGCTCAGGGACACTGCTCTCAGGACATCGGAGCTTTCGCCTTCTGGACAAGCAGAAGTCACCCTAGGCCTTAGATAATTTGCACTGTGTTCAAGCATTGGCAACTATATCTTTGGATAAATAAATTGGGCCCGCAAACTAAAGACTTGGCCCCCATCCTCCGCTGACTGGCTATCTTTTTTTTTTTTTTTTTTTAGCTAAAATTAAAATCAGACTAATTACATTGAGGGGTGTGTGTAGCGGGGTGGACACCCTGCTCCTGCCCTGAGGAGGTTAAAGCAGCCCTGGAGAGGGCTGTGGCGGAGAAATGCTAGGCTGATTGGGGGGAGCAGCCACAGGTGGGGCTACACCCCAGTCAGGCCACAGCTGGCCCTATAAGAGGGCTGAGAGCCAGAGACTGACAGAGACACTCTCTCTAGCTCCCTAGAGAGAGAAGGACCTGGCTGCCTGGGAAGCTGAGGAGGGTACCTAGGGTGGAGCAGTGCTGGGGAAGGGCAGAAGGAGCTGGGGAGCTCATGCCTAGCTAAGCCCCAAGCTGCAGGCCGAGTTAAGGGCCCACAAAAAGGGTACTAGGGCTGCAGAGGGGTGGCTTAGGAATAGGCAGAGGCAGCTAGTCCAATCCCCCTTGCTGATGATGAGTGGTTTATAGACTGCAGTCTGTCCCAGTGAGCGGGGGCTAGATGGAGACTGACAGTAGCCACTGAGGCAAGGTGGGGATAGAGGGTAGGGGGTTCCCCTGGGAGGGGAGGCCCAGAGACTGTGGGTTGCTGAGGTGGGCAGAACCCCTGGGCAAAGGGCACCAGGGTCCCGGAGGGACACGGGGGCCAGTGGCAGACAAGACATCATCCGGCCTGCAGAGGGTGCTCTGGAGCGGGAAAAGAGCGAATTCCCTGGACAACCAGCAGGAGGCGCTGCGCCAGTGAGTCATCGCCCCGCCACAACGTGCTAGAAATTAAAAAGCTGTTTTGTTGGTGAACACACCATGCTATTACCCAAGTGTCATTTAGGGTCCATCTACACTGCTGCTGGGAGGCGGCAACACTTTAGGCCAGCTGCCCAGGTACGTACCTAGGATCTTGGACAGGATTATACTTGGGCAGCTAGTTTGAGCTGCTGTCACAGCCACATTGCTAATTTTAACATGCTGGCTCGATCAAAGCTAGAGCGAGCACAAATTACACCCCCCAGCTGCAATGGAGATGGACCTTTAGTACGTGAAAATCTTGGGTTCAATATTTCTCCTTGTATTTTTCAAAGTCAACTTGTAAAACTTACAATTATTTTAAAGTTAAAAACAGTATTTCACATACACTCCTCTCTCCCTCAGTCCTTGAACTTACAACCTTGGCTTGATCCAGCTCCCTCTGAAAAGAAGGGCAAATCCTGCTGGGGAACAAGAGGGTACCTGGAAATCCAGTGACCCAGAAAGAAGCTTGGGCCCCGATCCTGTGGGAACTACTGCACCTGTGGACTACGGCACTTACACAGAGTCTGTAGGACTCGACCTTGCATGGACCCCCGGCTTTCCGGGACTGTATCCAGGTATAAGAGTATCAATACAAGGTTTCACTTGTCTGAACACGAGGGTATAATATTTATTTACACGCGCACACATGGAAACCTACCTGAACAATCCATGTGACCTGAGGCAGGTCTAATCCTCGTGCTGCGACATCCTTTAAAAGTAATTTAAAAAAATACAATTTTTAAAAATTGCTTAAAAAATAAAGGCAGATACAATGCACTCAGAATGATCAATATTTGGGGAGATGCAGAGTTTAAGGCTATGGGAGTTTTACATACTTTGGTTTTTAAACTTTCTATCCGTCTCCATTTAAACAATGTTTCTGAGTTAAACAAACACAAAAGTCAAAAAAGGGTTTTTACAAAACATGAAATATTTTAATTATTTTGGGCCAGACCCGAACAGATGTAAATATACCCATTTCAATGGAGTTACGCTGATTTATGCTAGCTGAGTCTTTGACCCTTTAAATTCTATGGGAGAGATTCTGCCACCCTCATGCTGGTAATGCCTTGCTTCTTGATTTGTGCCACTGAAGAAAATGGAAGTGCTCAGACAGTAAGATACTACCCAATGTGACTAAGGGTGGCAGTATGTAGCCCTGTGAAAACAATGTTACTGTTTGAATTTAAGCCTTCCAATGCAATGTTTGCAATCTGGATGCCGCAGCTTGTGTTAGTGCATGAGAGCCTAGGAGTGGAAACCGACTTGCCCGAGTTTACTTTCCAAGCACCTGCTTCTTATTTAAAAGGCCAACAAGCACTTCAGTAGAGACCAAGACTTGCAGGGAGCAGGTGGGACCTGATCTTGCCATTTGATTTACACCGAACAGGTTTTGATTTGAAGCAATAAAACTCAACCCTGAAGAGAAGGGTCTGAAATCCTGCCACGGCTGGGAGAGTTATATGAAGCACTGTCTAGTGAACTGGCCCACCAACTTACAGAAGGACTTTTGAGTGAGGTCCTTTGACATACCCACAGCCAGTGCAGATTACAAACAAACCTCTTCAAACAGGTCTTAAGCTTTCAATATTGCCCTCCAAAATAGCTTCAAAATCCGCATCCCTGATTTTCTGCAGCATCAGTATCATCCTTACACATTCCTTGGATTTAGCAATCGCCCCACTCAGTACAGTGGAGGTATGCAGATTTGACTCTGCTGGGAAATGTTTTGGAACACATGTATCTTTCAGCTCGTTGCAAAATAGAACACATTAAGAATGTAAGCAGGAGCCTAATGTGCTAAAAATGTGTCAGCCGCCCACTGAAGTGTTTTCATGCAACTCCCACGCACGTGAAAGACTAGGGAGCCGAAGTTGCAGCAGCAAAGGCCTTCCCATGAACGCCAGCCAGGTTACACTGTGGCTCCAAGTGAAGTCAAACAGGAGCCACTTTGCACAGAGCCCACTTAGGACATGTAGACACCTGCGGCTGGCCTGTGCCAGCAGACGCAGGCTCATGGGGCTTGGGCTCAGGGGCTGTTTAATTATGATGTAGTTTGGGCTTGGGGCTGCAGCCTGAGGTCTGGGACGCTCCCACCTTGCAGGGCCATAGAGTCTGGGTTCCAGCCTGACCCCCGACATCTACACTGCAATTAAAGAGCCCCTTAGCCCATGTCAGTTGGCACAGGCCAGCCGCGGCTGTCTAACTGCAGTGTAGACACACCCTTAGACGTCAACACATCCTTTCGTTCTGAAGCGCTCATTATGAAACGGCTCACTCCTACAGTCAGATGAGCAGAGGTGCAAAACGTCACATAAGAACATGAAAGCAAATAAATAAGGAGAAATCAATTTTGCAGCAGTATGGACGATCAGAGAGGCCAATACCCCCTGTTCCTCTGACAAGCCCCAGGTTGAGAACCACTGCTGTAAATAGCATTATCCCCCTTGTACACTTGGGAAAGCAGAGAGAAAAATGAAGAGGTTAATTCTTGTCCTAACGGAGAGTCGGGGTAGGAGCCGGGATTAGAATTTAACAGGAGTTCCAGGCTCCCAGCCTCCCGCTCAGTTCATTAGGCCATGCCGCCTTCTCGGTATCAGCAGCAGGATTCAGTTTAGTTTGCTAATTACTAACATTTTTCTCTTGCGGATTAGACTAGCCTTTTAAAACTAGGTCATGTGATTTACTGGTAATTGGAAAGCTCCGCAAACCTTCAAAGATTCCTCAATATCAGCCCACGGGGCTCTCTTGTGGATCTTATTCCTATAAACGGTGTAACGTGAAAGCAGCACAGTACAGTTAGGAGGTAGAACTCTCAGCCTACTCGCCTTCTGCTGCTGGCACACCCCATATGCGATGAGATTCTTACTTCATAAACCTTCATAAAATATTCTTTGGGAATCTCCACTGGGGAGGTACCAGACAGAGCTACAGAACGGTGGGGATAAAGATCCATTTTACAAGCACTAACTAAACGAGATGGTCACATTTAGCTGTTCTCAATGCTCCAGAGGTTACATTGGGTACGTCTTCACTACCCGCCGGATTGGCAGGTAGTAATCGATCTAGCGGGGATCGACATATCGTGTCTCGTTAAGACGTGATATATCGATCCCCGAACGCGCTCCCCGTCGACTCCGGAACTCCACCAGAGCGAGCGGTGGTAGCACAGTCGACGGGGGAGCTGCGGCCATCGATCCCGCGCCACGTGGACCCCAGGTAATTTGATCTAAGATACTTTGACTTCAGCTACTCTATTCGCGTAGCTGAAGTTGTGTATCTCAGATCGATCCCCCTCCCAAGTGTAGACCAGCCCATCCTGGCATCAGTGAAGTCAATGAGGTTTAAATTTGATTTGGCCAACTCCTTCAGTTCCGCCCAGCTATTCGATTCCATTCTTAAGACCCAGTTAATAGAAGTGGGATTTACCACACTCAACAGATCTATGAGAATGAGCGCTGACTCGCCCTGGTCCACTTTATAACTAGATACGCTGCCAAACTCAATGAGTTGGAGCACACCAGGCACAGTACAATGCAGGTCAGTAATGAACATGCTAATATCATCTCTAGTACAATTAGGGCCAGATTTGCACATGGCCTCCATTTCTGCAAGTGGAGTTTTGTGCCCACAAGTAACTGTCCCTATGCTTTTGAGCCCCAAAGAAATTGCTGGTGCAAATATCAATAATTCCATCTCTACCCAGCTGTTCTGAAACACAACCAGGTAGTTATCACTTAGCTACGAAGAGCCAGGCCTGCAAATCAGTGAGTGCAAAAAGGAGACCACAATTATTTGTTGGCACAAGAACTGCTCCCACAAAAACAGAGGTTTGGGGCTGAAAATCTGGCTCTTAATTTCACATCTTTAGTGGAAACGATAGAGACCCAGGGATTAGAGGTGAGAAAATACTATTCTGCATCCCTGAGGAAGTCCAGAGGATCTTCCATTTAATGCTCCCCTTAGTTTTTCCAAGGCACATGACACAAAGCGAGAAAATGCTCTTTGCAGCCTATCAACACCACTCCTTAATCAGCTGTAGGGATCCCTGCTGGCCCAAGCCAGGAGCTCCTCCTCCCACCTGGTGCCTGAGTGCACTGCCTCCACAGCTCTCAACAGCGATGGGCCTTCCAGCCGGCAGTGGGAGGAACATGGAGGCTATTTTACAGGAATGATGTGAAAGGAACAGCAATAGAGCAATAAGAAAAAAAACGCAGAAGCCGTATACACGTGTTTCATCTGATCCCATCTGCAGCTAGACGGGAAGCCGCGGAAGGGCATGGCATCAGGACGTATCCAGCCTGGGGAACCATTGAAATTGGTGGAATTTCTGCTCTCACCGATTCTTGTCACCAGATTGTGTTAGTTGCCTGTGGCAGGACGAGGGGTCGGGGAAGTGACTGAGGAAGCTAAACAAGGTGAATTGCCACAAAACATTACAGATGGACATGAAACTTTTGCTTGGGCCTCGGTTCACTTGGTCGCTCTTGTGCAACCTAATGACGGTGAAAGAAATCACTAAAGTCGCTTTTGAAAGACACTCAATGGCGAGGTCTTGAAGACCCTGGGCTTGACAATTGGTTGCCTACATGAGGCCTAGAAGTACAGATGGAAGGCAGCTTGCTCAGGTGCCAGGCTGTCAGTTGGATTAAAATGACTCATTTATTTACCAAAGAACCTCACAAAGTGCTTTAGCTAACAGGGAGAGAGGGCCTAACAGCTCTCCAAGCTGGGGAAGGAGCTATCGTGCCTACCCGGCCTGCCAAAAGTCATTACTGCCGAGTGTGGAAAGCCATCAGCAGGGTAGAGACCCCCACCGGCAGGGTGACAGATTGGGCTGCGTAATCAGAGGAGGAAGGAGAGAGCACAGAAGCTGTCAGAGGCGAAAGCTCTTGGCTGGGGCCGCCAGAAAACTGGCAAGATGAGTTAGCGTGACTGAATAAACAGCAAACAATCTCCAAATGATCTTTCCTCTCTCCCTGGAAGAGATGAACTTGTTTAAAAGGCACATCCCAAAGGAAGCTGCGCAGAACTTTAACTGCAGGAAACCCTTGGAGAGTCACAGCCTCTCTATTCTTTGTTTGCCAGACTACTTTGCATGGAAAAAAAAAAATTATATTATATAAATAATAAAAGAAACAAAGCATCACAGGGACTGCCACCGTGGAAAGATGAGTGAGAGAGATGCCAGAGTCACAGAGAAATAAGAAGGAAGAGGGATTTTTTTTTCCCCCACGTCTCTTTGTTAAGTAACAGAAGCCTGGGTTTAGTCAGCAAGACCTGGCACCTTCTGGGTACAAAGCACGTAGAGGGCTTTGTAGTAAAGGGGCTGGGAACTCCCCCACGTGAAACATTTTCATTGCTAGTCAGGGAATGACAACTGTATAGAAGGCACCGGCTGTCAGATAGAGCAGTGAACTAGTGGGCAGGAGGAAGGCACATTTCCTGGCTGCCCCGGGGACGTCTGTGTTAGGTGGCACCTGCAGTTCAGGAATAGTGCTAAGTGTCTCTCTTTCCCTAAGGTATTTATATGGCCCACATCTTCCAGACAGGGCAGTGAGGCACACAGAGAGAGGAAGGGCTTGTCTGTGCAAACACTTCCTTTGTGATAAGCTGGGGTGTGACTTGACCCTGCACTAGTCCGCACATGCTAAGGATCCATGTGGATCCTGCAGCTAAACACTAAAAGTTCCTTCGTGTGCTTTAACCAATTTCCATTTCATGGTGGGGGTAGGTAAAGCGCACTAGGGAACCGTTAGGGTGCAGCAGCAGGGTCCACGTGGACAGTTAGTGCTCAGCAGGCTAGTGTAGGGTAGATTTATACCCCGGCTTGCCACAAACTAAATGTTCATACAGACAAGCCCTCTGTGACATCCTCAGGATTGCAGAGGACGGCTGTAGTAGAAGAGGGAACAGAATCCAGGTCTCCAGAGTCCCACAAGTATCTTTCTGTCTGTTCCCCTTCTTCTTATTTATCTTCTCGTCTGTCCCCACCCTACACCCAAGCGCCGAGTATCTTGTAAAGGAGGTTGTCGTAGACTGCGTCTCCTCTCCCAGTCCAGCTTCCTGTTGGAATTGTCTCTTCCAGGAGCAGGTCCCCGGCAAATTGAGGTACCCAGCAAATTGATTCATCTCCTTCTCTTTGTCCAAGGCTCAGTCTCTGCTCTCTACTTCTACCTGGGAAGAAGGTAACTGAAACTTCCCGTTCTCTCACTTCCCACCCAGCCCCACTGCAGCTGGATCCTGTGAGCCCCAGGAACCAACACCAACTTCCCAGCTGTTTATAAAGGGTCCATGCGGAGTATAAATGTACTTAACTAAAGATCACCAGCCCAGAGACATACTCCTGCAGCCGCCTAGTCATGACTTGAGACAAAGGAACAAAGCAGGGCACAAACCTAGGAACCACTCCTGTTTAAAAACAGGCTAGTTCTCCAACTGCCTTTGCCTAGATTTGTGCTAAAGATGATCGCGGCACATAACTAGAAAGCAACAGGCTGTTTTAAGGAAGCAGAAAGCTTCACCCACCACCAACTGCTGTGCCCTCGCGTGATGCGGTACAGCAGTTGGTATGCACTGCAGGTCTTAGATGTCGAGAATCACCCAGTTAAAACCATGGCACAATGATTAGCAGGAGGAAGAGTGTTAAGCCACCAGTCTTTCATTTCTGTGGATTCTGGGTTCCAAACCTGGATCAAAGTTCCAAGTGAAAAGGAATTTTCAAACCAGCCCTTTGTGCCATGTGACCGGCTCAGAAGAGGTGGGAATGTATCGAAATTCAGCAATGAGGTGCATTTGCACAGCTGCACCATGCTCATTATAATGCTCCCTCTCTTCTGTGGGTGGATTTTGCTGCTCACTGCCTTTGCACTTCATCCAGCCACTTAATGCAGATCTGAATGTGTGCACTGATGGGGGATGGAGGGACCAAAACTACAGACTCGATAACTTTGAACATATGCCACACAGAAAAGACAACGTGTTTATGTTCCATCTGCACTTCTGCAGAAAAATGGAGCAATATGTTGTTAGCAAACCTACATTTACTACCCATCGAACCTTCACACAGCCTTGCATGCTGCTTTCTAAATTGCGGTTGGCTTGTAATGAGCTACTTCCCTGAAAATGCTTTTAATATATAGCATGAGCACAGATTCTAGTAAATAACAGTTATATAGTATTTAGCATTACCTGGTATTACTTTCAAAGTATTTTACAAACATCAGTGAATTAATAAGATTTACAGCCCTCCTCATGTCGCGGTAGATAAATAGTCTCTCGATACTGTTGGGGGAAACCGAGGCACTGTGACTTGATCAAGGTCAAGCAGCAAACGGAAGTGGGGCGTGGACTAGCATCAGATGGGCACATTTTGCAGGTGTCACAATCTGGGAGAAGCAACACACTGAGTCAAAGGCTCCTCTATGCAGGCTTGGTAATCCCAGTGCAAACTATGGCTTTTACATACCATACAATAAACTACAACCCCCCCCAAACCTGCCACCTTTTTCCTTTAAGAACAATGTGTCACAGTAACGAGAGTAATTTCAGAGCTGGAGAGGGTTTCTCAGCTCTAATTACTCCTGATCACTGTAATTTACAAGTTTGCCGTGTGTCGAAATCACCAAGATTCACACGTTTTCAGATCAACAGCTGACACTATTAGAGAGCAAATCGTGCAGCCTTCTGCACCATTGCAGCAGGCTAGCTGTGGCACGGACGGGTCAGAAGCTAGAAGTGGAAGGTGCCACATCTACACAAGGGTGCCTGCAAACTTCAGTAGAGCATGGCAATTTCCCTCCCCAACCCTGAAGGAAGCTTGAAGGGCAAGCCATGGACAGCAACAAAGCAAAACACATTTATAATGAAGTAGTCCTCTGGTTGGTCTTCCCTTTAATCCCTGCATGTTTGTGTCTTTAACCTTGGAATAGTCATCAAGTCAGGACAGCTTTTCGTTTACTGCACAGGTCGGGCAAGCTGCCACAGACAGACACATTTTCCAAGACATGCAGGTATACAGACACTTTACATATGGTGCCTTCCATGCAAGGATCATAAAGTAATTTACGAAGAGCGGTAGAATTCCTATTCTACAAGCGAGGGAAACTTCAGCATACAGCAGATAAATGACTTTCCCCTAGAAAGTCGGGATTAGATCAAGGTCTCCTATCACCCAGTCATCCGCTCTAACCAGTAGACAATACTGCCTCCCAGATCAAGACCCATATAGTCTTTTGCATGTTACATTCTACGTTACCTACAGTGCAAAGTAAGATGCCTGTCTTGCATTGTAAGAACTCCTGGAACACTGCTGTCCTTTCCTAGAGGATAAAAGAAACACAGCACGTTTATACTCTGTTGTAAAGCAAATAAAGAAAATTTAACAGTTTATGTTTGAACCCTCTTCATCTTCCATCATTTCTGTCCAGCTTCAAGAAGTGGGTGGAATTCTACGGCTCCATCCCAGCACCTTAGGAGATTTGGAAGTGAAAAAATCTATGGCAATAGTGGTGTCACTCCACACAGTAAAGACTATCACACCATCAAGGAAAGTGCAACGTCTGGGGTGCTGGCCCAAATGCATACGCCCAACTCAAGATGGCCAACATCCCAAGGGCTTGTGAAGTCGCAGGTGGGTGATGTTAGTATGGTGAAAAGGATCACCTGTATCTGTGGGGAAAGGACCCACCAAAGAAGGAAACAGTAGTTTACATTGGACTAGAGGGAGGCAGGTCTAGTTGCTGGCTTAGGGTACATCTACACTACAGGGGGGAGTCGATTTAAGATACGCAAATTCAGCTACGTGAATAGCGTAGCTGAATTCGACGTATCGCAGCCGACTTACCCCGCTGTGAGGACGGCGGCAAAATCGACTTCTGCGGCTTTCTGTCGACGGCGCTTACTCCCACCTCCGCTGGTGGAGTAAGAGCGTCGATTCGGGGATCGATTGTCGCGTCCCATCGGGACGCGACAATCGATCCCCGAGAGGTCGATTTCTACCCGCCGATTCAGGCGGGTAGTGTAGACCTAGCCTTAGAAATAACTCTGCCTGGGAGAGTCTATGAGGTTCCCCCTAGTGGTCAAGTTGGGTTAAAGCACTGTGACAGTGGAAAAAAAAAAATCACTGCTTTCCCCTCCCCCAATCCATGCAGCACTCCCCTCTTGGGGGGTTTACGTATTAGAATCATCAACTGCTGCGCTGAATGAAACATTTTCTCAAACCCACTCTAAAGCGAGACCCTCCCTGCCATTCCCCCATCAGCATCCCCAGGAAGAGGCTTGCATGTGGGGAAGCAGCTTAGCCTTGTCACCAAGTCCTGGGCCATATAAACTGAATTCTCACCGGAGACGTCTCTCACCCTAACAGAGCTTGGAACATGGGCTCATCTGACATCACCTCACACAGCTCTGCCCAGACCTGACACAGCTCTACCAATTCACCTTCCTGAACTGAGGCTGTTTATTGCATCCAATCACACTGTATTTTCTTGTGAAATAAACAGGGACTTTGACTTACATCACCCCATCAAACCCACGTGAGGCAATCCTTGAACCCAGGTCTCCAGAGGCAAATGGCTAATGCTTTAATTTACTGTACCACCTGGTCTCCGCCACCTCGCCTCTCAGCTGAGGGAAGTCAGTCAACACGTCCCAATCTACTTTCCTGAGATGTCTTAGATCTCACCCTTTCCATTTCTCTAGCTCAGGCTGTCTCTAGCCTCAAGAATATCACACTTCTCTTTGGTATCTATTGCCAGCAGTTTTTAACCCCCAAGGTAAAACTGCCCCCACGCTCCAAGCCTTGCTCCAACTCCGAACCCGAGGAATATAGGTCTATTTCTAGCAGAGGGCTAGATGAAAGAGACGTCTATGGAATCTTTACCCATTTGCCCCCCGGCTGGACATATCATTCTGTTCTGAGGAAGGACAATAGAAGCCTGGGCCCCTCTGACATGCCCAACCTTCTCCCAACAAAAACGAAAGAAAAGAACACGTTGCATCTTGTTGACACCGACAGCAGCCGTGCTCAGCAGTACCATATGGGATCCACAATTTAGCTCCATTAATGCTCTTAATTTGAAGACATCAAGCACTAATTACACACTGGGTACTAAAAAGGCAAAACCCTTCCCTTGATGCCAGCTACTTAGTGGTGTTCTGTTGCCTTAACAGCTGGTCAGGGTAGAGTCGGACCAGACCAGGCCTGCTCACTCTCAGGCGGGCAGGCTGAGGGAAGGCCAGACTGCAGGACAGTGAAGCACATGTTCCTGGTCTTGGCAGGATGGGAATGAGTGAGAAAAACAATGGCTCTTCACCTCTTGCCTCATCAAATGAGCACTGTTCATTTGCCATCTCTGCCATGCTGCTCAGGGCAGGGCAGTGGCTCTCCCCCTGGGAGAGGGGCAGGGAAGAGGGTTGCTGACTTTTCAAAGATAATGGCTCACACGTTTCACTCTCCTACTAAGAGAGAATGAACATTCACAGCAGAAACTGACACGCTTCTCCTGGCCTCTCGCGTCCTTCTGGATCAAATCCCATTCTAATCAGCTGGTCAGCCAGGCCCTGCACGTCCACCACCAACACACCAGTCGCTTTTGTTAGGTGATCTTTCGTTGGGTTGTTGTAATACAATCCCCTGCCAGACAACTCTCTCCCACGGGACTGTTCTTTGCAGCCAAAGCCAGTCTGCTCAGCTCCATAATAATGGGGCCAGCAACTTGTTAGTCGATACACTAGCTGACCGAGTCCTAAACGTTATTTATAATAAATGTTATTTATAAGATTATTTCCTTTGTTAGTCAAAGCACTTTCCTGCCTACCTCAGAAAGCTAAAAACGTAGGCACACGAAGGGGCAATGGTTTAAATTTGTCCACTGGGAAACACTGTGTGACTGCATCAGCACGCTGAAACAACAGCACAACTTTTCTGTAGCGCTTCGCAGGTGTGGATCACTGTTCGTATTAATGCCTGGGGAAACCGAAGCCCCCACAAGGTGAAACGACTCACCCAAAGTCACACAATGGATCATTGGCAGAGTCCGGTATAGAAGCCAAGTCTCCAGACTCCCATGCCTGTGCCCTACCTGCTGGACCATGTTGCCATACTTAAGAGGGCTGACCAGGGCTGCAATCAGAAAAGGAGGAGAAGGAAGAGGAAGTTTCTGCTGCAAGACAGCATCTGTAGACCCCTCCACCAGTGTTCTGTTCACACCATGTGATCCCTTGGGTATAAAGAACCCATAACATGTCTAGCAGCGCAGCTGCATAGATTCAACAGCACAGTGAGTGACAACTTTCCAGTCCTAGCATCATATACCAGAGGGGATGATGATACTGACCTCCTTTGTAAAGTGCTTTGAGAGCCACTGATCAAAGGGGCGATATAAGACCGAGGTATTGGTATTATTATGATGTACCAGTTTTACCCCAGTCAAGTAATTGGAAGGTGGTTGTGGAACAAAACAGAGGATGTGAAAACACTTTTCCTGTGGGGTAGGAGATTAGGGTGCCGGGCAAATGAGGACCGTCCTCAGCCCATTCCACTTTTAATACACTCTTCAGCGGTGCTCACCTCCTGTTCCATGTTGCCGTGTAGTCGCAGGAACTTTAAGTGGGAAGAGGGGAGTGGCAAACGTTCAGGTTCTTCAGCCTCTTGACCTCCCAGCAGGACTTTCAGGAGGAGCTTGTAGTGGAACTCCACTTGCTCACAGCTGGAGAAAAAAACGATCATCTTGTGGCGTTTTTCAAACTGCAGGGAGAACAAGAACACATGCACGGCCATGTTTATAAGCCTCTGACGATTCTCTGATCACCAAATGACCTCAATTACTAATACATCCGAAAACGGACAAATTAAAAATGTTGGCACATAAACTGGCTGCTAAAAACAAAAGTTCACATCCCACACAGGAGCCTCCCTACTGACCTAGGAAGACAGAGGAGAACACTCCACATTGGCACCCTGCACACTCCTCTGGCTCCTAATTCACTTCTGAATACAGATCCAAGGCTGAGATATAATACACATGACCACTGATGGCCTCGGACCAGGCAATGCCCCTCTCTGAGACAGCAGTATGCCACAGGTACACTACAGCTGACAGAGCCTAGGCTGGGATTTTTGGGAGCTGAAAGAAGGGATTTCTCAGTGGAAGGCCCCTAGTTCCACAACTCCTGACCAGAGGAGGTTAGATTGAGCCCAAGTCTGATCATCATCAGAACACAATGCAATTTAGGTATTCGTGTTTCCAAATGGGGGAGGGGGGGGAAGAGAGAGAGAGAGAGAGTGAGTCTGTGTGTATCTATCTATCTATATAGCTGGCCCCCAATCCCAGATCCCTTGAAAACACACACACACAACTTGGATTCAATGGAAGTTTAGCCCAAGGAAGGAGCTCAGGGTTTGGCTCACAGACAAAATCAGGTGACCACGGAATGACTTCTGGTGCATACAACCCAATGGCCGAACACTGCTACTCGCTTTCATTTTCCGTTGCCTGACCCTACAGAAAAACAGGAGGTAGAACTGCTCATGAGTCACTTCCCTCTAATCAGGCGTGAATACAAGACACGGAACCTCACCTTGCACTTCCCCAGGATAAAAGCTGCTAGCGTGACAAGCCTCAGTTTGCTGGGAACCACCACCACATGCTGCTTGAGCTTCTCCGGTATGGCAAAGCCGTCCTCTTCCATGCGGGCTGGTGAACCAATGGTTTCCTGCTCTGGTGTGGTTCTGTCCCAGGTTTCCTCCACAATGGCAATGCTCACTGGATCATGCAAACTGATATCGGCCAACCTCGTTACTCCTGCACCAAACAAAATCCATTACACACGAAGCAGAAGCTTCTCTGCGAGTAAACTGTAGGAAATCGTTCCGCTTTGTCTCCTTGAGTATTAACGTAGTAGAATAAACACGTGCACCTCAAGAGCAACGCGTGCTGTTCTAGAGGAGCAGTAGAGGTCGGCTTGAAATCGATGTAGGTGTAACGTTTTCAAGAAATTGGCAAAACGTTTCGACAAACTTCAATGTTCGATACATGAGAGATGTGTGATCTGAGAGAGAGGCATGGTCTTGGCATGCGCTATAACTAGAGGTGCTGGAACAATTTATATAGTGGGGATGCTGAGAGCCATTGAACCAAACTGTAAACCTGGTCTGTGATGGAAGCCACTTCAAGCCAGGGGGTGCAGTAGCACCCCCAGCACCCTTAATTCCAGCAACTATGCCTATAACTTACCTTCTGTGAGCGTGGCTGAGAGCAGGACATTCTGCCGCCTCTCGCTCTCTGCATTTAAAGCATTGAGTATCACGGTCACATCCTTCTCAAAGCCCATGTCCAGGATCCTGCAAAGAAGATGGAGACCACAGAAGGCATTATGGGAAGCTAGAGGAAAAGAGAAGGAAGAGAAGGCTCAAGGCTACATGAGCCAATTAGGAATATAGGACGTGCCATAGTGGATTAGACAAGTGGCCTATCTAGTCCCGTATCCCATCTCCAACAGTGGCCAGCACCAGATGTGTCAGAAGGTGCAAGAATCCCTGTAACAGACAATTGTAGAATAACCTGCCCAGAGGGGAAATATCATCCAAACCCCAGGCACTTAGTGGTTGGTTTCTGCCCTGGAGCATGACGGTTTAGATCTCTTATTTTTAAAATATTGAATACATAATCTAATGTAGCTGTAGAGGTTCTCGTTATCCATGTCAAAAGTCTGAGCACTTAAAAGTTTACCTGTCGGCCTCATCCATAATCAGCCACTGAATACGACGGAAGTGAATGCACTTTGTGGACTTGATGTGATCAACCAGGCGGCCAGGAGTTGAAATGAGGATATTTATTCCTTTACGTAATCTGTTTAGATTAAATTAAATAAAGAGTTCACAGTTTATCCTTCATCTGGTAATAGCAGTGATCTGGATTTAGGAACTGGAGCCCACAGAATACAGGGGAGAAATCCCATCCCCACTAGAGTCAATGTCAGAACTCCCATTGATTTCAGTGGGGCCAGGATTTCACTCTAGTTCTTTAAAGAGAAGCTGCTTCACACAGCTAAAAAGCAACCAAGGACGACTCATCCCTAGTTGGCAAGAGATGCCTCTGAGTTTTCAGCTTTACCCTGCAGAAGTTCCCATTCTTGCACAGCAGCATGTGTATTATCATATCATAGCTCACCTCGCTCTTCAGGTTATCTACTACACTAGCTCTTCATTTCCAATCATTAATACAAATAATATGTGGCACTAATATGGAGCTTTCTATCTTCAACATGTGTACAAATACAGCTAATTAATGCAACCCCCCGCGAGATAGGTCAATATTTTAATCTCCATTTTACACAGGCAGGCTTAAATAACTTTCCCAAGGCCACAAAGTGAGCCAATGTCAGAGATTAAAACACAGACATTCCTGGTTCTCAAGTCTTGTCCTGATAAATGCAGGGGGGTTTCCTACGTCAGTGATAAATTTAGATAACGGGGGTTTGAGGCTATTATGAGCATAAATATATGTGCACTCACACACAATTTGCTTATATATAAACAATAATATAAAAATACAGATCTCCACACACACTCTATATCAGGGTGGACTGATTTAAATCATCACAGTTAATCATGACTTAAATCAGCAAGCAGGAAACCTAAATTTTAAGAATTGATTTTAAATCTTCTCTTGCATTTGTACTTTTTAGTTATTTTCCTTAACAAAACAAAACAAACAAACAAACAAAAAAAGAGTTCATTCTCACTGGTTGGTAACAATTAAAATATCTTGATTTGCAACTAAATATAGCTTTTACACTAAATTTGGTACTTGTTTTTGCTAACCAGGAGGATATACTATCTCTATACACATTTACTTTAGCAATGTTCTAGCTGGACATACATTTCATTGAATTTTACATGGTTTATTATGTTAGCTAATGGGGAGTGATGCATTACTTATTTACTAGATGATAATTTGTGATTTTTTTCAAGCCGCACTTGGATGGAAACTGGAATTCAATTAAAATTACACAAAACCAGCATTTTAAAATTGTGCTGGATGCATAAGAAAAAAAAGCAAGTTTATCAGAACAAGCTCTGCCTTTAAAACTGGTTTCTTAAACAAAGGAAATATTAACTGTAGTTAGTGAACTGATGGATTATTTCTGATCAGCATAGGCCAGATTTTCAAAGGTATGTAGGCACTGTAACGGGGCATGCTCTGTCCCCGTACTCTGATGCCCCAGAAACTTCTCAGACTCTGTCCAATAAGAGGCAACTTCATGTGAATCATTTACATTCCCATCACCAATACAGTCTTGTGCTGCAAATTATTTATAGCGCTTCGCCACCTTTAGCCCTTTCCCACAGGGCTAGAAAGGAACAGAGCTCTCCCTTATTGAGCTCTCGGAACAACTCCAGGCTCAGGTAGCCCAGGTCCTCTCTCCGCTACTTCCTCCCTATGTCTTTCTTATACCCCTCAGCTGATGGACAATTGGTTCATCAGCCTTCCCAATCTGATCTGCTAATTAGCTCGCATATCCCCAATCAGCCTTGTGGAGGGGAGAAGGGCTGATTGGTACATAAGGGATCAGAGTGCTGGCTCATCTGTTAGCTTCCAGCACTGTCAAAAGCACCTAAAGATGCAGATAGGTGCATAGTGGGATTTTCAAAAGTGCCGACACAGTTTGGGCACCTAACTCCCATTGAAATCAATGGGAATAAAGAGAATCAGCACCCAGCCTGCTTAGGTACTTCTGAAAACCCCAAAAAGGCACTTATCAGCATCATTAAGGCCAAAAGTATAACTGGGTTCAAAAAGAATTAGGTAAGTTCCTAGAGGATAAGTCCATCAATGGCTATTAACCAAGATGGCTAAGCCTCTGACTGCCAGATGCTGGGACTGGATGATAGGGGATAGATCATTCAGTAATTGCCCTGTTCTGTTCATTCCCTTTGAATGAGCAGAGGCATTGGTCACTGTCAGAAGACAGGATACTGGGCTAGATGGACCACTGGTCTGACCCAGGATGGCCATTCTTATGTAATACCTTTGAACATCTGGCACCAAATCCTTCAGATGTTTAGAATTAGTAGACTTCTTTGTCTTCCACCTGCTTTTTATTCATAGATTGGAGAAGAAAACCAGCTTTCCTGCCTTTTCAACTCCCAATCAGCTTCCCAACTTTGAATGAACTAATTCAAACAAAGAAAACATTCCCGCTGCACATGCTACTTAAACTGAAACCAAAAGTAATTAAAGGCAAAAGCTTTTCTGCACAAACACAAACTGCAAATACTTCCATTTGGAAAAAATGTAAATACCAGCATTTGCTTATTAGAAAGACGAACAATAATACACCTACTTAATGTAGAACATGACCATGACATTTATAAGCTTGAGTGGACCACAAAAAATTAAATGCATTTTGTTCTTGATTTTATCTATAATTTAAAAAGCAGTATTAACTCACTCAGAGTTGAGGAGGACTCAGTGAGGCAGCATATTTTTTAAATGTTAAATTATTTTAATAGCTTACAGCAAATTTAATTGTAGCTGGTTCATTAAATTTTTTTTTTTAATTTTTAAAAAAAGCCAGTTTTGATTTTTAACCACATAGGGTGTACATGTATATATTAGAGCTGGTAAAAAAAAAAAATTCCAATGGAAAGGATTTCCATTGGAAAATATCCTTTCATTTAACTCAAAACTTTCTGTGGGAAAGGGTTGATTTTTGAGGAAATTTTGAAAACAAATTGAAATGAAAGGCTTTGATAATGCTGAAAAGTTCCATTTTGACTTTTTCATAACGGAACACTTCAATTTTTTGTTTCAAAACAAAAAGTTGTTTTGAAATCTATTTTACGTGATAAATTACAACATAAAACTAAAAAAAACAAGTCAAAATCAAAATAAAAACTTTGATCCAAAACAAAAAACATTCAAAAATTGTTTTGCAGAATATTTAGAAAGTCTTTGGTTTGGTTCCGATTCAGAACGAAAACGAATTCCAAAATCATGGAATTTCCCACAAAATGGAAGTGTTGGTTCCCGCACAGCTTTTATATATGTAATATCCACTCATGCAAGAACACTGTTTAGGATTATTTGCTTACAATTAAATAAAAAGGGCGAGATTTTAACAGGGGGGGAAAAAAACCCGCTGTTCTCCCCATGACAAATACACTCCTGTTGCAGACAGCGCTGTAGACGAAGCAAATATAGGTGTTTGTCAGAGGAAGAAAAACACTGACATCGACAGGGATCATCTCATCAGAAGGCTCATCAACATTTGAAAACTAGAGCTAACTGAGGGAGGCGAATGCTCCCTGCTGACCCAGTCACTAGTTCTGTGTAAGATCTGGGAAGTTCACCGCTTGATCAAGCCACAAGCATCTCTCCCAGTAAAAAGGCATTCTCAGCAATAGAAACAGATGAAAGGATACAAGTAGAACCCAAATATAATTTTAAGAAGTTGGCTTCCTACCTGGCTTTTTCAGACTTCCTCTTTTCTCCCCCCATTAGCACGCCAGGCACAATCCAGGTAAATGGCTACAGTGGGGGTAAACCAAGACCTATATGAAGTAGTCTTAAGAAGAGGGCTGATACTAATCCCAAACTGATTTTTCTTGACATAAAGATAGGCAACTCAGGTTTATAGCTGTGCTTCTGATTTGATCTAACAGATACAGCCCACATGCACTGTACCACCTGCAGCTAAATATCAGTGGTAAATTTAATTCTAGCTATTTAACTTGCTTCTAATGTTGTTTGGGAAGATGGAAATACAATCATTTTTGCATCGCTTCCAATAATATAATAAGTCTCCCCCTCCTCTCTGTGTAACCTAAATGATCAAAGACAATTTGCGATTCTATTTCTTTCTGTTGCCTTTTAAGCAAAATCTTCCAATAGCCAAGCAAAATATAAAGAAACATAATAAAGATCCTTTATATAGGTTTGTTATTGGGCTAATAAAGGCTCCCAAGGTGAAATATCAGCCCCACTGAAGTCAATAGGAGTTCTGTCATTGACGTCAATGGGGTCCTAATCTCCAGCAGAATCGAGCGTAGCCCAGTTTATAACAGAGGAAAACAAAATATGCACCCCGTCCACCTCATTCAAGAGGGGGCGTGGGAGATAGATGGAACATAAGTTTTAACACTGTACATACATATCTTGTAGTTAATTAAAGGCCAGAACACTGCTCAGCTCGTTACATGCCATGTAGCAATATAAGAACTGCCCTAATGGAGCGGATCATTGGACCATCTAGTCCAGCATACCATCGCCAATAATTTATTACATTCAAACGTATAATAAATAAATAAATAAATAAATATTTTAAAAGGAGTGTATCCAACGTTCTAGGTGCCCTAACAAACACAATAAAATCCCAGCAGCATTAATCATTTCAACAGGAATTCAGCCAGCCCCTTACAGAAATGCCTTTCCACCCCTTCATCATTATGGGAAGCCCTTCCAAAAACCGGATCAAACAAATTAATTATACCAGAAAATGTAGGCCTCACCAACACTACAAATTTTACCACACTGGATCATCATACTATAACAAAGCAGTGACCCGGATTGTATTTTAACAAGGTTTAGTCTTGTTTGTATGGATATTACCTGTCACACATAAGAAAGAAGAAAACAAAAGAGCGCAAGCCCAATTCCCCCCAACCCGCCCGTTGAAATGTCACCTTTAACTACTCTAGATCTTGATGGAACACAATTGGCCAATATTAAAAAGAAGATTTGAATTTAATATCAAAGATCTTCTAATGATGACATCTAATTACAAAGAAAAAAATGACTGACATATTTTTAAAATGTCTTTTAATTAAAAAAACAAAACCTTGACAGTAGGGTGATGGGGTAGAACTTGGGGAATCAGCTGGCTGTTTGAATGCATGGGAAGGCAGAGACTAAGGCCTAGACCTTGCAAATGCTCATTCACAGGCTTAACTTTACCACTGGCCGTGGTCCCATTGAAATCAATGGAACTACTCATGGAAGTAAAGTTCAACATATGTTTGCAGGACCATGGCCTAAAGCTGTTGTGAGGGACGTTCTATTATTCTTATCATCATTTTCTTTGGGCTAATTTAACCAAATTAAAAAAAAAAAAAAAGTACCAACATAGCACTTTGCAAGTCTCCCATTTCTCCACACATTCAAGTGGCCATTTGATTCCCTGAGGCCTATTTTACTACATCAATCTGAGTCCAGTGGCATCTGTCCCCGTAAGAGTTCCCATTCAGAACCATGGAAATTCTGAAGCAGTGGCAGGCATCTCTAAAAACAAAACATTGCAAAAAAATCTATTTTTAATATCTATTACTCTTCTTTAACAAATACGTATTTAGCTCCCTAGGGTATTATAATGAATCACCACAGCAGTCACTGAATAGTTGAAAACATCCAATAGGAAAAATCAAGCTTCAATGCGCTGGGCTTTCCCTTGAATGCTAAAAATAAAGTGAACTGGTTTTATTCTTTATTTTAAGGACCAGAAATCCTGTTAGGTACTGAGTCCCGTCAACTCCCTATTGCGCTTAGGGGAAGTGACGGTGCTTAGCATCTCACAGCAAAAGGAGTGAGGAGGAAATAAAGAATGAAATCCTTACCTTCAGCAATTTCTGGACTGTATCAAAGCTCTGTAGGGCTAGCTGCAGATATCAACAGATGAAAATAAAGTTTTATGGAAGTCTGACACGTCTGTATTAGAAGGATAGCGTCACGCAATTTAGATCAAATTTTTAATTTTTCTGCAGACTCAAACTGGTGATGTATGTTATTAGAATTCTAAATATCTTTATTAAATAAATATATATATATATATACCCCACCCAGTATCCTATCAATTAAATAGTCAACAAAAAAAGAAAAAACCTCTATTAGCTTTGGACCTATACAAAAACAATGTCTTGTGCTCCCTCTGCTGGTTCAAATTAATAAACACTGTTCTCAGACCTGTGCACATTTCTATTAGCATCTTCAGTGATGCTGATGCACAAGAAAGAAACTATCCAAGGCATGCTGGGTTTTCCTTCACTAAAACCAGTGTGGGATCATATGGAATCTCTTCCGGGAGAAAACTGTTAGCGAAAGGGAGTGTAAACCATAGGTGAAAGCAGTGGACTGGCAGCCAGCACTTGTGGGTTGCAATCTCAGCACTGCCACGGACTCACTGTGCGACTGAGGACATGCCATCTGACCTTTCTGCAACTTCATTTCCCCACCTGCAAAGTGGGGATAGTATCTACCTAGCTCACATTGCACATGTATATGAGTGAGGCTTATTTATGCAGGTAAAATGATTTGAATTCCTCTGACGATACATGGGCAAGTGCTAAATATTATTTATTTGCCAAACTTTCAAAGAGGCCATTACAAACTCTGGAAAGTAAAAATAATACCAATTGTAATCACAGACCAACTTTAAAAATGCGCTCAACAGCAACCCTTGACTCCATCTTACGAACATGCTTAGTATTCATGGAGCATCCTGGGGAAGCAGAAAGTTTACTGCTGTAAAAATTTAAATAGCTTCAGAGCCTTCGCCCTTCCCTGGGTTGAGCTGAGATACTGCAGTGCAGGTTGCATAAAACGTTGTGCCCAAAACTAGTTACCTGTGATCAATTCTCCACATGGAAGTTATTAGCGTTTGATATGGAAAACATTGATCCTCTGCTCTGAAATTGCCTTTGTAAGGCAAATAAAACAAACCAAATAAGAGTTCAGAGAACAAACCAACTCCTAGTTTTCCAGACATTCACTGATGGATTTGAAAAGAGGCTTTAAACATCAACAGGAATGTCTGTATAAACGCTTGCGTTTGCAGCTCACAAACTCTCCCTTCCCACGCTAGACAAATTTCTCCCTTCCCATGTATTAAGCCAAGGAGTTTCCAATGTTGCCAACCAATTCTTAAACACAAGGGGAAACTTGGATGTTTCTCCCCAGCTTACTGCTCACTAGCTAAGATATCTCACGAGAACACTTGAGCTTGCCAATAGCCCAAACCTGCTCCTACTGGAGACAACGGCCAAATACTCAGGGTCTGAGAAAGTAACAGAAACCACAACCGTAAAATGCCAGCACTAACCTTAGAAAAAAGGCGACTTAACTTACCTCTCTTGTTGGAACTAATATAAGTGCATAAGGCCCATCACTGCGCTGCAAATAGAAGAGACAGAGTACCATTGAGCAGAATGCACCATGAACTCAGAGAATCATAGAAGACAGAGGTGGCTATTAGCTCATGAAATCAATCCTACTGGGATTCAAGGCAGGATTGTCCCCCTCACTGCGTTGCCCAGTCCAGTTTGAAATGACTCAAAGCAATGGAGATTCCATCACTTCCCTTAAGGCTTCTAGTGAATTTCTACTGGGCGGCAGAGCTCTATTAGGAAGTTTGCCCCTGATATTCGACCTACATTCGCTTTTGCACAGTGTCATTCCATTATTCCTACTTATAATCATAAACAAATCTTTTTTCCCCTCCCTGCTAACAGCCTTTAAATATTAGTAGAGGATGGTCTTCTCTTTTTTGCACTCTGAAATCCACCATGCTCATTGTGTAGCTAAGATTTTTTTATATTACACACACCTGTTATATATGATCTATACAATTTCACGTATTATTTCTTAGTCTGCAGAAATACACTAATATTTGATGCACAGGAACAATCAGACACACAAGGGACAGATAGTGACAACCCAGGCTGTTCTGCAATTATTTCAACCCATAAAGAATTTAAGAACAAATCCCTCTTGTCACACCCTAAAGAGGCACAAAACAGGACGACGGATCTGCAGCCCTGGGTCAACATATTGATCTGAATGGGGACAGGCTGTTGAAATACTGTATATGGAGGCCGGGACATGAAGAGGAGAAAGCATACCAGGAACCTTTGCAAGCCTCCAGACCTCCACCCTAGTTCTGAGCCTCTGCCATGCTCTGAAGCCAGCCTCCTGGCATACACTGACCACTCCCACCAGACTTTGAAAAGACATGGAGAGGGAGCTACTGCTCCTTCTAGAAATGACAACCTCCAAATGCTTTAAGCATGGTAACTCTTGATGGACTTGAGAGGGAACATGTAGGATAAAGTAGCTGTTCCCTGACTCCTCCTGCTTCAGCAACATGGAGCCAGGCTCTATTGCTGCAGAGAGGAAAGAGGTAGCTATGCCGGAGTGGTGGAGGAAATCTACCATGTAACCATCTTTCCCGCTACACAGATATTTCCCTACCCCTACTCCCCACCTTGAGATTTTGGCCCATCCACTCACCCTCTTTGCTACATTAAGTGTAGGGGCACATATAGCCCTTAATATTTTTCTTATATTGCTTTTAGATTTACAGAGTACGAGGGTCATGTAGGCCAAATTCTGAAATATCATAACTAAATAGGGAGAGAGATTGCTTAACCATCATAACCAGAAGAGACACTACTGACCTCAGTGCACCAGCTGTAATTTATTTTTATTGCTTCGAAAATTAAAAGAGAGCAGACTTATTTCTATGGTACATACCTGTATTTTTGACTTCATTCCCTGCAAAGACTGTACAAGGGGGATGCCATAGGCAAGAGTTTTACCTTAGTAAGAAAAACAACAGGTGAACATAATGCTTAGTTTGAGTATACGGAATCCAAACAATATTGTGCCTGAGTAAGGAACACTGTCAATTAAATACTGACCTGACCCTGTCTGGGACCTCACAAGTGCATCCTTGCCTTTTAGCAGCACAGGAATAGTTTGCTTCTGAACACTATGTAACAAATAACACAAATTAAGAACACACAAGCACCAACTCAGTCTCAAAGTATTTATAAAGATGTGAGGTTTTAAAACCCTTCAATTGTTTCAAAACCATGTTCCTGGGTTTACACAACCTGGGTGCTCTCCCGGTTATTGCTGAAAATTACTACCTCAGAAACGGGGATTTGTGAAAATAGAGCAACAAAAAAATATTATGTATGCTAAATAGAAATAAGGATGATTTTGTGGTTAAAGCCCAAGAGCCAGGACTCCTGGGTTCCGTTTCCAGCACTGCCAATGACTCTCTACACCAAGTTACTTTATGGCTTGATTTTTGGAGGTGCAGCACACTCACAGCTCCCGTAGACTTTCACAGGAATTGTGGGGGCTTATGAATTAATTATGTTTGTAAAGGGCTTGGAGATCATCCAATGGAAGGTGCTACAGAAGTGGAAAGTATTTTATACAGGTTAGTTTACCTGGTCATACTAGACATCTTCAAGACCGTGGTTATTGTGGAAATCTAAAGGGATAAATACAGTGTTAAAAGGTTTTAATGCTCTACTACCCACTTTCATGACTTCTGCAATGCAGGAGAGGGAGAAACCCCAAGTTGGTATTCTCTCCCTCTTTCTGATCACTAATCCAGGCAAGTGCTTGGAAAAGTTCACTGGTTCTACAAGCATTCCTGCTAGTCCCTAATCCTGGCGGGTCATGACATGCTACCAAATCATGGCCTCTGAGTGATCCTCAACATATTTTGGTCTGCAACCCACATGAAACCATGAGAGGTGTTTGGATGCAGTGGGATCGGGTGCCAGCTGGGCCTGGTGTTAGCTGAGAAAGATGGATCTGGGACTGGTGGGGGTATGGGCTACTGGGGTTGAAATGGCATCTGCATGTAGTGCTGATGTGGGTTGCTGATGTTGGATGGAGCACAGCTAAGGGTACTGATGGGGATGTTGATGCAAAAGCTGCCCTCAGATGGCATCATACTAATGAGTTAATCTGAGTCACCAGAAGCGGTTTCTACAAGGAGCATGTCTCACTTCACAGAGGGATATCCTCCAAAAGTTCATCTCCACGTATAAAAACACAAACCCTCCCAAACAAAGACCCATTAAAAACAACTCAGTAAAACAGCCTTACACCACTAAACAATGACCTGGTTGCCAGTCTAGCACTCACCAGATGGGGATGGAGGTCCAGCTGGCTGAAAGAATCTGAAGTGAAAACTTTTTCCTGCACCTGTTTCACTCCACCTCTGCAAGTTAGGGGAAATAATCCAAAGCAACGTGAGACAGTTCCAATCACCCACAGGCTCTGGGCCAGATTCATAGGAGAGTCAAGCTTGGGTTCCAATGCAAAGATTGCCTGGAACAAGACATTTGCCTGGGGAAGGGACATAGTCAGGCCAGCCATGGAATATGCTGATTCAGCACATCTCCGGGGCACCCTCCAGTGGAATCCCCCATTATCGGTGGAATCCTAATGTAATTTGCACCTTCTGGAGACAGCAAGAGTGAATCTGACTCCTTACGTAATGCTGCTTTTTCTTTACAGGGGCTCCCATTAAAGCCTACTTGCACAATTCAGCACGACAACAGACAATGGAGGAAAACTACCTAGTCAGTACATTGTTAACAGCAGCTAGGGAACCCATTACAATACTCCAGCTCCTGAGGGCCTACCCCACCAAAGGGCATGGGATTCATAAAGCACAATCAAGAAATAAAACAATTTAGAGCCAGGTTAAATCCATAGGGCAAAGCTTTTAAACCAGGATGGTCTCCACGCTACGATGTTATAAATCTAGGGAGAGGTACAGTCTATTTGAGTGGTTTGAGACCACTCTCTGTCATGGGTCTTTTGAAAATACCAACCAACCCTCAATCCAATTCTTCCACCTGCCACTTAATTCAATGACAAAACTCCTACTGACTTCAGGGGAAGCAGAATCAGGATCTTTGTCTTATTAGATCAGAGGCTCTCAGCATGGGGGTCACAACTACCCTGCCCTTCCTATTCTATTCTACATGCGTTCTTATACCTTCTCAGATTGTTAAATGGGAGAAGGAGCCTGGCTAGAACCAAGGTACATGGATGGGGGATCCTGGTCTAGAAATGGCTGAAAACCACCATACTAGATGGATGATGAGACTGTAAGTACATAGCGAAGGGGGGGAAAGGACAAAACCTCATGCTTTGTACATATAAAGGTGAGAAATCAATAGCTTTTTTTGGGGGGGTGCGTTGTTTGCTTAAAATACCTGTGAATTTCTGGAATCTTAGGGTTGTTTTTAAACAGACAAGACGTCTTAATGAAAGGTCTGCTGCTTGGGCTCTCATTCTGTCTGACCGTCGAGTGCTTCTTCGGAGGAGATTTTGATGATAAATTTCCTTTCACGCAGATGTCAGCCTCCTTAGTGCATTTCTTGATTGGGGATACTGACAACTTGGGTTTCTGCTTTGAAGGTGTGCCTTCGTCTGCCCATTGGAGCTTCCTTTTCAGAGCTTTAGATTGCTTCAGTGTTAGCAAATAAACAGGATGGATTAGTATGTAAGAATTAACTATGCAATATTATAACCTTCCTAAGGCCCTAGAGAGTTGCATCTCTTCCTATTGGAACCTTCATGCCCATGTATAGAGAACAGGGTTTGATTTTGCAACTGGACCCGTTCACATTCTTCAGAGCAGAAACTGTAATACAAATAGTAATAATCTAAATTCTTATTTTGGGGCCCGTTACTACAGTATCTGATCCATTTTCTGTAGTAACTGAACAGTACCCTCTTTAAAATATATGTCATCCAAATCAATTGCTGTGCGAATCTCATGATCAGATTAAAGCCAGACCTCCACCCCTCTTTCTTTCTTTCTTTCTGGAATGAATCCTCCTTGATTCTGACCTGTGCTTCCATCAGGCTTCAGGAATTCTGATCTCTATATTCCCTGGCTCTATAGTGATCTTGATTTCTTTTGAAATTCCTTCTGCTTCCTCTGAGAAATGTTTTTGCTCACCCCATATTCCTCTGTCAATACTGAGGTACACAATTAATTTAACTTGGGGGGAAGGATAGCTCAGTGGTTTGAGCATTGGCTATTAAACCCAGGGTTGTGAGTTCAATCCTTGAGGGGGCCACTTAGGGATCTGGGGCAAAATCAGTACTTGGTCCTGCTAGTGAAGGCAGGGGTCCCTTCCAGCTCTAGGAGATGGGATATCGCCATTTAAAAACAAAAAAAACCCACCTTTCTTCCATCACTAAGGCCTGGGCTACACTGGGGGGGGGGGTTCGAACTAAGATACGCAACTTCAACTACGTTATTCGCATAGCTGAATTCAAACTATCTTAGTTTGACTAACCTGGCCGTCCTCATGGCGGCGAGTCGACTGCCGCGGCTCCCCCGTCGACTCCACTTACTCCTCCTGCCGAGGTGGAGTACGGGCATCGATTCGGGGATCATTTTATCGTGCCCAGACGAGACGCAATAAATCGATCCCCGATACATCAAACACTACCTGCTGATCCGGCGGGTAGTATAGACATACCCTTAATGTCCTTCACCATCTCATGCATGTCCTACATCAGTCACGTTGTTTTGCCTACGTAATTGAAAACTTTCTGGATCACCTTAACTCTCTGAGCAATCCTCTATTCTTTCTCTACTCATCCTTATATTTTCTCCCTATCCTTCATGTTCTTGATTTCATTTTGCAATCTTCCCAGCCCTCTCTGCACATGCCTCTCAAACCCTTTATGATGTTCGGCCAGTCTTTCTTCAATTATATCGGCCTTTACAAAACATAAACTCTTAGGGCATGCTCCTTATCTGGTCTAAATCAATGCAATGCTAGTGACATCAATGAAACTGTGTTAATTTACACCAGTTCAGGGTCTGACCCTTATTTCATAGATGGCTAACAGAAGTCTTAAGCACTTGAGTACATCAATTGCTCTTTGAATATTTTTTATTAACCCTCCATGTCCTTTCTTCCATTGATTTATCTTATTTAATGTTGTCCAACATCTTACACATTCTTCCAAAATGTGCTCAAATTCAAAGGGGGACTGTCAATGCAACACTTTTTTCTTTAAAAAGTTCCCCAATCAGGCAGTTAAGATGTCACCAATCCCACTCCTACATGCCCCATCTAATATCAAACTACCCCAGTGCCCTCAAACACTTACATCGCACATATTTTCATACTAACAACAAAAATAATGTTAACACATCTGCATCCACTTAAAAACCATCATGTTCTCACAGTGATTAAGAAGATTTGTCATAGGCTCATGATGTTAAACAACTTCCTTCAGAATTCTCTCCTCTACTGGGAAATAACTTGCTAACTGAATCCTATAATTCCATTGATTATGTAATTTTCAAAAGTGCCTAAGTCATTTAGGTGCTTTTGAAAATTTACCCAAAATTCAACAAGCTTCAAATGACTCAAGAATAAATCATAAACTGAGAAAGCGGCGGCCTGTAGACTGCTGAGAATCTTCCTAGCATCCGAAGTTCGAAAAGGATTAAGTTACAAAGAGGCGCACACCTGCCATTTTCAAAATCCTGCTCATCAGATGATGTATTCTTTCACTTGGATATTCACAGCCAACGATCCTAATCCAAAAATCACATCTACATGGGGAGACCTTTGCACTCATGTAGAGGCACACTGACTTCAACAGGACTCAGCATGGGTGCAAATTCCATCCATGGGGGTGGAACCCAATAGACTCCAAAGCACAAGACCCAGTGCTATAAATTTTCTTGGCTATAGATACTTATGCAGCCCTTTTGGCATTTCATTTTCTGATCAAGGCTTGTCACAAGGGAATCTCTTTGCTGACTATACAATGATTAATCTATATATTAATAATATTTATTATCATTTGTTAACTATGCTTGGTACTATTCAAGACAAATGAAGACTGCAGGTGGTGGTGGTGGCCTGTGATATACTAGAGGTCAAACAAAATGATCTGTGGTCCCTTCTGGCCTTAAACTCTATGACTATGACAAAGTCCCTACTTCGAAGAGTTCACAAACTAAGGTTCCAATCTGGCAAGAATGTGTGCATATGCTTAGCTTTAATGCTGTGAACAGCCCCATTGAATTTAATGCACCTAAGGCTCTGACCCTGCAATGAGCTCCTCACAGAAGGACTTCTGCGTCTGCACAGAGCCAACTCAGTGGTTCTATGACCAGGCCCCTGTCCACACAGATAGATTGCAGGATTAAAGCACCAGGACAAAATCCTTCAAGTACACAGACTATCAGGGTTGAAAGGGACCTCAGGAAGTCATCTAGTCTAGCTCCCTGCTCAGAGCAGGAACAATCCCCAGACAGATTTTTGCCCCAGATCCCCCCAAGGATTGAACTCACAACCCTGGATTTAGCAGGCCAATGCTCAAACCACTGAGCTATCTATCCCTCCCCACAGTGTGGGCAGACGGCTGTGTCTGTGCAGAGCCTCACAATGATGTGCCCAGGCAGATCCAGCTGCAGCATTGGGGCCTAAAGAACCAATCCTGTGACCCTTTCCCATATGAGTAGTCTTTCTTCACATCAGTAGCTGTGCTAAAGACAATAGGAAGGTTTGAGTGAGAAAGCAGTAAGCACTGCAGGATCAGGCAGTTTTTATAAAGTTGGGGGCTTTTTAATTTGGCATAAGGGAAGCATACTGTTGGTACTGGTTTGTGTTAGTGAATCTCACAGAATCAAACAAATAATATAAAATTCACCTTTGGACTGAGATCAAATATAGAAAGACACAAACCCAAAAGCAGAATTTCTGAGAAAGTTACAAGCGATTGAAAAAAAGAAATTCATTATGAAAGTCCATATGTAACCTTAACTACAGTGCAACCTCAATTATCCAAAAATACCAGGGAGACCAAAATCTTTGAGTAATCAGTGGAAGCTGAACCAGCAAGATCCTCTAAGATCAGACTTCAAAGTCTACTTCTGATGTTCTTTTCTCCCAGACCGTAGACACCCAAATACTGTAGCTTCCTCAAAGCTACTTAGCTCGGCAGAATTAAACAATGAAATACCACTCAGACCTAGCACTAAAGTCCTACTGTATTTTGCTGAGCCACCTGGCCTTGGGGGAATTCGCATGTGACCCCTGATTCAAACCTCACTTATCTGAACTACCCCATTCTCTGAGCCAAGATCCCATCATCCATATTAAGGATGGAGGGATTCGGGGTGCAGCAGACCTAGTTACAGAGAACTGAATTATAATTAATGCTCATTTCAAATCTTTCAAAACAAAACAAAAAAACCCCAAGAGCGAATGACTTGTTGCAGAGCACAAGCCCTAGCAGTTTAGGTTTATAATATTGCAGTTTAATTCTTTTCTGGAATAGTTTGGTCAAAGTTTTTTCTGTTTTTATCAGACTCGGATGAAGAACTAAACATACCCACTTGTCCTTGCCGGGCAATGGCTTGCGGAACCTCTTGTGTCCTGCAGAATGGTGGGACTCTGGGGAAGGCAGAGAACTCACGTTGAGAATCAATCCCTCATCTGTCTCCATGGCTTAATACACAGCTTTTGATGGGGACTTTTATCTGCAATAAAACCACAGCCCTGAAGGACATTACTCCACAGAGACACCCATGCGACTGCAGAGAACTAGAAGCGCCAAGGCAGAGTTTAACTTAGCTGCAGCTAGCTACACCAGACCCCACATGTGCTACCCACTCCCAGCTCAGTGAAGGAGGACCCCAAACATAGCTGTCTTGCAAAGTCCTCTAAACAGCAAATCGCAAAAGCACTTCTCTGGACAGATTATTACATTTTGAGCCAACCAGCTCAGGCTCCTACATTCTTACTGAGAGGGGAAGGATTTAATTTGAAGGGCAGTGTTTAAAATCTCTCTCCTCTCTTTTTGCAGTACCAATAAGACATTTAAAATCTCACCCACTTGGGCTGCTTTCAAACTGGGGGGAAAAGTGAAGGGAGTCTCTCTTTTTTGCAAAATAAATGATTAATGGGATTCTTAAAATGTCGCTTTTACATTTGTAGAGCAAAATGCTTCTTTCCAAAGAAAGCAGCTTTAAAATTACTCTACAATCCCTATTCCAAATATTTGCCATTTTCCTACTTTATTCTTCTCCAAATCTCTCCCAATCCCATGTATTTCAGAATTAAAATGCATATCACTGTAAATATCCATGTGTACAGCTCTCAGTCTCCCCAGGACAATGGGTTGGCATACAGCATAAATCCATAAGGCCACCAAGTATCTTTGGTGAGGATGGGCAGCAGGTCATGTAACTATGCAGACCTATTGGTTGCCGTAAGGGTTGTGAGTTTGCCAGGGGCTGAGGATTCAACTATTACAAATCCCGCATAGTTTCCACAGGCAAGCCTTTTAATTTGGATTTCACTTGGGTTCAGTGAGAACATAGTGTTTTAGTTTTATTATTATTTATTTTATTGGTCTTGCACCCAAGCGCTCCACTCATAGAGCAATAACACATAACAAAAAGACCCTGCCTCGAGAAGATTACAATGTCACATCTTCCATGTAATAACAGTAATTACTGTCAATGTAATATGTAGAATATAGTAATATTATTTAGTATACAGCTGCATTGTATTATTATTATTGCAGGGGACTGGACTAGATGACCTCTCGCAGTCCCTTCCAGTTCTATGATTCTATGATTATTCATTAAATCTCTGCCATCATGTCATAACACTTGTTGACATTATTGTAAATTCTTCCTAGCATCATTTTGGATGATTGTTATTACAGGGTAATATACTTTTAGTTCACATGCAATATTAATAAGTATTGTTGAGGGTTATTATAATTGTAGCCCCCATGCAACATCATTATTGATCACTATTATGGATAATACCACTCTCCCTCATGCACTATGATCGTGACTCTAGGTTCTACCCACTCTAGTTATTGCTCTCATCCATTGCTGGAAGGAAGGGATTTTATTCAGGCAGCGGGTAGCCACCCCTAACCCTAGCCAGGCATGGGTCCTTTATGGTCGCGGTCTCGCTGGGCGCGGCGCATGCGCGGTGCGCTGCGAGCGGCTTGTGTGAGGCGGCGGCAAGATGGCGGCGGCGGCGGCAGCTGGAAGTGGGGGGAGTCCTGCGCTGTCCTCGGGAGGGGAAGAGCCACCAGCGGGCCCCGAGTCGCCGGCAGAGGAGGCGGTGTCAGCGGGGCCGAGCGCGGGGTTCCGGCTGACGGCGGTGCGGAGGGAGCCGGCCGTGCGGCTGCAGCACGGCGTGAGCGGGCTGGAGCCGCTGGCCTGGTCTGAGGACCACCGGGTGTCGGTGAGCACGGCCCGGAGCATCGCCGTGCTGGAGCAGCTCAGCGACATTCACAGCGGCGGGCAGGAGCTGGTCATCCACCGCACGGCCGTGCCCGCGCCCGCCGCCGGCTGCCTGCTCAAGGTGAGAGACGGGGGACCCTCCTCTTCTGCCCTGGGGATGGAGCGGGGCGAGACTGGGCCCCTCTCCCCGCTGGGGGCTGCAGGGTTGAGCGCCGGTCCCTCCCCACGGTCATCCTGGTCTTCTCCCGGTCCCCTGCGCTCTCGTTCGGGGCTTTGCCCATCGCCTTTTCCAGCCGTCCCCCCAAATGTGAGGCAGGAGCTGCCTCCTGAGGGGAGGCCCCTTGGACCTGCCCACGGCCACGCCACTGACTATTCACAGCGATGTGACACCCCCCTTCCCCCCCCCCCCCAAGGCTGCCCTACTCTTGGCCCCATCACCCAAGGGAGCGCTAGTCCAGTCCCGTTTCCACAGCTGCTGCTATTGTCTGAGATTGCCCTGTGTTGGAGGTACATGTGGCTTTGTTTACTAGTGGAGTTTTTCTCACCCTGACTCCACCTCCACTGTTCCTCAGATCCAGGCTAATCCAGATAAGGATTAATTACTGGACAACGAATTATTTAGCCTGGGATAAACTTTAGGAGATAATTTCTTAATCCATGAGCACAGCCGTTGTATAGGATCTGTGTTGACACACCAGATAAATACCCCTTGTACACAAACGCAAGAACAGGTTTTTGTCTGGACCTTTTTTTTTTTTTTAAATGGAGATGTACCTAGCTCATACAACTGGAAGGGACCTTGAAAGGTCGAGTCTAGTCCCCAATACCGTCCCTGACAGATTTTTGCCCCAGATCCTTAAATGGCCCCCTCAAGGATTGAACTCACAACCTTGGGTTTAGCAGGTCAATGCTCAAACCACTGAGCTGTGCCTCACCATTTGTATGTGACAGTACAAATTATTGCCTGTATATTCGCTGAGTCCATCTATGAATAGCTGGTTCACAATCAGGGCCATGCAAAAAATAGTATGGAGAATGTTCATTCTAAATGTTACTTTTTAAAAAAGGTTGTTGCTTTCCATTTGCTTCTTGGAACAGCTCCTAGAGTAGACTAACTGCATCTTTGCCTATACTGGAGAGAGAAGGTGGGTGAGGTAATATATTTTATTGGACCAATTTCTGTTGGTGAAAGAGAGAAGCTTCCAAGCTTACACTGAGCTTGTCTTCATGTCTGGGAAAGGTACTCAATGTCCTTTTTTTTTTTCTACTTTCACTTTGTGTAGGGCACATTTCAGTGTGTTCTTGGTGTACTGTGTAATACAGGATAGTACTTTAAATGTAAATACTTATTTAAATAAAAACATTTACCTTGGTTATATCCTGAGCCTTCCTAATTCTTTATTTTCAGAGCCACTTCTTCTTTAAAAGAAAACTAAAACAGAATTTGCAGAAGTTAAACTTTATTTTGGATTTTAAAAATTTCCCTGCAGTTTGTTTATACCACTATTAAAGCATTATTCCTAGTACATGAAAACCAGAAAGTAAAACTTCTAATCTGTTTTCCTTTCCTAAGAGGAACTAAATACAGAAAGTAAAAAAAAAAAAAAAAGCATTAATAATAATAAGTAAATTAGACTTCCTAAAGCTTTTTCAGTTTCAAGGTATTCTTGTAAAGTAGGCTAGGCAACGACTTGACTTTCTAACTCTTGACAAAAGTTCGAGGCACTAAAGCATAAATGAAAACTACACCTGTGCTTAGCTTAGGAGTGTCCAAGTGAAATTATTTCAGTGTCAGTGTGCAACTAGCATGCATCTGAAAAAGACTGTAATTACAGCTAAGTTTTACTGACACTCTTGCTGGTGTCAGTCTTGTATGAGACTGCAAATCAGCTTCCATTCTACTCTAGTACTTGTTTAACTAGAAGAGTATTGATTATTTAAGCAAAATGCATTGTCATTTAGAAGTGCAGTGGGGAAGAATGTACCAAACAGATATGTGACACTAATAAGTTTACTTCATCCAGTGAACTAAATGCCTCAATAGCAACTATATGGGTGAAACCAGACAATCCATATGTTCTCAAATGAACTCACATAGGAAAATAACACACAAAAATGCCCCATCACCTCTGAGCATACATGTTGTATAAAACAATCACTCCTCATCCTCAACACCTTCCAAAGACAAGTCTGGGAGCTTAAATTCAAACTTTGCTAGATATTAAAATCATGCACTGAACAGACACACTGCTGAAGTGAGTTTTTTTACCCATGAAAGCTTATGCCCAAATAAATCTGTTTAAGGTGCCCCCGGACTCTTTGTTGTTTTTGTGGATACAGACTAACAGGGCTACCCCCGATACATTACAACAATTTGTAAGGTTTCAGAGTAGCAGCTGTGTTAGTCTGTATCCGCAAAAAGAACAGGAGTACTTGTGGCACCTTAGACTAACAAATTTATTAGAGCATAAGCTTTCGTGGGCTACAGCCCGCTTCTTCGGATGCATATGCTCTGATAAATTTGTTAGTCTCTAAGGTGCAACAATTTGTAACTCACCAACCCCCCTTTTTTGTTCTTTGACTGCAGAGGTGTTAATGGGCCACTTCACCTTGAATGATCTCTTAAATTTAGGGTATGTGTTAACTACAGTACTTATGCTAAATAATCTGTTCTACCTTGTACCTGTGACATTCTTAGTACCTTTCCCAGACTTTAAGAAGAGCCTAATGTAAGCTCAAAAGCTGGTCTCTTTCACCAACAGACATTGGTCCCAACAAAATATTACCTCGCCAACCTTGTCTCTCTAATATGACACTAATATCAGATATGTTATTTTGGGATTTGGTGGGGTGGATGCGTAAACTACGGTTTGGTCTCATTGCAGTCTCCTATATTGTATGCCATTTGCTGACTGAAAAACTGTTTTTAATATAGTATGTGTGTCCTAACTGTGTTTATATCTGCATGACCGAAGAGTCCATTGAACCTGTTTTTGCTGACGGCTAGCATATAAAGATTTAAGCCTGAAATTGTTGGCTGATTTTAGGGCTTGTCTACATTATGGATTTTTGCACCAGTGTAGCTACACAAGTGCAAACCTCCCCCAGTAAAGATGCACTGCCCCAATATTTGCAGCAGTTTCAAACTGAGGTAAGTTGCACCGATGCAGTGCATCTTGAGTGGTGCAAACTTCCATAATGTGAACAAACCCTTAAGTGGTTTTTTAAAACCCTCATTTGACTAACTGGGTTAAACTTAAATGGAAAAGGCATGGATTGTAAAACTCAGGGTGATTGTTGCAGATTGACAGTGAGTAAACTTCAGTTGTTGTTATTAATGTAGGTTTCTTAGACTGTAAGATTTCTTAGCCAGGGACTGTATCTGTTTTATATAGGACCTAGCACAGAGGGACCCCAATCCTAATTGAGTGTGTCAGAGATACAGATATGAAATACTCATACTCTGTTCTAAGATCTTCCACACTGCCAGTGTCACATTTAGCAACATGGTACCAATAGGAGTAAGTTTAGAAATATTAAATTAGATGGCTCAAAATATCAAAGCATTTCAATCAGTTCAAATGTGCTGAAGGGATAGTAGTGACAAAGACATAACCAGTTATCTCATTGGAAGTTGTCTTAGTTTATGGGCTGGTGTTCCTGGCTCACAACACACTGTTGCCTCTTCCATCACAGAAACAAGAGTTAAAAAGGATAAGAGGAGTGAACTCTCCATCTGTCCCTAGGATTGAAGAAGCTTGCACCTTGCTTTATCTGTTCTGTGGATAAACAGAAGAGTTCAGTTTTGGAAACTTGTCAATATTTTTATGTTCTCATTGCAAATGAAAAGGAGAAATTGACAATCACAAAATGCAGTTACAGTTGGCAATTTTTAAAAGATGTCTCAAAGCTTAGTTCTAAACTTACTAAAAGCCAAATTACATGCACATTGGGGGAAGGGATAAAGAGGATATTTTTGAAGTAAGAGTTTTACTTGCATCTTTTGGCTTCATAATTCAGATTGATAGAAAATTGTAAGCACAGCCTTACCGGGCCTGTTTCAGCCTGGAACAGTTCTGATGTCATATGGGGACTCCCAATTCCTGCTCCTCTGCAATACTAGAACATTTTAGGTTGTACTCATCTGATACTTAATATATGTGTAATTCCGGCTCAGTACACTGGAGAAAGGCAATAACTCATAAGTTAACATGCCCTGTAAGCTAAGACTATGACCCTTCCAATCCAAAAGTGACAGTCATTGTAAATCTTTGCAGGTGATCAAGAATTATGTATGTGTCCTTCCCATAAACAGGTTTAGATGATGCACAGGATTAAGTGAGTTTGGAGGCTTCATTGTAATTTGTAGAGAGAGAATAGACTGTCGAGGGGAGGGCTATAGTAGGAAAGTTTATGGAAGCAATATTGTAACAAGTTGTTTAACCTGCACAGAGTCGTGTGCGGAGTTTTTGATCGTAAACGGATTGGTTTGATTCTATTTTCTAGTGTGTCTCTTTAATAAAATATACAGAGTGTGAAGATGCTATTTCACAAGAATATTCAAAATTTGGGGCTATTGTTGGTTGAGGAAGTAGCTATTTGTAAATTTCTTGCATCCATACTCATGATATTTAAAAACTTTGACAATAACTGAGTGTATTACTACATGCTGCTTCTCAGGTTTTTGTTTTTGTTTTTGGAAGTGTAAGAGGCCATGATTTAGTGTAGCAGAAATTACATATTTGCAGTTGGGTTTTCCTCTTTTGACCAGTATGAGGGAGTGCTTTACTTTAGTGGTGTGTGTACCTTTCAACTGCTGGACACACATGCTGAAGTTCACATTTTAAGTTTGCTCAAAGTAGGGGCCAGACTTTCAGCCGTGTCTTCCATTGATTTTAATGGAAGCTAAAATCCTTCTCTCCTTCCTCTCTCCTGTATTGGACATAACATATAAAATTATTAAATTGATATTTTTCTGTTCTAGTACAACTAAAATACTGCTTTAGGAAATGTTTTTATCAAATTGTGTTTTAATAGTACTTATTCTGTTTCAGGTTGGTTCAAAAAAGGAGGTTGCAGAATGTAAGGAAAAGTTTGCAAACTCTAAGGATCCAACTGTTAGTCAAACCTTTATGCTAGATAGAGTATTCAACCCTGAAGGAAAGTCACTACCACCTATGCGAGGATTCAAATATTCCAGCTGGTCTCCGCTGGGTTGTGATGCTAATGGAAGATGCCTTCTAGCAGCTCTAACAATGGACAATAGATTAACCATCCATGCTAATCTCAACAGACTACAGTGGGTGCAGCTGGTTGATCTGACAGAAATGTATGGGGAGCGTCTGTATGAAACCAGTTACAAACTTTCTAAGGTTGAGACCCCCAGAGGAGAACTAGGGGACTTTGCAGAATTTCAGAGACGACATAGCATGCAGACTCCAGTCCGTATGGAGTGGTCAGGTATCTGCACCACCCAGCAGGTGAAACACAACAATGAATGCCGAGATGTTGGCAGTGTGCTCCTAGCCGTACTCTTTGAAAATGGAAACATTGCTGCTTGGCAATTTCAGCTTCCTTTTGTGGGTAAGGAATCCATCACTTCTTGCAATACCATAGAGTCAGGAATAAATTCCCCTAGCGTCTTGTCTTGGTGGGAATACGAACACAACAACCGAAAGATGAGTGGACTCATTGTAGGGAGTGCTTTTGGACCGGTTAAAATCCTTCCTGTCAACTTAAAAGCAGTTAAAGGCTACTTCACACTCAGGCAACCTGTTGTCTTATGGCAAGAAATGGACCAGTTGCCAGTACACAGTATCAAATGTATTCCTCTCTACCATCCTTACCAGAAATGTAGCTGTAGCTTAGTGGTGGCTGCAAGAGGGTCTTATGTGTTTTGGTGTCTTCTCTTGATATCCAAAGCAGGTCTGAATGTCCATAATTCCCATGTGACAGGGCTTCACTCTTTACCAATTGTATCCATGACTGCGGATAAACAGAATGGCACAGTATACACATGCTCAAGTGACGGAAAGGTAAGACAACTCATTCCCATCTTCACAGATGTTGCATTAAAGTTTGAGCATCAGCTTATTAAGCTGTCTGAAGTGTTTGGCTCTGTGCGGACTCACGGGATAGCTGTAAGCCCCTGTGGCGCATACCTAGCAGTTATTACAACAGAGGGCATGACCAATGGCCTTCACCCTGTAAACAAAAACTATCAAGTTCAGTTTGTAACTCTCAAAACATTTGAGGAGGCAGCTGCTCAGCTCTTGGAGTCTTCTGTGCAAAATCTTTTTAGACAAGTGGACCTGACAGACCTTGTGCGCTGGAAGATTTTGAAGGATAAGCATATCCCTCAATTCTTACAAGAAGCCTTGGATAAAAAGATTGAGAGCTGTGGATCCACTTACTTTTGGCGTTTTAAGCTATTCCTTTTGAGAATTTTGTACCAGTCAATGCAGAAAACGCCCTCTGAGGTGATGTGGAGGCCTTCGCATGAGGACACAAAAGTATTAATATCGGATTCCCCTGGAATGGGCAGTACTGAGGATGATCATCAAGAAGAGGGAACTTCAAAACAGGCCAGCAAGCAGAGTTTGTGTGAAGTGAGCAAAGGAACAGACCCAGATGACCCAGCAGATGATACTCTTGCCCACTCAAGTGACGTAGGAGGACATGAGCCAATGGAAGAGAAGCTCCTTGAAATACAGGCACGAATTGAAGCAGTAGAAATGCACTTGACACGGGAACACATGAAGCGGGTGTTGGGAGAAGTTTACTTGCATACATGGATTACAGAGAACACCAGCATTCCTACCAGAGGAGTCTGTGATTTCTTAATGTCTGATGAAGGCTATGATGACAGAACAGCACGAGTAAGTGCACATGTATATTTTTGGGCATTCAAGCTACAAAATGTCCTGGTTTCTTCATTCTCAGCTTTACTATCTTGGGGGCAGAAGGTAGAGGGTTGCTTGTAAAGTGACTTGTATCTGTTTTGGAGATTAGTTGCCTGCCCTTCCAACTGTGGATGGTGGGTGGTGCTGGATTTGGGAAATCTGAATACACACCTTAGAATTTGGGTCAGGCATAGTAAAGACCCGTGTTTAAATTTCTGCTGGTATGGTTAAATTGGGGAGGACGACAGACCTGTAATCACTTTCACAATAACTTAAGTGAGCTGAAAGAATGTGGTGGTAGAAGGGGGCATCCTTGTTTTTTTCCCCCCTGTGATTAGGATTATCTATCACTTCATCTAGTTACACTAAAATGGAGGAGGCCTTTTCCTCCAAAATCAATTGTATTACATCTTCAAAATTTTAATTCTTCAACAGACTTCAGTCATGTTATCTCTGGAGTACAAATGTTTTATGTAAAACATTGTCACTGTTCATTTTAAATAATAAATTTGGCTTATTTTAAACTCACTTCCCTTAGTGCTCTTGTGAAATCAAGGAAAGCATCAAGTTTGAGATTCTTCAAAATTGACAAAATAAAACATTGTAAAAGTCAATCAGTGTTTCAAAAAATTATGTAAATGGAAAACAAATCAATTGACTTGAAGTATCTTAAAGACATAATTTAAAATTTGATTTATAAAACATGTATCCATTGCCTGAACCTCTGGGCACATTTATGTTCTAAATATATTAAAATAAACATAACTGAATATGATATTGCATCCAAACACTAACAAGAACATGCCCCAAATTTACAATTCTCCCTTCTGCAGTAAAACTTAAATACAAAAGTAACATCCAATCCATCACCAATCCTGAAAACAAAAATACCCATCACAACTAACTCTGTTCACTCATGCTTTTTCCTGAACTATGTTCCTTGTGCTGGGTAATGAAGTTAACAAATGTGTGCTGTATCAGACCAAGAAGGGAAGCAAGAGACCCCCTACTGAGAATGGTCTGCCACCAGATGTAGAGTGTGTCTACACTGCAAAGAAAAACCCGTGGGTGGCTTGTACCAGCTGACTCAGGCCTGCCGTGCTTGGGCTGTGGGGCCGTTTCATTGCAATGTAGATTTCTAGGTTTGGGCTGGAGGTGGGAGGTTCCCAGAGCTCAGGCTGCAGCCCGAGCCCAGAAGTCTACACTGCAGTGGAACAGCTCTGCAGCCCAAGCCTGAGTCAGCTGGTACAAGCCACCCACGGGTTTTTCTTTGCAGTGTAGACATACCCTTAGGGACTGAGTAAGAAGGTGTCAGATGATCCCTACAGGTCTGCACAGAGAGGTGCACTTTTTCTAGTAACTGAAGCTTTGCATCATTTAGGCTTTAAAGATCAAAATCAACCCCTTTAATTGCATCTGGAAACAAGTAGGAAACCAGTGCAATTTCCAATACTGGGGTAAACAAGCAGCCCAGAACAGTGTGTGCCAGCTGAAGATTCTGAGTGGCCTTTAGTAATTCATTGGCAAAGTATTCTGTCAACACAGCTCTGTTCTACTGGCATCCTCAAATTACTATGAATTGAAAGCCTGAGAGAGAGAGAGGTTGCCCTTCACACCTTGTAGACAGAATAGAGTTTCTTTTTCTGGTATTTAAAAATATATATAACTCTTGAATTTTGTTATGAACCTCTGTCAGTCATGACTGCTGTAACTTCCTAAAATATTTCTTCAGTATAACTTAGGGATATGGCTTGTATCAGTTGAAATGTCAAAGGTAAATGATAAATGACAAGACTGGTAATACATTTGACTGACTACTTAGGCTTTGAGTGGAACAGCTGCATATATTGTATTTGATAGTGATTGCTAAAACAAACTCATCAGATTCATAAACAATTAACAGAACTTTAAACTCCTCCATTGTCATAGCCATAAGACAATTTAAAAAAAATAATTGTGCGGTGTCCTTGATCTCGAATGTGGTGTAATATATGGATCTCAAGTGCAAGTTGCTTTCTTTTCAGTCACCATTAGCGTAAGTACCAAAAATCCTGGTTATTTTCAAACAAATTCTGTATTCCCTTCAGTGATGTGAGGGATTAGGCAATTAAATCTATCAGATTGCATGATTAGCCTGTGGAGAAGAGCAAATCAATCCATCTCTACTACCGCACTATGTATTTGAGTTGCATTTTCTTTCATTTGAATTCAGTTGAGTGGACTGGATTTTTGCATCTTGTATTTTCTTCTGAAATCACGTCATCCCATGAGATTCTCCACCTTTCAACAGGCAGTGTCTTTTCCCATAAACACTGCTGACTGCCGTGTGTTCCCAGGTGCTGATTGGACATATCTTAAAGAAAATGAACAAACAGACTTTCCCAGAGCACTGCAGCTTGTGTAAAGAGATCCTCCCATTCACAGATCGCAAACAGGCGGTCTGCTCCAACGGCCACATTTGGCTCAGGTAAGGTGTTAAGGAGCTTTTGCTTTGATTCTCTTCTCTGTTTTGGATGAGCAGAAGGCATTTCAGTAGCTAATGTAAAATATAGTTTCATATTGTGAATGAGTTAATGGCATGGAGCATGTTGTCCATGCTGTGAAAAGGAAAGCGAGGAAGCAGACAAGGTGTCTGGTACTCTCTCTTTGTAAGAGTGAGGAAGATCTAAGGATATTTTAGAGGGAGGGACGTAGGACTAAATTTGACCTTATTTATATTCTTTTGAATATTGTTTTATTTTCAAAACTAATGCTTCAGTGCTCGTAATTCATCCTTTGTTTCTCTTCTCCTCCTTTCCCCACCCCCAAAGGAAAATAAAAGGAAATCAAATGGCTTATAGCTTTTCGGATGGGAGGATGAAAGAGGAAAAAGTCTGTATGGAAATACATTTTGTGCATTTCTGGCTATTTATGCCCTTTATCTCCAATTACTTGGTTGCCAAAATCCAATCTGTCAGCTGATTAGGTCTTAATGAAACCAGTTAATGTGCAGGCCCAGAGTTACTTTAACATTATTTCAGAATGACCAGAGTGCAAAATCCTCACAAAGCTTTTAACACCGAAGACCAAAAAATTGGATATTTAATGGGGGTTGTCTGTAGAGCAGAGGTGGGCAAACTACAGCCCGTGGGCCACATCTGGCCCGCGGGACCCTCCTAGCCCGGGAGGCTAGCCTGCAGCCTCAGCTCACTGTGCCACCGGCGCAATGCTCTGGGCAGCGGCACTGCGAGCTCTTGCCGGGCAGCACAGCTGCAGAGCCGTGGCCGTGGCTGGCTCCAGCTGGGTGGCATGGCTGCCTGTCCTGGTGCTCTGGGTGGCACAGCTGTAGCGCCGCCAGCCACTGGTGCTCCAGGCAGCACAGTAAGGGGGCAGGGAGCCGGGGGGTTGGACAGAGGGTAGGGGAGTTCGGGGTGGTGGTCAGGGGGCGGGGGTGTGGATGGGGTCGGGAACGGGGGGCTTGAATGGGGGCAGGAGTTCCGGGGGGGCAGTCAGGAAGGAGAGGGGGGGTTGGATGGGGCAGCAGGGGGTGGGCAGGGGTTCCGAGGACGGTCAGGGAGAAGGGGTGGTTAGATGAGGGTTGGGGGGCAGTCAGGAAGGAGAGGGGAGTTTGGATGGGGCAGCGGGGGGGCGGGCAGGGAATGGGGAGGGTTGGATGGGGCAGGAGTCCCGGGGTGGCTGTCGGGGGCGAGAAACGGGGGGGTTAGATAGGGGGCGGGGCCAGGTCATGCCTGGCTGTTTGAGGAGGCACAGCCTCCTCTAACCGGCTCTCCAGACAATTTCAGAAACCCGATGTGGCCCTCAGGCCAAAAAGTTTGCCCGCCCCTGCTGTAGAGGTTTGGCCACAGCCATTGGTGTGAATTCATTATTCTGATGCTAACAGAATCCACTGTCTGGAAGAGTCCCTTGACCTTCCCAAGTGTTGTAAGCCCTTAAGATAGTACAGAAAATCTGCATGTATCTTTAAGTCCTGGTGATTGCTATTCAGTGACTGTCCATTAAATAGCTCTGAAAATCTTCATCTTTTCAGGTGTATTCTGGTTAAAATTGTAAAGCCAATAGTGGAAATACTTCCCTCCCTTACCCTCTGACATCTTGTACGTGTATATTATTACAAGGCAGTGTTAATTAGTCCATGTCCGCCTACATAATTTGGCTAATTAAGTTAGACCTGAAATATGTTTATATTTTAATGCTAACTCATATTTCTTAAAGTTGCTGGTTTTGATATGATGTAATCAGTGATATTGGGCCAAATGCTGCTCTTACACAGCCTGACAGAAGCACAGCTGTTAGCGGAGAGCAGAATTTGTCCCTCTGTCATAAAGCATCCAATTAGAAACTTCTGTTTGATGATGCAATTTGCCACCTTTCAGGTGCTTTTTAACCTACCAGTCCTGCCAGAGTTTGGTATACAGAAGGTGTCTGCTTCATGACAGCATTGCACGGCATCCAACCCCAGAAGGTGAGCTACTTCCATGGCTTGAAAGGGCAAGATTGCATTTTCTCACCGAGTGCTTTGTCATCTGTATAATGACATGGATCAGGCTCAGTGACTCACTGTTATTTCAGACAGCTATCAAGTGGAGTAGTAACATTCTACTCTTCATGATGTTTGGCTGTAGTCTGTCACAGTTTTAAAGCCCTAATTAGAATATAGTAATTAGAGAAAGTAATGTGTAAATGTGTTGCATTTTAATATGAGCCAAGTACATACGCAGTCCGTGCTAGAGTGTTACAGCAGATAGACAATTAATACTAATTTAATTAGATTTCTTTACATGTACAAATTGCAAGCCCAATCCTACAAAATGCTGAGCACCATTGATTTCACCGAAAGGTGAGTTTTCCCAGCACAAGCTTAGAAATATCTTGGCATCTTGCAGGCTATGCTCTGAAATGTGATAATTACATCTTGTTTAGACAATGTAATCGAAGTGAAGGAGCAGGTCTTGATTTTGCACATCCATACTTTTCCTAAATCTAAAAAGACAAAAATTCTGCAGTAACTTGTTTTGAATTGCAGCTGATGCCTTATAGTTCTTTGAAATAAGTGTTTTTATATGTCCACGTTTTTAACCTTTTAAAATGTCTACTGTGTTTGATGGCACAATATTAAACCTCAGTTCGTTAAGGTTTTTTGTAGTGTTGTTCTTCAGGGAGGATATGATCTTATCTGGTTTTCCAGTGCACTTTTCTGCAGAACTGATGTGATCTCAATGGAAGTTTTATTCTACTGGCATGTGTATTCCCTTCCCAGAACTTGTAGCTGATCCAGTATCAATGAGAATTAGACAATACAAATGGATCTAAAATGCTGGAGAAAGGGTTGCTGGCTTCATTTTACATATGGAAGACTAAATACTGCAGTAATTCAGAGATCTAATTTCAACTCACAAAAACAAGGTCACTAAGTTATAGCAGAAAATTGTCCTTAAACTCTACCCATTTGTCTGTGTATGGCAGATTTGTTTGTGTGTAAAGACAAGCTGCAATACCTACGCAAGCTATAGTGTGATGTGGAAAGCCTTAACTTTGTCTCTTTCTGCTGAAATGACATTTAAATCAGTATTTTAAATTCATTAATATTAGTGGAGTTGGGTTCATCCTAAATCTTCAGTGAGTCTTGTCAGATGTACATTTCAAAACATAGTTTCAGAGATTTTTGTAGTAGAAGTTTGGTCCAGCTAAAGGATGTGAAGCAAAATATTCATCCATCATTGTGATCTCTCTTCTGTGTAACTCAGGCTTTAAACCACTTGTTTTCTTATTTGCAGATCCTGAATGGATCAAGAGGTTATTGCAAGGACCTTGTACTTTCTGTGATTCTCCTGTGTTCTAGAGAAAGCTGTGGGAAGCTTGAAGACATTTTCTCTACTGCATAAAACTCCATTCAGCCTGGAAGGAGGCAGAAGGTGCAGGAGTATATCCATTGTACTGAAGGAAGAAGACACTGTTCCTAATCCTGTAAATAGAACACTTGAAGTTCAAGAAGCTCAGTAGTGTAGTGACCCATTTCATACTCCAGAAACGAGAGCATCCTCTGAATACCGAGCACAATGGAGTTTATGGAACGATTTTGAGGCAACCACGGACCCTGTTAAAGCATCAGCATTTGATTGGATACATTTCCTTTTATTGAAAGATCAGAAATCTGAGAAGCAGGCAGCCTGAACTCTGTCTCTGGTGCAAACTGGATGCTTTTCTCAAGGGTGAGAGCATCCCGATCTGGCAGAATGCAGGAGGCAATTCTTGAACAGGCTTGGTGGGAAGAGAGGGCTTCAGTCTGCAGTGCTCCTTTGTTTGCTTAATCAGTACTGGCACTCGCTGTACCACAGAACATTAAACTATCAGAAATAATGTGTGATTCTAATATTTCTTAAGTGACCCGCATGTCAGTTTTAGCCACTTGATAGAAGTCAGCCACTGCATTAGATCTTTCACTCCGTAACTAGCAAAATTATTCCTGGTATTTCTCAGGGTTTGGGGAAAAAATTGCAGTCAGAAAGCTAAAAATCGGCAGCTTGTGCCAAATATGGATCAATAAGAGGAAGTTTTTAAATCCTAATGGTTATAAGTAAACAATATTAGCATTTAGATATTCCATGTCAGAGACCCAACTCTAAAATGTATAATGTCTAGTACTCAAATCTCCTTGTTTTTTTCTGAAATAAGTTTTAACTATTTACCACACTTGTGCCAACACCTGATCTCTTCAGTTCATTTCACACACTGTCAACAGGAACCACACTCCCCTGCTATATAACCCAGTAACCCGGCTAGTGCCACTTTTCCTTCCCTCCAATCAGGCAGTGTGACTGTCTTCCAAAGCACTGCAATAATTTGGCCCCAAAACAATCATTTCTTGCTATCATTTGGTTTTCTTTATTTACTATAAAAAGCCAGTTTGCGTATAAAAGAAATATTAAATTAGATCGGAAATATCTAACCAAAACATTCTGAGTCTGGTGAAGCTGTTCTGTGTTAGTTGTAAAATGAAAGAGATGATTAGATCAGGTATTCGGAAACATACCTCTGAATTATCCAGGTGGAACCCCCGTTTGTCACTGAAACAGTGTTTTCTTTGACTGTCCCACTGGATAATTGTCCTTTCTGCCTCTGGGACCCAGCGTATGTGGGGGACATTTCCTCTTCAACTTTCTACAAAGTGCTAGAGGAATAATCCTTCCAAAACGAGTTTCTGTCATTAGAATCCATCTTGTCTGGTTAAGAACCATTTTCTCAAGCAATCCAAAGTTCTGTTTCCACTTCCACCCTTAAAAACGCCAGTCCACTAGATGCTCCCTGAAAAAAAAGGTGTTTAGTTGTTTTGTTTGTGGGATGCATGATGTGTAAAATTCACTTCTCCAGGCTTCTTCTTGTGTGGGAAGCAACAGTGTGAATCTCCAGCGAATCAGCTTGTCATGCATCAACATTTTATGTGGACTCTGTTACAGAGCACAATGCTAGATTAGGTATTTGAGAGCAGCAAGGAATTATCCAGACAGTATTCAACAAATGCATGTACGGATTGGTGCTTAAGTTTTCTTGACTTAATGACTATGCACATTTTCTTAATGTTCATTTACCCTTATTAGGAGCAGTCACATCTCACTTCATATTCAAACAAGCTAACTGCCTTTACAGTTCAGTGTTTCATGTGTTGAGCATGATAATGCTCCTACAATATACAATAATTCTAATAATTCAGAAGATTAGAAAACCATAAGCACAGATAGATTCATTTGTAAAATAACCATAGCCTTGTCTGTGGTTTGAGCATTGGCCTGCTAAACCCAGGGTTGTGAGTTCATTACTTGAGGATCTGGGGCAAAATCAGTACTTGGTCCTGCTAGTGAAGGTAGGGGGATGGACTCGATGACCATTTGGGGTCCCTTCCAGTTCTATGAGATAGGTATATCTCCATATATTTTTTATTATTATTTATTACTGTAATTGTATTAAAGAAAATTTTAGTTTTTTTTTTGGTGTGCATTACAAACTGAAATAAACTTAGTGGTATATTTGCAAACAGAGTTTGTAGCTCCCAGTGTCAGCTAGCAAAGCAAGCAATGGAAAACCATTGTCAGTTGGAATGCTCAGAGTTGCACTGACATCTATTGTATGCTCAGTTTGAGGCAAGTACCAAAGTTAGAATCATAGAATCTCAGGGGTGGAAGGGCCCTCAGGAGGTCATCTAGTCCAACCCCCTGCTCAGAGCAGGACCAATCCCCAGACAGATTTCTGCCCTAAATCCCTAAATGACCCCTTCAAGGATTGAACTCACTATTCCCGATAGGATTCCTCTCCCTTCTCAGATGCTACCTAACTCTCCCTTCTCTGGGGAAACAAATGTCCTTTTTAATCCAATCTGAGTGCTGGGATAGTCCAGGATTGGTGGTGGGTAATGGACTTCCAAAGTAAAGCTTTATAGGCTCTTGTAAAAACAGTCCCCATCAACTGGTCCTAGTCAAATATTCTGTTGGCCTTCTGAAATAATTCTAATCTTGGGGAGGGTTAGAGGAGCTTTATAAATGAAATTAATTTTTCTGATAAACTTGTTTTTGTATCTGTTTCAGGCTTAGTGGTTGTAAAATCTACTGGGCTACTGACGTGTTTCTAGGTCTGGCAGACCAGAAGGTATTAGACCTAAACTCATTATTCTGATTGCCGACTTGCTTTAATTATGGTATAATTTTAGCAGCTGTTCTCTCAAACTGCCCTAGCTAGAGCCTAATGCTTTATATACTTGGAAGGTAAGAGTCCAAGCTGCTTTCAGCATTGGTGTTTAGCTTCAGAAGTTGTCAAGGTAGCGGACACTCAAATTAGTTTAACTTGGTGGTGGTCTATGGTGGCAGATGGGATGATGAGATTTTAAAGTCTTCCCCCAACATGCAGTTTACATGCCACTGAAAAGCTGAGAGTCTCCGATTTCCTTATGGAAACAACTTTTGTTTCTTATTGCTACGGGTCAAGAGGTACAGTGGGTTTTAAAGCCATTGCATTTTTTTAGCAATTAGTTGAGCGCGGAATAAAATAGCAAGTTTCAGACAAGTAGAGTCCCACTGGGTTTTTTTCCTCCCTCCCCCACTTACCTTCTCAGAACTTCCCTCTTGTGAAATAACGTGTAGCTGTTGAGTAGTGCCCATCACTTGCCGTTCTAGGAATCTGTTTAGTCCTGTTTCTCTAGAGCATTGAAACATGCTGCAGAACCTACATCAACAGCCCAAGCATTGCTCTTCCTAAATACGTTATTGTGGAATAGTCTCTCTCCCTGGAACATTTAACAGTAGACTAGACAGAGTACCAGTTCAATAAGGAACAGTCTTGCCCAAGAGCTGCTCTCCTCTGGGAGGGTATTTGGAATTGTCCCCAGCAGCTCCTGGGAGCACTACAGATTTCCAAAATGAGACCCAGGAAAATGGAACAGTCATTGTCTCAACGATAGTCTGAGGAGCCCTTCTTGGGAGTCTGCAAGATGAGAGCAAGCAGCTGGGGCTTGGGAGAGGCCATATGTATCTCTCTGCTCCATACTGTGATTGTGCTGAAATGTAGCAAATACAGTCAGCAGTGTGGGGCTTGTACACCTGGCTGGGGCACTTTGCTGTGGCTTGTGTTGTCCTAGAGGATTCCTCCGGAACCATTCTGTGATTAAAGCATGTGTACAGGCCTGTCGCATCTTACACACATTTAACATGCGCAATTTCAGCTTTACACGGTCGGCAAAACCAAAAAAAAAAAAAAATTTAATACTTTTATACTAATAAAAAAAAATGTACCTGTAGTGCGGGCGATTCCGCCCGCCATTACACTCAATGGAATTTTGACTATATGTGATTTTCGCTTTATGCGCTGACTGCGGAACGTAACCCCAGCGTAAGATGCGACGGACCTGTATGCAGCAGAGCAAATGTGCTGGAGTATGAAATCATGGTAGTCTGACTGTGGGGAAACATGCCTGAAGTGATCAGCACTCAGTCACCTAGCTCTTTAACTACCAGTTGACTGAAATGTAGTAGAAACTCCATGGGACTAGCACCCAGATACCACGGTTATGAGTGTGGTAGATTCACAAGGCTAGATTGGTCCTTCCTGGGAAGGAAATGCTATACAAGCTGTGGGGAGGAGGGGGCGGGGGAAATAGAGGTGTTCTTTGCAGAGATCCCCTCACCTTGTTCTCTTGCAGGGGTGGGAGACAGGATTTGCCTTCTCGTGGCAGAATTGTGTATGAGGCTGGTAGTTCCACTCTACAAAACCGATCCTGCTTTATCTTTGGGGCTTCAGTTTTTTAAACTAATCTGTGGTTCCTTAAAGCAGTGGTTTTCAACCCTTTTTTCATTTGCTAGCCTCTAAAAAAAAATTTTCGCTGGAGGTGTGGACCCCTTTGGAAATCTGACAGTCTGCAGACCCCCTAGATGTCTGTGGACTACAGGTTGAAAACCACTGCCTTAAAGGTAAAGTCTGGTATTAGCACCCAATTTTTGTTGTGAGAGAAACTTGGTGTCCTAAGCTAACATTTGGAAAAGCACCTAAGCCCCTTTGAAAGTTAACGGGCGGAGGTTCTTTTGAAATTTGTACCTCTAATGCTGAAGCGAGGACCTGCCTTTGCAATGAAAGTGGATGCTTGAAGGTTCTAGTAGACTCTCTCAGTTGTTTGTTACAAAGATACTAAACTTGGAGCTCCCAAATCTGACTTATAATTGAGAGGCCTATTTCAAATACATCTTGCCATCATCTAAAATGGATTAAATAATATTTCAGGACCAGCCAAGATACTATAAGCCGGAGTTACTGCATTGCACTTAAAATACAATACAGAAGGTGGTGGACAGGCAGATTTAAGTTGTGTGCTGTTATGTTTGGGGATTGATAGCCACATATATATCACCTACTCTCTGCCTGAAGTTAAGCTGTCATGATCCTGGATAAGGAATAGCTTCTTAGATCTCTAAGAACTAAGTTTCATATGAACATCAGTCTTCCATCCTGACCTCAAGCAATTCCTACCTAACTGGTGTGTATGCCAGGATACTGAGGAGTTCTCACTGTTGGAAATTATTGGAACTGCTGAAGAAGCTAGTGGGTACTAGTGTAACTTTTTCCCCAAGCCTTGCCTGTAGTTTGAGGCTATTCATGTTGTACTGTGAGTTTAATACATACCAGACAGTACACTGGGTTAATTGGATTAAAACAGTGTAAAGGCTAATTAAATATTGAACAATGCATTCTTATTGTGGTAAGGCTAACGGGAGCATACAGAGTGGCTAAATCCTCTTCTGTTGGTGCTAAGAAATCCAAACTGCTATGATGGATTAACAAACAGGCTCTGGAAAGGCACTGACTGTCTGGATTTGTGATGATTTGGTGCTTAAACTTCTTCTCTTGTAGCTGTCAAAGCACCATCACTCAGGTCGTGGTGGAAATCTGGAGTGGCAACGACTGGCTCCAGTGCGCCAACCACTCCTTGGATGTCAGGCTCAATAGCAATGGAAAGCACTTATTTTTACACCAGCCCCATCCAGTGGTTGAGAATTGATTCTTCTCTCCATTGTTTCCTTAAATTTAATAGTAATTGAATATAAATAAAAAGATATTCTAGAAAGAGCCTGTTTTTAAATGCCCCCTTCCAGGCTGCCAGTTGTGCTGTACAGCACTGGTTTTTCCAGAGGTGATGATAGTGCTTGTTCATGCATCTTGAACAAAAACATTTCCTTGAGTTTCTCAGAATATAATGACAGGTTTCAGAGTAGCAGCCGTGTTAGTCTGTATGCATCCGAAGAAGTGGGCTGTAGTCCACGAAAGCTTATGCTCTAATAAATTTGTTAGTCTCCAAGGTGCCACAAGTACTCCTGTTCTTTTTTCAGAATATAATGTGAATGTCCCTAGTGGCTCATGGGTCATAGAGTGACTTTACACTCAGCGTATCGATACCCATTTATTTTGTCATTACTGCTAAGGATTCCTTGAGAGAAGAGTTCAATGTAAATTTTGATGGTCCGAGTTGATAGTCATCTTCATTTATATACCTCTACAAATTTCAGATCTGTTTTGTGCTGCCCTTATGCCCCAAAATAAAATTGAGGGCTAGTTAGTGCAAGAGATTAGTAACATGCTAAACACACAGTCCTTCCTCTGTCCGCAGTTCAGCAGTTTATAAAACAGTTCAATTCCTTATAGGTACAATCCTCAGTTGATACCCTTGTGTGTAGCCTCTGCAGAAAGGTCAGGGAAGGTGAACTCCCCTTTCTCTCCATAAGGGGGTTCCTTATCCTTTTGGGTGGGGAAACTGGCACTACCCAAACTACTGCTCTTATGTCAATAAGTAGGATTTTTAGACTCCAATACCTCAATCCTGCATCTTGTAGAGGCACAGAAAAAACCGCTATAAGCAAGTCTACTAAAGCAAACCCAAGTCTCGTAATTGTGTGTGGGTCAGCTTCTTAGTCAGAGAGCAGGGCATTCCTAACCACACTATCCTGTGACCTTTTGTGACTGGAGCAGCCAGGCGTTTCAGTGGAACAATGCCATATGCCTGTGCTTGCTGTAACGAATCGAGAAACAGCTGCTAGTTTGTTTTACCTGCCAGCCTTCGCTGTCTTCATTATGAGTTTCAATTGTCCATTCATTCTGGTAGCCACCCTCTGCTTTAAAAGGTCAGATCTTTCCTGGAAGGTAGTAAACGTGCAAACCTTGCTAGATTCAAGCACTAAATCTGGTTTGTATTATCTTTTTGCAGCTGGGAATGGGAATAACGTACTCATCCTTTTAACCCTCAGAGTCCGATTTAGAGGTAAGACCTAAATAATAATTTAGAAGTAAAATAGATGTAAAATTGTAGGTATTTAGTTAATAAAAATGAAATGGTCTGAGTAGCGATTGGATTTCTTTTCCACCCCCATTTCTACCCTTTAAAATTCCCATTCTAAAGCATCTCAAGAAGTCTCCCTTTCAGGCCTGATCGAAACACACAAATTGCACCAGTTTAATCGAATCAGTTTAAAAACTGATGCCGCTGAACTGCTGCAGACCAATGGTTTAACTTGCATTGGTAGGTTTACACTGGTACATTAACTGGTAAAGTTGCTCTGATTTTACGTAAACAAGTACAGCTTATATGTGTAGATAGGGCCTCCATCAGCTCTGTGTAGTCTAGGAATCTAATGTTCCATTATGGATGCAAGAGTCCAGTTGGAATGCAGAGTAGGGCTGACAAGAAAACAAGATTTCCATGTTGTGAAAAGCCGAGGGTTTGGAATGTTCATTCCTGTGGGAATGAAATCTAGCTCTTGTGAAGCTTTTCACGGAAAACGAGATCTCCTCCTACTCCTCCCCCCCGTATAGCCAATAGTCCAGTGCACTCACCAGGGATGTGGGAGACCAAAGTTGTAGGCCCTGCTTTGCCTGATTCAGAGAAGGGACTAGATCCTGGGCTTCCCACATCCCAGGTGTGTGCTCTCATCACTGAGATATAGAGTCTGTCTCGCTCACACAATCTCCTGTTGAAATTGTTCCACTTCATATGGACTAATTATTCACTGGGCCAGAAAGAGACGGACTCTATAGCCCAGTGGCTAGGGTATGCTCCTGGGATGTGGAAGAGCCAGGGTTGAATTCAGGCAGCAGACCCCTCTACTGATTTTGATCAAACTCTTGTTTGACTAGAAATGCTATACCTGACCTGGCAAACAGAGACGCTACAGAACAAGCAATACCCTAATGGTTAGGCTATGGGAGAGCCAGGTTCAAGTCCATGCTCTGCCTGTATCAGACCTAATGAAAGTTTGATCAAAACGGGTATGTCTCCACAACATTTCGGTTTTGATGAATTGGCATTTTCCAGTAAAAGTTTCAGCTAAGTTCCCTGCTGTAATACAGAGTGCGTCTGGAATGTAGTCTGTGTAAACCTCAAGCCTGGCTAGTTCCTTTCATGCATCATAGAAACTAATGTATACCCAGTGACCTGGGGTCTGCATTAAACTGTAGTGAAGCAGGGCTATGTGTAAAACGTTTTAATTAAAATTAACACCTCTCCTAAACTCTGTGTTCGGCTTTAAATTGTACAAAGGGTGTGAATATTTTTACACTGGAAATGCTCCCAGACCCTCAGCATCAGGTTGTACATCATTCTCTTATTCTCACAACTGAGAATTTTTACTTATAGCGTTAAAAACTAAAACTTCTTCTCTTAATTCAAAAGATCCGGAGCCCCCGCTGCTGTAGATTTTGTATGTGTGATCTACTTACTGCCCTTGATGTGGCATCTGACTGTGTGTACACAGTGGGTGTTGCTTCCACTGCTGAATGCAGCCACCTCTTGGGTGGTACCTGGGTTACTTACTAGTGCTAACTACTCTGCAGGTCAAGGCTAGAAGTGAAGGTTTTCTCTATGCTATCCTAGATTTCAGTGGGATAAGCCAGAAGGTAGATGATGGCATTGGAGTTTCCTCTTCATAGAGGAATTAACACACTGCTGTCTCTCTTACAGATGGTGCTATGTTCAATCCTGTGGTGTTTTCTTTATTTAATATTACTGCAGTTAACTGGCCCTGCAAAGGGAAAAGTTGAGGGTCATGGAATGGTTCAAAGAGGAGTTCTGAAGTTTTGATGCATTTTTGACCTAATGATGAAGCTGGAAGTTACATTTATTCACTGATCTTTTCAGGCCTAAAGGCGACTGAAATGCATTCTGGGGTGGGAACATTTTAGCTGGCAGGCCACTCAGTTACCAGGCTGAATGGAAGGTTATTTATTTAATGTCTTCAATTCCTGGATTTCCCTTGTATTTCAAATTCAGCTCATAAGAGAGCCTGACAAAGTTGCTGTGAATATTGATGCTGTATATATGGCACTTTTTGTAAATGTGAAGCAAACTTGAATGATGTGTTTTGTATACTGCAACAGTAGCATTGTAATCCCACCTTCTTTTTTTTATTCCAAATAAACAGATTAGTTCTTGTATTATGTGTGCATTATAAGGGGATGGCTTTAGGGGAGAAACGTGGGTTCCCAAGATTCGAGGGGGACGTGTGTGGGGGGGATTAAAGAAGATAGCTCTTCAGAGGGGCTTCATGGTTAACAATGGCTGGATTTTATATTCTGTCATCGTGACAATAATTGAAATATACAGACAGTTTGAATATCAACAAGAAAACAGGCCTTCATGTTACCACCTTCAATCTTGGCCGTCTTTCCTGTGCCTAACTCAGTAAATACCTGCTTTGAGGTTGACATGTCATGTGTGCGAAGCATACTCGTGCTCTTTGATTTATATTTATTCTCCTCTTGGTAAGACTGATTGCTGAAAGGTTTACGTCCATATTGGTCCAATAGGGGTGTGCGGGGCAGGGGAGAAGAGTAGGCCGCAGGTTTGCACGTTAAAACTGATAAAGAACTAACAACTCTAGAACTAGTAAATATAAATGAAATATGCTTGATCCACTTCCAAATATACAAACATGATGGTTATGTAGGTTTTCTTAGCAGCTTTATAGGTTGCACTGGGGGATTTTTTTTTAAGTTAAAGCAGGGATTTAGGTTTTATTATGTATAGAATTTACTCTATAAAAAGTTAAGCCTGTAATCTTATCTTTTCATTCACTATCACCAGTCCTTAGAGTACATGCTCTGGTTCTGGGGCCCCACTGAAGTAAAAAAGGAATGGAAGTAAGGTTGCTATATTGGTTTCATCACAGTGTAAGTGTGTGGTCATTGCTTAGCCCTGGGGTCCATGCTAGTTGAGCGGATTGTAGGATGAGGGGCTCTGATTGGATCATTCAGGTGCAAGACCTTATGTGAGAGAGAACTTCTTTGCACTGGTAAATGCTGCTTTTGAATGTTAGATCCATGTTCTTGGTTATGGGCTTCTTCAGAAGCCATAACACGGCTGCTACTCTGAAACCTGACATTCTATGGTGTTGCTACCGCCTCAGGATGATCACACAGCTAGGATGCAATACAAAGAATTCCAGTGCCCTCAACTTGGTTCTGACAAAATTAACGTAAGAAAAACTTCCGACCGACTAGTGGAAATCTTAAACTCTACCTGCAGAGAACACTCCAAAACTAGTTATTGTCACCAAAGCCTTTTATAGGTGCACTTATTCTTTAAAATAAACGTTTGTGTAACTCTTCCATCTACATATCTACAATGCTTTGTAAATGGTACCAACCTCAGCGGGGTTCTGAGGGTTAAATTACCGTTATCCCTGCATGGAGAAGCGAAGGCAGAGGAAGTGATAGCCATTACACCAAGGCACCACCTTTCTGTATACGAGTGAAGTGAGCTGATGCATGTTTCTCTCTCCTACCCACCCCACCCCAATCAAATGGCCTCTCCTATAGAGTGGGGAGAGGAACCCAAGTCATGTTCTAGATGGGAAACAATGTCAGCATTAAAAAAAAACTACAACTGAGGAAAAAATTACTTCTTAGGCCCTGTATCTGTAGCTGCATCCATGCAGCCAGAGGCAATTCATGGTCATGACCTCAGTTTGTTCCTACTTGAGACTAACCCATCTCCAGCGGCATCTAAGGGAAGCAGGCCTGGGGTGCAAGAAATGGTATCAAGACAGAATGTATAGTCTCAACACATTGAACTACATGCAAGTTTTATCCTAACAAGGCTTTCAGAGCGCAGGAGGATTCCTGGGAGCTTTTTGGTTTATATTTGATCTCTTGAACTACATTTGTCTCTCTCCCTCCACCCATTGATCTTCTTGTTTCCATAGCATCTTACTTCTGAAGGTATGTCTACCTATTTTATGGTTTTCACTGACACCCATCACTGCAGACTCACTGTTGGTATTCCTCTAGTGGGGATAAGTACCTTCCCCCTCCTCCAGGTTTTGTTTCACATTTACAAGAGAGGTGGGGGTCCACTGCTGACACAGTATCAAATGGACAAGATTCCTGCCTTTAGCCATTCAAACTTCATCCTACAGGGTGATTTGCTCCAGGATCTGTCATTTTATAAGAACATAAAAATGGCCATACCCAGTCAGACCAAAGGTCCATCTAGCCCAGTATCCTGTCTTCTGACAGTGGCCAATGCCAGGTGCCCCGGAGGGAATGAACAGAACAGGCAATCATCAAGCAATCTATCCCGTCGCCCATTCCCAGCTTTTGGCAAACAGAAGTGAGGGACACCATCCCTGCCCATCCTGGCTAATAGCCCTCAATGGATCTAATTTTTTTTTAACCCTGTTATCTTGGCCTTCACAACATCCTCTGCAAAGAGTTCCACGGGTTGCCTAAGTGTTGTGTGAAGAAATACTTCCTTTTTTCAACAGGTGCATGTGGAAGTTTATGCACCAATTGGACTACTTCATTTTTTGCCACGCTCCAATTACCAGTGTAACATGCACTGTGCAATACAACCTCCGAACACCCCTCTCTGCAAAGCGGCTTTGCAGCACAGTGGGAAGATCCAAGCTGTAGGTGTTAGAGCTAGACAAGTATTGCAAAAGGAGTAAGAAGTTCTTTCCCTGCTGTGCTGGTACCTTCTCTTCTTTGCCTTGTTTTTCTTGTTGCTTAATGTTTGTTTGGCCAGAATAAGATGCTAATAAAAATCAAGCTAAGTTTTAAAATGCCGTATTCCAATTATAAAAGCCTAATTCCTTCTTCCATCCACTGAACCTTTTTGGTATTAACAGGCTTTACTATGCAAAGTGATGCAAGGGGCTGTTTCATTTACAGTAATTAAATGAATGTCAATTGTTTTAGTTGTTTCTGAGGGAGAGTTCTACAAGAGTATTAGCATGTTCTGCTAACCCTTGTGTGCTGCACTTCAGGCCTGCTGCAAACCCTTGGGGGCTGACCATTGACCTGAGACTCCATGCACAGACATGCCAAGTGCATCTCAATGAGACGAGCTCTTTTTCTCAGTTTCTATGGAACCAGCAGAGTGGAACTAATATAGCGTTTGCATGTAGATGAAAGAATGGAGAGGAGAAAGGGCTTTACAGCTAAATTAATTAAGCAGATGTACCTGTCTAATTAAAGATGCACTGTCCCTTTTGTACCCTACTTGCAGCGCAAACAGTATTTAAATGCATTCTTGATCCATTTCAACTATCAAAATATTTAGCAGGAAACTCAAATGGAGGCAATATTAGCAAGATGAGCTTCTATGTATTATTAATAGAAGGGCTCCCAATTACACATAGAGGCTACAGCATGTCTTTATATCCATTGAGTGAAAAACAGCTGTCCAACTTGGTTACCGAACAGCACCTTTGTAACTGGGGGACTGTTACAAATGCACTAGCCCAGCCTCGTGAGAGGGTATTGCAGTCAGGCCCCAGCCCTGTGTAAACCACATTCACCATTAGCCCCCTGGTGCTGTGGGTTGGAATTTCTTGGCACAAAATTCATTAGTGATTCACGCTGCTGGTGCCAGTAGCCTTATTCCCTTAGATTTCAACACAGACACTTAAGCTGAGATTTTCTAAATTGCCTACGGCATTTGCACACCCGAGTCTCATTTTTTAATCTTTTAGGAAGCTTTGAAAAAAATCTCCGCTTTAAAGGCTGATTATCTGAACCTCAAATACCCAAACATTGTGGTGTTCCCTGGGCCCTCGGGCTAATGGAGAAGCTCACCTATGTGCAGGGAGAGGATTTTACAGGAGCTTTCCTGCGGATTGGTCTGTAACCTTGGACAAACATGATCATGATAGCCACAAGCATAGAAACTTATTTACCGTGATCTGGCTAGGACTTAATTTGTGCCAGGGCTTTCTAGGGTTGAGCGCTGGCACCTTTGGCTTGGGGCATCAGTTCTGAAAGTAAAAAAATTGCTTGAGCCCTGGCACCTCTTTCATTGCAAATTAAGCCCTGGATCTGGACCAGGCAGAAGTTGTTTGGAGACTAAGAGTTCTTGGGGGACTGCATGGTAGGGAACACACAGCTCCTGAAGAAGGTAGGAGCCTCCCTTCAAGACCCTGGGGAAGCTCCCCTTTCATTTTTTAGTGCCTCCTCTGCACTGAGACCACATAGGGATGGTAGATAAATGGTCTAACTCTCCTCCTATCTTTTCCCCAATCCCTGCAGACTGCTGCTTCTCCAACCCTTTCCCAGGATCAGGAGGGAATCCGTGTTGCCTTAGATATAGAGTGATCTAGTTAACAGTAGTACAGTGTGGTTAGTGCTGGCTAAAGTCTAGCGTCTTCTACTGAAGACAAACTTACCTGGCATGGCTGCTCCTTGGCTCTAGTTTGCTCCAGAAAGAGAGTGGTTGTGAATCATTATCTGCTACTTCCTGATAAATGGCTGCTATTAGGCTCTGGCAGTTCAGCTGTGGCTAATTTAAGGCAGTCACAGGTGCTGCACTCAGGCATCAAGGAATGGGGCATGATGAGTCTGCTGGACAGAAGCCTGGCTTTTCACTCCACCAGGAAGGAGGGCTCTAGTACATGTCTCAATGGCTGGAGATAAGCTGATTAATTTAATTCTGAAACAGTGGAATCTGCAACCCATTTGGTGGGTGTGTTAATAGATGCTTTTGTTTTAGCTTCACTTGCTGCATCCCTTGGGAAGCCTGTCCCATAGTCACTCTCTTAGAATCTATAACACTGCAGTCGTAGATGCTATGGTGCAGACAACGTGCAGGTGTTCTTACTTCTGTCTCATCTGCACTTACTCAGAGCAAGCTTAAGTGACATGGGGGTAACTGTGCTTGCATCCTGTCAACACTTCAGACTCTGCAATTGCTACCATGGATTCTAATTTTCAAAGCCCTAGTGCCCTGTTTTTTAAATCCTAGACTAGCATGATGATAAACATCATCATCCTATCTGTACCCCGTACAGTGAACTGCAGCTGCGCAGAGCACACGTGGTCTAGCTGCAGTTTGGAGGCCGTGAGTATGACTCCAGACAAGTACACTTCAAATAGGTTTAATATTCCAAACATGCATGCTACGTGTGTGTTAGATACATGAGACAAAGCTGCCGCTAACATATTTCCTGAAAACGCTTTCACACTTTTCACTGAATCACCCACCTGGAAAAGGAGAGGCAGTTTAAACATCATTTCTAAAAAATGAACTTCCTTCCTCTGGGATTATTAAAACAAAGAGCTCAAACCATCTAAACTTTTCACCATTTATGTTGTTTGTTTATTCTCTGCACTTCACTCACTTCAGACAATGCCAGTCCATTTGAGTGGGTTGCAAACACTGCAGAGGAAAGTTTAAATCCAAACAAGCTTTTCATTTTACAAGGTTTTGGGAAATCATCCCTTTCATTACTATTAGCTTTTGCAAAAAAATTTAGCCAAATAAATTTGTGTCTTAAGTCACCAACTAATTGACATTGCCTGCTAGCATTTTGGACTAGCTGGAACTGCTGTTTTTAATATGTCAGGACTTATGTGGAAGGGGCTTAACAATACAGCTTTCTATATACTCAAAGACAACATAAGGGTCTTGGTCAGCATTGATGTAGAAGGCATCTCCATAAAACTCCTCCAAGTCGCCAGCATGCCTGTAATAGGTCTCCAGGCAAATCCTGATATTTTCTTCAGTGTCTTTAGGGTTCTGCATGAGACGGGCTTGGACATCTGGTAATGGAGCTGGTTTGTACATGGCGTGATATCTAGAGATAAGACACAAACCCCACTTCAGTTCATAATGAAAATCTGGGACGTGACAGATGTTACCAAATACATAGTTTGTTTTTGCTTATCCAAGTAGCTGTCCCCTGCTGGGCAACTAAGTTGGCAGTTAGGCTCTGTCAAAAAGATGTTGGAAAAGTTCAGGACAAGTTGGTACTTCTGATTTATTTGATATAATTGCTGTCAAGGATCCTAGACACTTGATGATACGAGTTTTTCTTGAAGTGATCTAGTCCTAAATACTGATTTGGCACAATCAATCCCATAGGTGACTGAACAGGAGTCTCCCATTTGAGGGCTCTGTTAGCAGGAATTTGAATTTTTATGAAGACTTCAAGGGCATACCGAGCTTGGCCTGTTGCAGAGCCTAATAAGAACATAAGAATGGCTGTACTAGGTCAAAGGCTTTCTGGAAATCTAAGTATACTATGTCCACTGGATCCCCCTTGTCCACATGTTTGTTGACTCCTTCAATGAACTCTAATAGATTAGTAAGACATGATTTCCCTTTACAGAAACCATGTTGACTTTTGCCCAACAATTTATGTTCTTCTATGAGTCTGACAATTTTATTCTTTACAATTGTTTCAACTAATTTCCCCAGTACTGACATTAGACTTACCGGTCTGTAATTGCCGGGATCACCTCTAGAGCCCTTTTTAAATATTGGCGTTACATTAGCTATCGTCTAGTCATTGGGTACAGAAGCCGATTTAAAGGACAGGTTACAAACCATAGTTAGTAGTTCCTCAATTTCACATTTGAGTTCTTTCAGAACTCTAGGGTGAACGCCATCTGGTCCCAGTGACTTGTTACTGTTAAGTTTATCAATTAATTCTAAAACCTCCTCTCGTGACACTTCAATCTGTGACAATTCCTCAGATTTGTCACCTACAAGAGCCGGCTCAGGTCTGGGATCTGATGCTCTCGTACTCTGCTGCTTGGTTCTCAAAGGGTTTCAAGTTTACAATGTGCTGGAAAGAGCTCTACAGAATGCTGCTGGCCCAAGGCCCATAACCACTGAGCTAAAGAAGACACAAGCCAGCCTTCTCCTGACCCTGTCTCTCCTGGAGGATACCATGTAGAACATATTCAATCCTGTTAGGATTTTCTAGGATCACCATCAATCTGTCTTCGAAGAGCGTATGTTTGTATGGGAAGGGGAGAGGAAGACGGTCAGCCCATTTCTGAGCTGGATTATGGATATTTCTAACGATGCCTTCCAAAGGCACAGGATTTTGACTTTCTGGCATTAATAGCAAAAGCCCAATCATCTACACCACAGTTTTTAGTAAGTCAGAGGAACGTGTTTATAACCTGAGCCCCCTAGCAATGCTGTAGTAGTTTGGGTTGCCTGTATAGTTGGAACCAAAATGTGCTTTACCCATGTTGCCAAAGTTATGATGCAACCTTCTGAAGATCACAAAAACTGCTTTGTAAACAGGTCTCAGAACTGATGCCACAGTCCTATTTCAGATGAATTAACTTCATCCCTCTCACTGTATCACCCTGAAAGCAAGTCTTATGTGCAAAAGACTTACATGTAGATAAGATGATTGGATAAATACTAAACCAAGAAGAAAAGCAGAGTCTAGTTAAGATACTGTCTTGGATCTAGTGTGTTCATCCTACGTTCCTACGAGTTAGAATACAATGGAGGGCTAGCCTACTCCCTTCCCTCCATTGGATCTAGTGCTGCACTAGCATAATGCCCAGGATTAGATGTAGCATCTAAAACATATTTCCATCAATTCACAATGAATTTGGAAAGACTAAAACCAAGACTCAAAGCCTGAAAGCGTGTTAACTAGAGCAGATACGGTACAGACTAATCCTAATGATAAGAAATGCAAAGATGTGGGAATGATTTGCTTCATAGCATTAACTTCTGCTGAACAACTGTGTCACTTATTACCAGAACAAAAGGAGGGAGAATAATTACAGCAAATTACATGTTGCACCTAGAGTGAAATGTCTGAATAATAGTGTACCACTTTGACATAAATACAGTATTTATGCCTTTAACCCTTTAGGACTAGGATTTAAAAGATTCCCAGCATTTGTCATTGATTCAGTGTTGGGAAGGCAGTAAGACATACTTTCCCAATAGATTTGGATTGTAAAATATTGTTTTGCTGTTTCTCAGCATGGGGGTTTAATATTGCTCACAAATTGATGTGCCAGTTACAAAAATAAAGCACAAATGTAAGGTGCAATTCAAGCACCACTCTGGAAGAATTTAGGAAGAGTTTTCCTTGTTACTTTATTCCTAGAACAGTTCGGATGGATCAGTCAGTAGAGCCTGAAGATTGCTGACCCCAGCAAGCTGGAGTGACTGCCATTACGAAGAGCTGTCACATATGGAACTTGAGCTCATATCCAGTGGCTCAGATAAAAGCTTGATCTATTGAGGCATAAATGCATTAATATTTCACAACACAAGGAGCCACCAGTGGGACTGGGGAAATCAAATGCGGCCAGATCTCCAGGTACCTCTGTTGGAAAGTCTTCCATGATTGCAGTCTGGTTTACAGCATGATCATCACTAAACATTTTGCCACCCATTTTAGTTTTCATGGACCATGTAAAAGTTAGATCAACTGCTGCTATGGATTTTGATATCAGAGATTTAAAACTGCACTGAGCTGAAGTCTGGAACTTCCTGCATGGAGTGCTGGTACCTGAGGGGCTATGAATGACCTTTTCAGGAATCCTTAAGCAAGAGCAAAGACACAGTCTACTTGATTTTCTTTAGTTTTCTACAAAGCCTGTCAGAAGCTTTTGTCTTGCTGACAGCCCTACAAAGTTACCAAAATTGGTCCAGTAAAAGTTATTACCTCGCCCACCTCGTCAGCCTTACAAATTGTTAAACATGAGACATTAGTGCTAACCTTTCTCCTGTGACTGGATCAATCATCCGCTGAGCCAGACGTTCCATGACCGATTCAGATGGGAGATTCAGGAAAAATATCCTATTTGTAGACAAACAGTAAGGAGCAGCATTAACATCCTCAGAATAGTAACTCACAGTATGAATTAATATTTACACTACAGGAATGCACACACAATGACAAAGGAAGTGATTTTGAACAACCCAGAGGTCAATGTCAAAAAGCATAATGCATGTAAAGAAACTTTTCTTCGGTTCGCCCATTGCATCTTGGTCTTACTTGTATAAACTCCTTGGGCTGGGGACTGTTTGATATGTGTCCTGTACAAGACCAAGCATATTGCCAGTGTATAACAAATAATATAGTGCAGACTCATACTTGATTTCCACAGGCTGAGCATATATCAGTTGGGGGTTTCACATTTCATTTGCCATCCAATAGTCAGTGCTACCTCTGGACTTTCTCAGAATCCACTCACTAAACCCAATTCACAGTTCAAGTCATATTAATATTCTGCAAGAGCCAGATGGAAGATCATTCCAATGGCTAGCCTTTCAGTGGAATCTCAAGGTCAGAGAAATAGCTTGGCTTGTAACAGCGTCTCCAGTTGCAGGATGGAGTTTGCTCCCTTATTCTACAATTTTCCTTCTTCCGTAAAAACCCCCAGCAACATTGTGTGACTGTTAGTGCTTGTGCCAGTGGACATCTTAAGTAGAGCCCAGGTTGTCTTTTTCTCCCTTTGTCTTCATCGCAGTGTGGCTACTTCCAACCACAGTGCCCCAGCATTCAAGTCCCCCTACATCCCACTCCTGCTACTCCACCCCCACAGCCATCCTTCTGTAGCAGTATATCCATCACATACTAATTATCACTGTTTGGTGCCAGCATAGAATTATCCTTTCTCTTGGACTTGACCCGGAGGGACCACTGCTATGGGGAGTTTGGTTGCCATGGTGCATTCAACACTTGGTTCCTCTGTTGAGACTGCCAATATGGCAGACAATGAGGGCTTGATTTTCAGAGGGTGAGCACCTGCAGCTCCCATTAACTATAACTGGAGAGGTAGTTGCTCAGCACTTGTAAAAATCGGACCTTAGATCCAGATTCACAAAGGTACTTAGGCACCTAAACCCCAGACTTTGGAACGTAGTCCCTTTTAGGCACCACCGTGATCCACAAAACCTCTGTTTGGTGGTCACCTAAAGTCACTTGACATCTAAATTATCTCTGTCAAAGTTCCCTAGGTACCTAAGTTTCTATCTCTGGGTACGTGCAGTGCTGCCTCGCTCTGGACATCCTGACATCCATCTTCTGCCTAAGTCCTGATGTGATTCATGAATAGGTGGAGGAGCAGCTATCTCACCTCTGGGGCCCAATCTGGTAGGCGGGCTCCTAATACCAACCCCCTGAGCTACACTGTAGGATCAACTGAAAGAAACAAATACAGTTGCCCCGGCCGTACAATAATCTTCCTAAATCAGTTAACCTCAATGTAATGTTTTTATTAATTTTATATTCAAGCTCATAAACTCTTAAGCAGAAAATTCTCACAAATAGGTTTATGAAGAGTAGAGATAAATCACTAGGCTGTGGGACATTCCACAGACTGTGCTGATGTCACATAAAGGGAAATCTTTCATAGGGGTCACATTTAATGATTTTTTAAAAGAACAAAAAAAAAATCCTTCCAAACTTGTGGAACTAAACTTAAAAAAAAGATTGTGGGCTTTCAAATGTGGATTTATTTGCAATACAACAACTTCTTCTGCCTTCAAGGGCAGACTTCCTAGTTTCATTTTTGTCTGCCTCACAAAAGACACTGTATGCTTTAGACATTCACCAAAGAAACATTTTACACTGACTGGGTGGGATCAGACCAGATGAAAGGCTGAGCTTTACCTTGGCATGCATATAACAGATTACTAGAATCCTTTGTAGGACTTAAAGTTATGAAAATCATTTCTCTCTTCAAATGTTTACAGATAATGACTTCTATTCACGTTGTGGTAACAAAATAACAGGCTGGAATAAAACATTCAAGATCTCCGAGATTCTAAAGACAGGAAAAGAATCACAGTTCCAACATTCTTTTATCCCTTACACTCTAACATTTTGTTTTTCTTTGTTTCTGTTGCCCAACAATGGCACAAAAACATGATTGTCAGAATAGGTAACATCTGATGATATATCTCGAGATGAATATTCTAGTAGAGTGGAACAATGTTTATACAGCCCTGATAATTGATACGGCTCCCTATTATATTCTGAAATAAACAGAACCGTTAAAGGATTATAACCTGGCATATCAAGAAAGCTTGTCGCAATTCATAGTTACTAACTCAAAAAATATTATAGTATTTGAAACAGAAGAGCCTAAAAACTGTACTTAAAAAGCTGCTAACAAAATGAACTCTGAAAGCCTTGTCTGAGACTCATCTTTTTTATACAAGATGCTTCTTATTATCCAGTCTGGTGTCACCATTAAAGAAAAGTGTAGGGGGAAGATGTAGGAGACTAGAGACATCTTTTCTAAGATGTGTTTTTCCCCCCAAACAACATCACAGAATCAAATCTGATGGCCTTTTCAGAACAGGGGTTAGGCCTACATGTGGTATGGAGAAGCTTGCCCTGCCCTGCCCAAACTGTACATACCGTACATGTTCTGTGGATAAGGAGTATATTAATCTCTAGTCCTCATCACTCATGAGCAATGTATTCAATGGAAAAATGTAAAAGAGAAAATATATACAGCTAGTGACTGCAGTTAAAATGCTCCTAACTAGAAAGATTATACCAGTTTGAGAGATATTTCCAATACACATAGGGTCTTCCTGTGCAACCTAATGGGGCTTACTCATGTGATTAAGGGCTGTCCAACCTAGCCCATTAATGGGGAATATGGGAGAGAGTTTTTAAATAAACCCACTGTATAATGCACATCTTGGGCACATAACACTGGTCTACAATTTTTGAGAAGTCGTCTGCTTCGGAGATAAAATGTGCTATTTATTATGTATTTTGATGTGCTGAATTCAAATATGACAATTAAAACAACTGATTGGCTACTGTTTCTAAGATATTTAAGTTTTTACATTTTATGTCTATGTATATTGTGTAGATAGTAGAGTTTTAATCATAAATTGTAAACCTAGGTCTTTTCATGTGTTTATGGTTGCTTTACATGATAATATTTCACCTGTCCTGTTTATGGAACACTTTAAAAATCAGCAAAAGGATTATATAAATAAAATTTATTATGAAACAAAAGGCAAAAAACTATTATGTACACAGTTTAGTCCTATTCAGTGTCTACTCGGCGCTTCTTGGCTTGTCTCTTGTATTCATTAAATGGAGCATCTCTTGTCACTGTCCAGCAATAGTCTGCGAGCATTGATGGGCTCCATTTGCCCTGATAGCATTTCTCCATTGTTGCAATGTCCTGGTGAAATCGCTCGCCATGCTCGTCGCTCACTGCTCCGCAGTTCGGAAAAAAATCTAGATGAGAGTGCAAAAAATGTATCTTTAGTGACATGTTGCAACCAAGGCTTTTGTATGCCTTGATGAGGTTTTCCACCAACAACCTGTAGTTGTCTGCCTTGTTGTTTCCGAGAAAATTTATTGCCACTAATTGGAAGGCTTTCCATGCCGTCTTTACCTTGCCACGCAGTGCATGGTCAAATGCATCATCTCGAAGAAGTTCACGAATCTGAGGACCAACAAAGACACCTTCCTTTATTTTAGCTTCACTTAACCTTGGAAATTTTCCATGGAGGTACTTGAAAACTGCTTGTGTTTTGTCAATGGCCTTGACAAAGTTCTTCATCAGACCCAGCTTGATGTGTAAGGGTGGTAACAAAATATTCCTTGATTCAACAAGTGGTGGATGCTGAACACTTTTCCTCCCAGGCTCCAATGACTGTCGGAATGGCCAGTCTTTCTTGATGTAGTGGGAATCTCTTGCACGACTATCCCATTCGCAGAGAAAACAACAGTACTTTGTGTATCCAGTCTGCAGACCAAGCAAGAGAGCAACAACCTTCAAATCGCCACAAAGCTGCCACTGATTTGGTCATAGTTTATGCACCTCAAAAGTTGTTTCATGTTGTCATAGGTTTCCTTCATATGGACTGCATGACCAACTGGAATTGATGGCAAAACATTGCCATTATGCAGTAAAACAGCTTTAAGACTCGTCTTCGATGAATCAATGAACAGTCTCCATTCATTTGGATCGTGAACGATGTTGAGGGCTGCCATCACACCATCAATGTTGTTGCAGGCTACAAGATCACCTTCCATGAAGAAGAATGGGACAAGATCCTTTTGACGGTCACGGAACATGGAAACCCTAACATCACCTGCCAGGAGATTCCACTGCTGTAGTCTGGAGCCCAACAGCTCTGCCTTACTCTTGGGTAGTTCCAAATCCCTGACAAGGTCATTCAGTTCACCTTGTGTTATGAGGTGTGGTTCAGAGGAGGAGGATAGGAGAAAATGTGGGTCCTGTGACATTGATGGTTCAGGACCAAAAGTTTCATCCTCTTCCTCTTCCTCGTCTGACTCAAGTGAGAATGATTCTGGTGCATCAGGCACCGGCAGTCCTTCTCCGTGGGGTACTGGGCGTATAGCTGATGGAATGTTTGGATAATGCACAGTCCACTTTTTCTTCTTTGACACACCTTTCCCAACTGGAGGCACCATGCAGAAGTAACAATTGCTGGTATGATCTGTTGGCTCTCTCCAAATCATTGGCATTGCAAAAGGCATAGATTTCCTTTTCCTGTTCAACCACTGGCGAAGATTTGTTGCACAAGTGTTGCAGCATATGTGTGGGGCCCACTTCTTGTCCTGAACTCCAATTTTGCAGCCAAAATAAAGGTGATAGGCTTTCTTAACCATAGTGGTTATACTGCGCTTTTGTGATGCAAAAGTCACTTCACCACAAACATAGCAGAAGTTATCTACACTGTTCACACAAGTACGAGGCATCTCGGCTCACTTTGGCTAAACAGAAATGTGTCCCTTTGCAAAATCAAACACTGACAAATAAGAGAGTATGACACTATGATTTCTAGAGCTGATATAGGGCAATTTGTTCAGCAGAGTGATGTAAGCTTCGTTATGATTGCATCATCCATGACTTCTAGGAATAACATGATACATGATATGAATTGCATGACGCAATACCAGCTTCAGAGTGCATCATTCATTGTTTTGCCTAAAAAGCAAGTACTGTCCAAACCCAGTCATAGATTTATTCATAGATCCAGTCAAAGATGTATTTTAGTCATTTCTGGTTTAAATTGAGATCCCTTCCCTTTATAACTCACTTATCCTCTGCCATTCCCAAGTCAAGGGTCGTATATACTGACCCAATAGCATATCTTGAAAACTAGAGCCAATCAACAATTTTAAGCATCATTTTCATTCTCAGTGACCCGGAATTAGTAAAGTTTGACTACATTTATTTCAGAAGCATTTTGGCTGTATAGCAGTGTAATCATTCTCTTTCTGTTCAGGAAAGTGTTTCTGGAAAACATCACCAGCCCTGCGTCAGTTTCTTCAAGAGGCTATGATTTTGGTTAGGTAATTTAACTAAGCCCACCAACTGTTTGAGTGATATTTTGGTAAGATTTCTGTCTGGAATACTTCACAGATACCACATTGTGTCCTCCTTAGATTATTAAAAGCACAGTGTTTGATCCAGCATTCATTGACGTCAATGGAAAGACTCCCAATGGACACTGGATTGGGCCCATTCCTTGGCCCCTTACCCTTGAAGAATGTAATAACTTTTATACATACACTCTCCTTAGGAATCATCATGTCTGTGTGTGTTGCAATGTGTTGTATCTTCTATCCATGGGAAATTTGCCCTGTGGTTGGTAGGCAGGAAGGCAAGGAAAAGTAGCTTAATATCAAAGAATAATAATACATTATAGTGATGGATTAGCATCAGGTACAGCTTCTATTTCAGAGCTGGCAAGCTGCTAGTTTAACTATGCAACTGTATGTCATTGAAAAATATCAAACAGTGATGGCATAAGATGTCTAATAGAAGATTGGATGGCTTGGGGGGAGTAGCACATAGGATCTTTCACCTCTACATCATTGATTCGGATCTCATCCAGCTCAGTAGTGACCAAACGTTATTAGCATCGATTGCTGTCTGGTGTCCTACGTGACGGAACTTTGCAGGGTCTCGGTTCAGTTCCCAGTGCAAACATATCACCACCACTGGCTGGCAGTCTTGTTGGCAGTCTCGGTGGACAGGCCAAGGATCGAGTGGGTCATGGATACCACACTATTCTCTCTCCTCTAGTGGTGGTCCCTTATGTCAGAGTTCAAGCATGTCAGCAGACAATATTAGGGAAGTACGTATGCCACTGACTGTAGGAAGACTTCAGGCTCCAGTGCTGTCAATCTAGCAGCTTTCCCAAGTAATGAAATAATAAATAAAACATTAAAAGGAACAAGGTGAGAGAGATATCAGAACCCTGTCTCTTCCTCACCGTATCTGACATTACCAATCTAATCTCTTAGAGCATTAGGGCACAGCAGTAAGGTTAAGTCCCACAGACTGATAAGATGGATGGTGACCACCATTGCCTGTCAAGGCAAAGGAGTTTTTTGTTGCTCCATTCTGGGACATTGAGGGAACCTATTGGTTTTGCAGAGGCTCTGGGGAAGAAGGCTGCTTTGGTGACAGACTACTATAGATTGTCTGATAGGACTCTTACAGTCATCTTTTGCTCTTGCTATTGGTACAGCCTCTTTGCTGTCTGAATCCTTATAAGTCACCATGGTATTTTGACGGCTTCATGGTGACTCATGGAGTAAGAAGGAACCTGGCCAGGGCATTGGGGACAGAATTTTCATTCCAAACCAGATCAACTGTGACAAAGCATTTCTGGAAACATGTGCCATAGCCAGGCAGTAGGCAAAGGAAGGTTTCTGTACATCCGCCATGGCATCCACCTCACTGTGATCAACACATCTGTTTTGGCTGGTGAACAACCTGGTTAATTCAAGTTATTTGCATCTAGTGACAGTGTTAAATTTTTCTCATCATGAGGAATTTTTGTGCTGTTTTGTGGCTAAAACTGCACTGTGCCAAAGCAAACTGTTTCTAGAATGGTACAATCACGACTGGTGGCAAAACAAACATGTTCTATACTTGAATTGTGACTGGAGTTACTTGCTGATCTGCTGTGGGCGCTGTATGCTGTAACTTGTGAGTTAGATTTATGTTCCTCTCAGCTAGTGAAGGCAAATGGAGAAGCAATGGGACCATCGTTGGTATAGACAGTGAATACCTCGTCTTCAGGAGGCAAGATGCTAGTGGCTTCTTTTAAACAAGTGGTTAATCGCTTGCTCAAGGAAATATCTCTTGACATGGAAGTTCTCTCCAATTATTGTTCTGTCTGAAACCTTCTCTTTTTGGGAAGATTATTGAGAAGATCATTTCAGAACATCTCCAGCAGCTTCTAGGGTCCTCAGATCTTCTTGCCCCAGTCACTTTTGTTTTAGGCTAGGCATATGTTAGAGGCTCACTGGTTGTGCTGGTAGATCTTCTCTTGGTGACTGACAAAAATGAGGTCATCATGTCAAATTTATCTAAACTGCCAACTACTGTAGGTATTGCTGGAGCCCTAGGCATAGCTGGCAGGGTGAATCAAAGTAGACCTGGCCTTAGCAGAATAGTAACACACCATGTATTAGCTAACCAAGTAAACACGTTCCTGACCTGAGAGGCTGGAACAAGAACACCCAGAGTTCTCAAGTAACTACGTAAACAAATTCCCAAAAGAGGGTACAGGAACACACTGACCCCTCGTAAGAGAAGGATGGAATGACAGGATAATGGTTGAGGACTTTATTTCAGATTAGCAGGTACAAGGTACAGGATAATAATGAAAAACATATGGAACGCGTAACTTGTTTGTATCAATGAATAAAAGGAGAGTCGAAGGAGGGGCATCTTTGTATTGGCCCACGGAACAGCATTATGTTATGTTGATTGAGGTTCTACCTTGTCACAGGCATACATGTGTTCAGTGTACCAATGAGCCAGGGCACTACTACCATGCTTTGTCGATGATAAACCTGGCCGAGTGCCTTCTCCACCAAACCAAGCCTGTGGTTTTTCTTTATGAGTAACATTGAGGGATGATGAATCAACATGCTGCACTCTCTGCTAGTGCAGCTAACATCAGAGCTCCAACAACAGCAGCTCTAGCAGCATTAACAACACTGCAGCACTAGCGACACTCCACAGCACTAGCAACAACTCCCATCAGTACCACTGAGCATGACGTGCTACTGATTTGTCTATGAACCCTCACAAAGGAAGATAGTCTAAGTTGCTCCACTCCTTTATATCTGAGGAAACAGAGTTGTTACTAGCACGCCCTAATAGGAGATTTCCCCCCAATTTGCTATGAAGCTTTGCAACCTGATGATCTTGTTGGCTCTCCAACTGGGGATGGATCCCTCTCTGGGGATGGATGATCAGGCAGTAGCAGCTACCAAGAAAGTTTTTTTTCACTTGGACTTGAAAAGAAGGTTGCAACCTTTCCCTCTTCCTGGATACAGTCAGGACTGAATGACTGTGATGTGTTTACACAAAGCTACCTCGTAAGGCCACTTGGAAAGGGCAACTAGTGCAGAATGCAGCTGCCTGCTTGCTAAGCGGTGTTTCCCACAGAGAACACATTACACCTGTCTTCCTAACTAACAATTAATGTTTGGGGGAAGTTTAAAGTGCTGGTTTCAACCTACAGAACACTAAATAGCTTGGGCCTGCCTATCTAGAGACCATCTCTCTTCTTGAGTGATACCATGGTGCATTGCAGTCAACTGAGGCACTGAGACTAATAGTCCCCTACTTTAAAATAAGAGGGAGCTGCTGGCAATGTGTCCTCAGTCAGCAGTCTTTGGCTCTGGGATTTAAGTCTAGTTGTTCTACCAGGCTTTCCTGGGACAAAGGGGTTGAATGGGGTTCTGGAGCTGATGGCATGGAGAACCCACTATTGGCATTGTGCCATTTTATATATCATGGGTCTGATTCTGATCTCTGTTACAGTGGTGTAAATGCATTGACTTTAATGGAGTTACTTCGGATTTACCCCAGTGTAATTGAGACCAAATCTGTCCCATTTTGTTTAATTACTGTCTGGGAGTGTGTTGATCAGCACATTAAAAACAGATCTAAATAAATAAATAAATAACTTTTCATTATTAAGAAATAAAAAGAAAGATCTCAGAAAGATCCACGCAGAATGCTACCTTTCTGGGTACCATTTACAGACAGGCTAAGACCAATGACACAAGACCATTGGTGTTCTTGTGACAACCTTGGTGATGGACCAAGTTCTCCTGCAATGAAGTTGGAAAGCCTTGATTTTAAAAAATTCTTTGCCACTTTTAATGCAGCATTTTAACTTTTAAGTTGAAACAGCAACTTTAAAAATAGCAGGCTATTCGTCTTGGTCTTGTTTTTTTTTAAATCCTATACATCTTCCCTCTTCCACACAGGTAGCAGCTGCAATATTCCCATTCTGCATGCTCTGCACTCCACACAAAAAAGAGGCCCCTGCTGGCCATTTCTTGTTTAAAACTGTGCATAATTGATAGTGGCAAATCTACCCCAGCTGTGTCTAAAACCTCTCCAGGGGCAAGAAAAACACTCTCTATGACTGTCATTAACTACTAAATTAGCAAGCGCTCCTGGCAATTTACAATGCACCACATCGGTCTGTTTTAAGGAGGAGGATGCAAGGATCAAATTCCTGTGTGATCTTAAAGTTATAGCAAACTTTACTATCAGATATTTAAACACCTCGAGTTGAGTCTGAAATGCACCTTCAGGACAGAGAAAAACAAACCAACCTTACCAACTTTTCCAAGGCAGTCAGACAAATAGAGCCTGTCAAAATCAGTGTTGGGAAGTTAGAAAACGAAGACATTAGCAAAGTACTATACATCTTATGGGACATGCAGATAGACATACAAAGACTAAATTCACTAGCAGCTTACACTGGCTTTAACTGTGGCAGAATTCCCTGGGGATAGGAACTCTGCTGCAGCACGTGGCTCCAGAAGTGTAATGGCCACAGTTCCATTCACTCAGATAAGAGGCAGTGCTGGCTAAAAAGTAGGTGAAGCTGGGCCATTGGAAAGTGTGCTGATTCAGCAGCTCTTTGAAGAAGTTCCCACCAGCAAAACTCCGATATGGCACTCACACAAATTTCTGAAGGGCAGAAATGGAAACACCATAGGCCAGCCAAAGTGGTGAAAAAGCCCTGGAGCTATATAGGCTCAGCTGGCCCTGGGTGATGTACTTTCTCTCTCCCTGCGCCATCTTTGCTGGATTTGGCTAAATTGAACGCCCAGTGACCTAATTTTCTAGTTGAAGAAAGTTTCAAAGGAGATCTTTGAAATATATACTGTGAAATAACTGTGGGAAGTGCCTACAGCCATACCACCCCACGTTGGGTCATGTCAGGCCTAAGAAGCTACGTAGGGTCTGGCTAAGTAAGTAGTCTGGGATGGGATGCCATCTTCTGGTTGAGATATAAAAGTCCTGACCACTTGTGGTCATTAATGGTCAGATGATGCTTTTTTCCCCAAGAGTCAGGGTGCTAGCTCAAGTAGGCTGGCCATATTTCAGTTTTTGTACGTTCTGCATCCCTAAATTTCCTCTGAAAGTTCAATTGGATACTTAGGTGCACCCGCTAGGAGGAACAAGAGGAATATGTTCCCCTCCCCCCATTTTTTCTGTCTTGCTTATGTTCCCCTTAGTTGAGCTGTACATATTTCCACTACTGGTACACATCCAACCCATCTTTTAATGTGCTTGCACCACTGACTGGACAGGGTATTCTTTACTTCCTGTCCTAAGTGTCGCTTCTGCATCCCTGCTCAGTGATGGGTGAAGTATTTATCCCTTACTTATGTAAGAGGGCTGTTGTGAGGTTTAATTAATTAATGCCTTCAGATCCTTCGATGAAAGATGTGGGGTATTATTATGGGAAGCAATCTTAGCCTCTAGGCTTTAAACCTAAGGGAAGAATACATTGTATAACGTCTAAACCACAGGTTAATCAACGAAAGTGAAGCTATTAATAATAATTCGTTTGGCGTCAAGCTATTTCCAGACACTAGATTCTTCATTTTCAACAGTTACGTTTCTGTCAAATAGCTACAAAAGGAAGCTAAGTGGGTCACTATTCCCAGTACCTGGCCTCTGGCCAGGAGAGCAAGATGAACAACTTCCTCTCTGGCTGCAGTCTTGCTGCTCTATATATGAATCAGTAGGGCAGAGCCATGATGGAGTCAGATGGCTCTCCCTCTCTTAGACCAAGAGCATCACTTCTGAGCCGTGTTCACTCTCCAGCAGCCCAGGGAATCAAAATGTCACGGTCCCACCCACATCACAGCACACCACTCTGTTATCTCAGCATCACTGATAGTGGGTACCAAAACCAGCTTTTCATACAGAGAATAATATAGCTTTCCTATGTAATTACCATCAGTGCTGATTTATTTTACAAACGCAGTGAATTGGATCTTCAGCTGGTATAAATCGGTGTATCTCCACTCAGCAGAGCTGCATCAATTTACACCAGCTGAGGTTCTGGTCCCATTGATTGTATCAGGAAAAGCTACTCAATTCAAAAGTGGTCTGAAGAATGATCTGTTGTGTAAATGTTCCATACACACATTGAGCAGCGCTCACAAATACAGAGGAAACGTTTCCAGTCTGGGGTCTTCAATACCTTTTTAAAGCTTCTTTTGAGAAGTCAGTTTTAACCCTTTCTACACTTAATAGGCAGGGGGTTTGGACGCATTAGTAGCTCCATCCAAAACTGCTTTACATTTTCCCCTCATTTTTATTCTTTGCCTCCTTCTTACTCTCAGCTATTATTCTAGCATCTCTGCATTCCCTCTGGAGCTCATTCCTGTGGTGCTTTATGAATCACAGAGTAAGATGGCAGCAGGGCTGCTTCAGAGTAATGTGTAGCTGGCACAGTTTCCCCTACCTGTAAGGTTAATCAAATCCCCTCTCAGATATTCTAAAGCCTCTGCTTCCTCAAGGCCTGAGGTCAGGAATCTGAATCCATTCCCAAAAATGCAATCTTAATGTTTCCTTAGAAGTTTACCGTGCTCCCCTCCAATAATTAGATTCTGCAGAGCAAATTTTGAGCAGTGCAAGAATTCCAGGGTTAAGGACTAACAAACTCATATCACAATTGATGTCCTGGTTACTTGTCTGCCCCTTTTTCACTAGCACCACCTGTGCTTAACAAAGAAAAGCTATATCCCCCCCCCCCCCTTAAACAATCAAATTTACTACAAATAATGTTTTAGCCTTGTTGCTACTATGCAATATTACATTGAATGATTTTTTTGGGGGAGGGGGAAGGGAGGGAGCATTAAACATTAACTTTTGTTATTGGTAGGGTATTTAGTTATTAAATAAATAAATACAAAAGAATTGACACCAAAAAGTGTACTGGGAAAAATAAAAGAGTGGATTATCATGTGTCATTTTATATATGTGTCAAAGGAAACTAATTTCATAGTAGGGAATAAAAATTCTCTGTTTAAATACTGTCAGATAAACCCTCAAATCTAATAGGGTTCACTTCTGGGGAAAAGAAAAACTAAATCTGATTAAATATTAATATCAAGTAGTATTAATTAAGAGGGAAAAAGGTCCATCAAGAGAACCCCAATATGTTTACTGTGTCCCCAGGAAGCTGGAAAATTTCACAATCAAGTGTGTAAATGTTCTAAAAAAGGGTCCTGAATATTTTATGAATATTTGTCATAAAACAGAAATAATAACCACTGTGCAGAGCTATTAGAATTAATATTTATGCTTCCCGCCATGAAATATTCATGGGGACAGAGAAAGGGGGGCCCGTAAGACAAGAATTAATTTACATTGGGCTCGGTTTACCCGCTGGCTTGATGTTTAAAGACGGGTTGACAAGCCTCCATATGAATCCGTCAGTCACTTTCAGCAGTAGGTGGGGTGAAGGGATGGGAAGGAGGGGGAAGAAATAGGTCCAAGCTGCTGACAGCTCACAGATTGAGTTTCTGACAGCCCTTAAAAAACCTAAACGGCCCCCCACCTTTTTTTCCTTCTTCCATTGCCCAAGGCGCTCTGTACTGCCACCGTTCATCCAATCTCCCCTTCCATCTGCTGAAATTAACGAATTAATGAGTGCTATACACTTTACAGTGGGCCCCAGGAATGTTTACTGGTGATTAAATTATAATGCGGCAGAGCTGTATAATTCATGAACCAATTAAAGGAAGTGTTAGTTGATTTGATGGGATGAGGACGTACAAAAAGCATTTAACTAATAGGGAACCGTGGGCTGCCGGTCGCCTTGGCTTTCTGGGATTACGCGGCTAATTGCCCTGCTTTATAGGGCTGTCACAGATAGCCATGCATATTTCATTGTTCTCAAATACTTCAATTGTTTGCTTTCGTGTCGCTGCTGTAATATGTAGAAGCCCAGCCAAACTTCAGTGTAGTTAAAGCACTACTCCGCAAAAGCCGTCTGATTGGGGGTGGGAGGGATGAGAAAGGGCAGAAGGAGAAGGCTGGCTGACAAAGGAGTAATTTAAAGCCTTAGAGTTAAATGTCACTCAGCAATTACATGATTAAAAGGCGAAACATAGGATAGTCTTTTGTTTTACAACTTTTTGGACACTAATTTTCTATGCTGACTTCACTGCAGACAAAATATTAGGAAACTAAACACTTGAGTCCTTTTTATTTATTGGGGGGTGAGGGAGGATTTGATTTAAAAATAAATAAATAAATAAGAAAGGTCCAGCAGGAAAGAGTTGAATTGCTATGGTTATCACAGATAATATACATCATGTTTTAACTTACATGGTTCTGTATTCTGAAATACATGGGCGATGAAGGAGGCTGATTTCCCATCTGGGAGAATGTTCTATGTCTAATTTAGAGAGCTGCTGAGTCCTGCTAGCTAGTCATACCAACAACTTCAGTTTATTACTCTGCAAGGAGGGGGAATTTACCAATTCTGCTGTTACAAAGCGCGCACACACGCGCGCGCACACACACACACACACTCTCTCTCTCTCTCTCAAAACCAGGCACGTTTCTCTGATAAAATGAAAAGTACAAAACCAAAACAACAAACACACATACACCCTATATTCCTGAAGCTATTAGTGGTTACCATCTTAAATCCTTCTGGTTAATGGACATAAAATCACAGACAAGGAAGTGGCAAGTCAAGGAACTCTCTCACACAAATGCACACACCGGACTCAAAACCATGGGCCCAATGTCACCGTTGTCACCCCCTTGCCCAATCAGCCTGGGATCTCACACACTTTATATTGGTGTCTAGGCCTGGAAATCATTGGTACTAACTGATGCCACTAAATAAAACGCCAGGTAAATACATAAGCAAAATTGTAAGTAGATAACAAGGATTGCTAACGTCAACTGTTCCCTAATCAGGAAGATTGTCATAAGGCAGTTTATGTTGACCTAATTATGTCAGTGTCTGCATTACAGCCTTCCTCCCACTGATATAAGTACCCTACTACACCAACATCATAACTCCACCTCCACAAGAGGCATAAGGCTTATGTTGGTGTAGTTAGGGCAACCCAGTGTCTGTGCAGACACTGCATCCCTTACATCAGCTGTCTTGTCAACTTCATGGCAGGAGCGGGGGGTGGGCGGAAGAAGCTGGGGCAGCTGGACCCTGCTCCCCGGGGGCGAGAAGCCCCTGGCAACTTCCCCGGGCTTCTGGCGGGGAACAGGTAGGGGAGAAGCCTCAGGCGGCTTCCTCCGCTCCCTGTGGGGAATGGGAAGGCAGGGGGCGGGAGCCTGCCAGGAGCATGTCAGCTCCCTGCACTGTCTCTCTCAGGTCGATGGAAGCGCTCCTGGTGAGGATGTGCACCACTGACCCAAGGAGGGTAGTATGGACATGCACCACCGCAGTAATTACTCTCTCACACAAATGCATACACCGGACTCAAAACCATGGGCCCAATGTCACAGTAATTACTGCAGTGGCTATAAGTCGACCTAATATAGGTCGACTTAGGTTTGTAGCATAGACATACTCTCAATGTCTTATATTTTCAAAATGCTGTGCAAACATTAACTACATGATTTTTACAACCCCGCTGTGAGCTACTATGGTCTGGATTATCTCCTCCCACAGACAAACCCACAAGAGAGAGCCCTTACTGACTCCTCCTCTAACATTCTGCTATGTCCAGATGAGTGTGGGTCTCTCTCAACCCCCACCCCAACCCGTGACACAGATCCCCATTGTTGGTACTAATAGGCAAAGGAATCGTTGTTCTCTACAAGCAACTCTTGTCTCAGACCTGACGAACTCACTACACTGAATACAGCATTTTCTTGGTATTATCCATGAAGGGTAACTTGTGAGGTCTCTACTGAAAGCTTGTAACTTATTAATACCTGTAATCATTGTGAGATGTGTTTATGGGTAATATTTAAGGAATAATGTACCTATATTGAAAATTATGCCTTAATGGTCTTGGAGTATAAGTTAGTTAGCAGGGAATCTCATGTCTCAGTGAGACCTGTTGAAGTGGGAGGGAGTCGTCACCCCTCCCTCTCTAGCTGAATATGTAATGTATTATTCAACTGCCTACCCTTGCCCCATCCCAGAATAGTCCATGGAAAACCATCAAAGCCAACTACAAACAATCGACATCACATGGAGGTAGAAAAGAACATTATAAAAGACGGCATCGCCCTGTCTGTGAATAAAGACAGAACAGAAGACTGATTCAGTATATGAGAGAATGGAGAAAGACCCTCTGCATCCATTCACTGAGGAGACATCTTGTGGAGCAGAGGGAGTTTCTCATGAAAGGCTGGATCCTGGTCCCTGCAAGGCCAGCCAGCTCTGCAAGGGAATGTAAGGGAACATAAATTACACTGCCTTACACATCACCTTGGGATTAGGTCTAGAACAGAGGTTCCCAAACCTTTTCTTTGCTGTGCCCCTCAACTCCCGCCTGTCTGAGGCAGAAAGTGACTCATTAAAGGCCCTGGGTGGCTCACACCCGGGGTCGCAACAGGACCCCAGCTGGAGCCCAAAGGCAGGGTGGCTCAGAGCAGATCAGGGATCCTCTCCCTCCCTCACCTCGCCGAGAGTCTCTCTCTCCTGCAGGCTCCAGGGAGTTTAAAATACACGGGGCTGCAGCTGGCCAGGTGCCCTGGGCAGGGCAGCAACAGGGAGAACATGCAGGGAGTTCCCAGCAGTCTGTAAGAGGTAGAGCAGGAGGGGACCAAGCTGCTGCTGTGGTGGGGCAGGGCTGAGTGGGCTGTGTTCCCCCACCCACCCCAGGTACTCCCTGTGTGCTCTCTCCACTAGTGCCCTGCCCTAGCGCACCGCAGCTCTGCGCCCTACCTCGCAGCCCTTAATAGTTCAAAAACCAATGGTTAAGAGAGTTTAAGTGACTTTCTCATGTCTACCCAGTGAGTTGGAGGCACAGCCTGATTAGAACACAGGAGTTCCTGGTTTCCTGACCAATGCTCAAAGCACCAGAATATGATGGTTCTTGCTGGGATTACAATCTGGTCACATCAATCTAGGACCCATAGTATGCAGTGTTTGATATAATGAACTCAGACTTGCTTGGTGGTCTAGCAGTTGTACAATGTAATACCATGTCTGGTGGAATTTGACTTTGACATTAACTGAATCCTTCACGCCGCAAGCTGGCTGGAGATGGGAAATGCAATGCTGCAATTCCTCAGGATACTCCTCCAACTGTATGGGTTACCTTTACTGGCTACATAGGGATGGAGGTTCTACCTTATGCCCCATCTATATTACAAAAATACCCTCTAAACATGGTTTTGTCCAAAACATGTTATAATATGCTTTTTCCTTGCTTGTGCAGACAGAAAAAATTATGTTATAACCCTGGTAAATTTCTAGTCTAATTCTTAAAAGAAGTAAAATTTGTAACAATTTGGCCACAAGCATGTTTAAACATGGTTATTTTGCAGTGTAAATGGGATTTAAGTCTTTGGCACAAGACACAGGACACCCAGTGGAGTTTGGTAGAGGGATCTGAACATGTTCCTACTGGAAAGCCAAAATATTGGCCAAAATATGCAAGGGTGGGATGATAGAGGACTCCTGGGTTAATGTCTCATTCCCCTTGCCAATGAAACTACAAAGCATTTTCACTAACCATTACCCAGCCCCAGGGAGATACTATTACGGAGAGACAAATCAAAGTGTCAGAGGGGCTAGAGAAATGGGGAGCAGCCAAAAACCAGTGAATTCAGGAGTTTACATTTGCAATTGAAAATGCAAGATCTGTATTTCAGGATGGATTATTTAATCAAAAGGACTCTATTCCAACACGGCAGGGCAAAGCAGAGCTCACGTACAGGGGCATTTCAAAAAAGGCCCTGCAAGAGTAAGAGAGGGTGGAACAAGATCCTGGCAGAAAAACAACTGGATAAATCATACTTTTTTAAAGCAACTCAGAAAAGTGGAATGTTGAGCCCTTCGTTAATAAAGCGAGACAGATTCATGTTCTGATGTGTGCAGGCAGCACTCAGAATCAGTGTTTGGAGAGGAAGGGCTGTACACTCACTATTTAGTCAGATGGATTTGTGGGCAAACCTGCTATTAGAATCTGGAGGTCTCAAATCAAACCCATTGACTAGACAAAGGACAGAGCTCTCCTGTTTTGTAATAGATATGTTTGGTGTCCCTTCTAGTGATTTCATTTGCTGCTTTGATTTAAATAACTGCAGGGCAGACTTTAATATAACAGCTGACTTTTCTTTTAAGTATATAGGGCCAAATTCTGTGCTGGCTTGCACACCCATAGCCTCACTGAAGTTAGCAAGGCTATATGTCAAAGAAAACTTTAGACCATTTGTTTTAGTCAGAGATATTTAAATACAGGCCAGTGTCGAAGTGGTTACTTTATCCTCAAGTGAGTCGAATGATGCAAGTTAAGCCCTAGGTTTAAGTCATTAACTAAGCAGGTGGGCTCTGGAGTAAGGAATGATGACACCAATTACACAACAGGAAAGTTTGCCATTAACCCCACTGCCTAGTTGAGTAGAATGGAAATTCAGTTGCCTGTTTAGGAAAATATGCATGGTTCAATTGTTTATTTGGGAGAACAAAGGTGGGGCTAAACTCCCTTAAGTGGGCAGTGCCTAAGATTTGGAATCTGAATTGCTAGGTAATCAGCTGGCTAGTTAAGTACACAATATAAAGCCTAGGAGCTGTATGGGTAGGTTTGGAACTAAACCCATTACTGGGGTAATCAGATCTGCAACTTGCCAAGATACATTAAATATCAATTTTACTCTTTCAGTGCCTTATGACATCCAAGGAAGCAAACTTCCAAGACTCTTTAGACATAAGCTAAATGACCTGACACACCATTCCCAGAAATGGGAAACTGCATCAACACGTAGCCCTGGAGACTCCAACCTAAGCAGGGAAAGATGGAAGTGGGACACACACAGAAACTGCTCTCTGCCAATGATTGCTGACAGGAGACATCAGAATACGACAGTGCCATGAAATCAGAAGCACTGCAGAAATTATTTTCTTTGTTGTTTTTGAAGTGCCCTCGATACAATCAATCATAAAAAAACATCCCATATTTTGGGTCAGTATGGAAATAGGTATTTGCATTTCAATATGTTCGACTCATCCTGCCAATAAAAACATGGAACCAAGAAGAAGAGATCAGCCCGCTGGAGTGAAAAACAGAAGATGACACCCTGCAGACCTTTCAGATAAAACAGCTCCTTACTTGTAACACTTCTGTTGACTTCCCAATATTTCTGAATGATTGGGTTTTCAAATGAGATCAGTCAGCATGCAAATAAGGAAACAGGATCAAGATGTCACCCTTCTCTGATTGGATGGGGAAATTATCAAAAGCCCTTTTTTCATATCAAATTTCCATCACCAAAGGTCAAGCTTTCAACTCCCATTATTCTTGCTAACTGCATTTCTCTGTGCCTGCCAGCTCACTCCTGCTGCTGTTTTAGGAGGAAAAAAGAAATGTAACAAACGACCGCGTTTCCCCCCACATCTGTCAGACAAGATGGACAAATATTTTCTAATCTTATTCTATTTTTCTCTACAGCCCTGAAAAATCTGAAACCAAATCATTACTTCTATCCCAATGAGCTATTCCCAACTTGAGGTTTTATTACTGGCTCTTTTCTTATTTTTCAGCCTACATACTGACAGGAGTGCTAGTTGTTGCCAGAATGTTTCGTTCTCCGATTTGGTCATTTAAAATATTTAAAAGTGATTCTTTTAAAATATCTTTCTCAGTGTTGCTTAGCTGGATTGGTACCTATACACAAGCATAATGGACATTCTAGAAAAGCTGAGAGAAAGGGGAAAGAGAGAAAGACAAAGCAGCATTTCCCCTGAAATTCTCATGTGTTTATTATTTTACCATGCAGACCTTCCCCTGTAACAAATACTGCCTGATGTTTGTAGATTGCCTTCCACAGTGTACTCAGAATCAGTTCTTTAACTGAAGCCCTGCAATGCCAGCTAGTCTCCTAGCGGAATAGTTCAAATGCCTGACATCGGTCAGAGTTTGCCTCACTAAGGAGTTCACATTATTTTCCCCCACATGCATTAACTTGTATTTTGCCAAGTCAAATCTCATTTGTTATTTTCTTCAGGTCCCTTTATTAGGGAACGGTTACTGCTGTGCATAATACCTCCCAATCCGTGGGAGGGATCGGTCCCTCTTTCCACACAGTGCTCCTTTTTGAGACTTACACCGCTCTGATGTGTGCCACCTTTGTTGTCCTGTATGTAACTGGAGATGAAATTCAAAGGCATATCCAGCCCTTGAGGGAGCCTAGATCCTCCTCTTGGGAGCAAGGAAATTCAGAAAGAATGACAGACTCCTCACTAAAGGGACTGTTACCCATGAACACGAGTTGGGGCCCCAGGCCTTTTCCAGTTTGAGGTGGATGGGGTTGAGGGACTTGGGCAATTTTTCTTGGAAGCATTGCTTGGCCCAACCTGGAGAGATCAAAATCACCTTAGTCTAGGCTTATCTGATCTTTCTAATCACCAATGGAAGTCATGGAATAGTGAGAAATTATAGAGGAGATTGCTACCCTAGTGTGACAAGATCATGTCTGAGTCCCCTTTTATTCTTTTTCTTCCATTAGGAATCAGAAAGATCAGGTTATACTGATACACAGCTCTCCTGTCTCTATCATGGGAACCTTCATATCATCTACCAGTGTCACCGCACCACCTAATGGATGGAGGTCTCATTCCAAATCCTAATTCACTCACTTCACCTCATGGCCTGGATCCTGGGGAATTTACTATTTCTGATCTAGTATATTCTGCTATCTGGCTGTATTGCAGGAAACCATACACACTGAAATATTTCTCCTAGAAAAGAAAAAGATTTCCTTATGAGCAGCAGATACAAATCTATATCCGTATTTTGCCTCCATTGTTTCTATTTTGGATTATTTATTATACCTCAATGATACACAGTATTTGTACCGTTATAACTATTTCAGCTAGGGGTATGATTTCCTTACTTAAATAATTATACTGGTACAAGCCCTTGTGTGGGTGCACTTATACCACCATAAAGAAGCCTTATTCATAGAGTCATAGATTCTAGGACTGGAAGGGACCTCGAGAGGTCATCGAGTCCATCCTTTGCCCGCATGGCAAGACCAAATACTGTCTAGACCATACCTGATAGACATTTATCTAACCTACTCTTAAACAGCTCCGGAGATGGAAATTCCACAACCTCCCTAAGCAATTTATTCCAGTGTTTAACCACCCTGACAGTTAGGAACTTTTTTCTAATGTCCAACCCAGACCTCCCTTGCTAAGCCCATTGCTTCTTGTTCTATCCTTAGAGGCTAAGGTGAACAAGTTTTCTCCCTCCTCCTTATGACACCCTTTTAGATACCTGAAAACTGCTATCATGTCCCCTCTCAGTCTTCTCTTTTCTAAACTAAACAAACCCAGTTCTTTCAGCCTTCCTTCATAGGTCATATTCTCAAGACCTTTAATCATTCTTGTTGCTCTTCTCTGGACCCTCTCCAATTTCTCCACATCTTTCTTGAAATGTGGTGCCCAGAACTGGACACAATACTCCAGCTGAGGCCTAACCAGAGCAGAGTAGAGTGGAAGAATGACTTCTCGTGTCTTGCTCACAACACACCTGTTAATACATCCCAGAATCATGTTTGCTTTTTTTGCAACAGCATCACACTGTTGACTCATATTTAGCTTGTGGTCCATTATAACCCCTAGATCCCTTTCTGCCGTACTCCTTCCTAGACAGTCTCTTCCCATTCTGTATGTGTGAAACTGAATTTTTCTTCCTAAGTGGAACACTTTGCATTTGTCTTTGTTAAACTTCATCCTGTTTAACTCAGACCATTTCTCCAATTTGTCCAGATCATTTTGAATTATGACCCTGTCCTCCAAAGCAGTTGCAATCCCTCCCAGTTTGGTATCATCCTCAAACTTAATAAGCGTACTTTCTATGCCAATATCTAAGTCGTTAATGAAGATATTGAACAGAGCCGGTCCCAAAACAGACCCCTGTGGAACCCCACTTGTTATGCCTTTCCAGCAGGATTGGGAACCATTAATAACAACTCTCTGAGTACGGTTATCCAGCCAGTTATGCACCCACCTTATAGAAGCCCCATCTAAATTGTATTTGCCTAGTTTATCGATAAGAATATCATGTGAGACCGTATCAAATGCCTTACTAAAGTCTAGGTATACCACATCCACAGCTTCTCCCTTATCCACAAGACTCGTTATCCTATCAAAGAAAGCTATCAGATTGGTTTGACATGATTTGTTCTTTACAAATCCATGCTGGCTATTCCCTATCAGCTTACCACCTTCCAAGTGTTTGCAGCTGATTTCGTTAATTACTTGCTCCATTATCTTCCCTGGCACAGAAGTTAAACTAACTGGTCTGTAGTTTCCTGAGTTGTTTTTATTTCCCTTTTTATAGCTGGGCACTATATTTGCCCTTTTCCAGTCTTCTGGATTCTCTCCCGTCTCCCATGATTTTCCAAAGATAATAGCTAGAGGCTCAGATACCTCCTCTATTAGCTCCTTGAGTATTCTAGGATGCATTTCATCAGGCCCTGGTGACTTGCAGGCATTAACTTTTCTAAGTGATTTTTAACTAGTTCTTTTTTTATTTTATCTGCTAAACCTACCCCCTTCCCATTAGCATTCACTATGTTAGGCATTCCTTCAGACTTCTCGGTGAAGACCGAAACAAAGAAGTCGTTAAGCATCTCTGCCATTTCCAAGTTTCCTGTTACTGTTTCTCCCTCTTCACTGAGCAGTGGGCCTACCCTGTCTTTGGTCTTCCTCTTGCTTCTAATGTATTGATTAAAAAGTCTTCTTGTTTCCCTTTATTCCAGTAACTAGTTTGAGCTCATTTTGTGCCTTTGCCTTTCTAATCTTGCCCCTGCATTCCGGTGTTGTTTGCCTATATTCATCCTTTGTAATCTGTCCTAGTTTTCATTTTTTATATGACTCCTTTTTATTTTTTAGATCATGCAAGATCTCGTGGTTAAGCCAAGGTGGTCTTTTGCCACATTTTCTGTCTTTCCTAACCAGCGGAATAGCTTGCTTTTGGGCCCTTAATAGTGTCCCTTTGAAAAACTGCCAACTCTCCTCAGTTGTTTTTCCCCTCAGTCTTGATTCCCATGGGACCTTACCTATCAGCTCTCTGAGCTTACCAAAATCCACCTTCCTGAAATCCATTGTCTCTATTTTGCTGTTCTCCCTTATACCAATGGAATTTATTTCCTTTCCCTTATGGGAATAAGTCCTAGTCTACACTAGAAAATTAGGTCAGTTTAACTATGTCAGTCAGGAGGAGGAGAGGGTTCTTTAATTCACCAATCACTGAGGACAGCATTTCTATCATGACTTCTTCCTTCCCCTGTCTAAGATATCAGGGCTGTGCCCATCTTCGTGCAAATACCAGCGGCAGCTCAGATTTTTCACAGGGCTTTTGTCCTCACTCCAGATTTTCTGCCCCAGGTCATGTAAACAGCAGTGACTAGTTAGCACTCCCACCTTATCCTTTACCATCCTGCCTTTAAAGACACATTTTGGGGCAGCAATGAGGGCTATTCTTGTACACGGGGTGAAGCACAGGGAGATGAAGATTAGTAAGAAGTGCAGGGCTCTATGTATTTGATGCCTCTAGTCCCATAAAATTTCTCTCTCAATATTATTATCATTGCAACATATATAACCCATCAGATTAGTACCTAGAGATTTCTACTCATCTGATTTTCTCTGTTCTTCTTATTACTCAACAACTAAATGTTTCACAAAGCCATTTCCTACAGAAATATTTATGTTCCCAAATGTTTATTGGCCCCTCTATCATGATCAAGGTTTTATGAGCACTCTGTACACAACTCTGAATTAAATACATAATTCCTGATCTATCAAATCTTGGCTTGATGCTATGTTTGTCTACATTATACAGTAAGCCATTGTAGTGAGCTACAGAATGCCTTATAAGAAAACTAATTTATATAATAAAGATATTTCTATCCAACACTGGCTGTGCAGGTTAGTGATTAAAGCAAGACAATGAGAACTAGAGAGATTCTGGTTTTAAATTCAGGCTAAGCCACTACTCGCTCATTATATTGTGATCCTTGAACAACCATTTTATGTAATTTACACACCAATATGGACATTTGGATTTGTACGGTCACATGCCAGCAAGAGGAGATGGAGAAAACACCTTGTAAATGTTACATACACACTTAATTCACATCTCCCACACATGTGCACAGCTACAGAAAGGGATTTTCTCCCAATGCATTTTAACAGTTGGATCTTTTATTCTGGGCTTGCAGCTGCTGGTCATAACCACTGATAAAAATGATCAGGCTGTTGGCCATTTCTAAGAGCTCTTTGCAAGCTCATTTGTTTCCTCTTCAGTTATGCAGGCATTTTCCTTTCCTCCTTTTCATCATGAGCTCCTCTAATGATTTAGACCCATTACAGAGGCATCTAGTGGACCAGTTAGTCAGCCCTCAGTGGTCATTTATAATGTCAGAACTAGCCCTGATGAGTTTGAAAGTCCAGTGTTACTCCAAATTGGATTAATATGGTTGGATATTTTTGTTTCCCTTTTACCAAACAAAAACAAATCTCATAACCAGAATCCAAGGATAATTTCTGATTTAAGAATGTTCTGCAGTAGTAAAATAAAGGAGAAGATACTTTGTCAATACATCTCCTGCTCTTCCTAATCCTATTACTACTGAGACCCAAATCATCAGGCCTCATATAATGTCTTAGTTTACTGCCATCTTCACTGATAAAAGGGCTTTTTGGAGCTTAAAGTTTAAAATCTTCAATCTTCTCTGAAACTTGTCCAGTCAGAGGCTGTTCAGGATGCATTGTGTAACTCAGCCACTGGGGAAGGCCTGGAGCTCACAAGGTTTAAAGACATCAGCTAGCCCAATGGAGACTAACAAGATCCCATCATTCATTTTTAAAGGCTAGCAGCAAAGATAGGGGACTGGTTGGTTGCAGAACCGATCTTGTTTTCAGATAGAAGAACACTTGGTATTTGAAGTTAGGTTTGGGCTGGTTCTTATATTTTCCATTCGGGAAGATGGAGAATTAGAAGACTTCCTCTGGAAAGGATTAATTGGTAAAAGTAGAAAATACGGTTGTGATAAGAGACAGAGCTATAACAAGACTAACTTTAAATCTGGAGCAATGTTTGTGATTAGAGAATACAGCTCCTTTTAAAAAAGTCTAAAATGGAAGCCCTCCGAGTTCCCATCTAATTTAATGGTGGTCAGTACTACTTCTTTGGTCTACCTCCAGTCCTTATTGCGAGTGACATTATGTTAGCTTAACAAAGGGAAGGTTAATGGGTGACTTGATTACAGCCTATAATATCTATATGGGGAACAAATATTTAATAATAGGCTCTTCAATCTAGCACAGAAAAGTATAACACAAGCCAATGGCTGGATGATGAAGCTAGACTAAATTCAGACTGGAAATTCAAGTTGTAAATTTGTAAAGTTGAGAGTAATTAACCACTGGAACAATTTACCAAGAGTCATGATGGATTCTCCATCACCAACAATTTTTAAATCAAGATTGGATGTGTGTCTAAAAGGTCTGCTCAAGGAATTATTTTGGGGAAGTTCTATGGCCTGTGTTATCAGGGCCGCCCAGAGGATTCAGGGGGTCTGGGCAAAGCAATGTCAGGGGCCCCTTCCATAAAAAAAAGTTGCAATACCATATTTCCTGCAGGGCCCAGGGCCCAGGGCCTGGGGGAAATTGCCTCACTTGCTCTCCCCTCTGGGCGGCCCTGCGTGTTATACAGGAGGTCAGCCTAGATGATAAAAATGATCCCTTTTGGCCTTTGAATCTATGAATCTATGTTTGGATAGAATTTGAAAGTTACTGAAAAAAATAAAAAGGCAGATTTTCACCCTGAATAATGTTCTAAAGAGAGAAAATCCACATGCTTTAAAGCCTCAGCATCTTTGCGAAACCATTTGTATCTATGGTTAAATGTAGGATAAGGTCATCTCCTCTCCCAATTTATACAAAGCAGGACAATCCACAGAGCCTCAGGTTTACAATAATTAAATCACAAGAATTCTCTCTCTGAAACCAATAATCAAGGCAACACTTTTACAGAGCCAAATCCTGCAGTCTTTACAAAGGTAAAACTCCCAGAAAATACTGAATTGTTAAATATTCTACAGGCACTGTGCACTTTTAAGGCCTTGGCTACACTTGCGGATTCACAGCGCTGCCGTGGCGCTGCCGAGTGTAGTCAGCGTACACAGCGCTGCCGAGTGTAGTCGCACCGCCAGCACTGCGAGAGCTCCCTCGCAGCGCTGTGAGAGCTCCACCTCTCTGAGGGGAGTAGCGTGCAGCGCTGCAGGCGCTGATTACACTGGCACTTTACAGCGCTGCACTCGGGGGGTGTTTTTTCACACCCCTGAGCGCAGCAAGTGCAGCGCTGTGAATTGCCAGTGTAGCCAAGGCCTATAGCTTAAGCAACGTCACTGGCATTGTATTTGTTTGCACAGAATAAAGTATGTTTAGAAGGACTGAAAAATCATAAGCCATTTTTGCTAGGGCTGGTTGGTCCCAGAATGGGTTTCTATACAGGCCTCAAATAAAGGGCTTGCTCTGTCATTACCATAAATTACACTAGAATATTAGCACTGATACAGCATCCTTCATTAAAAAAATAGAAAGCAAGCCTTTCAGAAGGGCTGCCACTTGCCATTCCTTCTAGGTAATCAGATAGCTGTTAATTAATAAACCTGTCAGGTGAATCGTCCTGCTCCGGTCATCATTATCCATTCTGTAACAGAATCCTGCTATCATCACCACTATCTGCCCCATAGCTTCCAGCTCAATTACCTTAATGCTATGCAAATGAGAGGCTCTCTTCATCATTAGCTTATAGCCCACGAATGTTAATAACATAATTGGGCCTTCAACAGGGTAATTAGACACAATTTCTTCCATTAGTCTTACAAGGCTAATTATTGTTGATAGGAGAGAGGGGACAAGTCCCAGTGCAGCAAGCAAAGAGGGGCATCTGGTTAAAGCAAATATAGACAAAACATCAACAAGGTTAAACAACAGTTGAAATCTATAGCAGGGTCAGATAGGGGGGAAAGGAAGATATCACTATGAGAAACATAGGAACTGCTGCAGAAATTGTCCATGAGGCAGTAATTTAAAATATCATTCTGCTTAAAGATAGAGCTCTCATACCCTAACAGCACAATAACATGATGCATAACAAACCATAGGAAGTTAACATGAGGTACTCCTAGAAAGGAGGGTTTGAAAGCTGGACCTTTTAACACCACAGGTTTGTAATGCAAATGTATGGAAATAGGGTGCACAAAAGAGAGATTGAAAACGGATTTGGTCCAAAATTTCTCATGTCAAGATGTTTAGGGGCCCAATTCTGGAACCTTAACTCAGGCAAGTTCCTTTGACTTTTATGAGACTGTTCACCTGAGTAACTGCTACTCAACAATAGTAAGGATTGCAGACTCAGCGTATAAGATAGCATGTCTAACAGAATAAAATGCTCTTTAAAAGCTAGTGAGCAAGATGCATTCCAGAAATATATTTACAATTTCTTTTTTTAAAATAAATAAAACTCAATACCACATGCAGGAATTCAAACCATCATGCTTTTTGATGTCACTATAATTGGACTTCTAGTAATGTTCTCAAACTGAAGTTAAAAAAACTGGACAGTGCGTTTTCAAGCTGTATTTACATTTGTGACGAAGCTATAAAATCTAATGACTAAATTCTGCTCCAGTTATGTCTATGCAGCCCTCGTTACAGAGGTTACACAGGTGTAACTGGAGAAAGAATTCTGTCCTAAAGTTGCCTTTTTTTGGAAGGGGAAAGAGCATTAAAAAAAATCTCTAAAAGCTTTCAAACACCTGCAACTTGTATTTGACCTCATAAATTCTTAAGTGTAATGCAGGCTTCAACATTTCAGTGCTTTATTACATAGCACTAAGAAAGATAGATAATTGAAGTGAAATCTGAAGACTCCCAAAGTATGATATGGTTGAGGAAAAATACAGTTCTTTTAAGTTCTTCTTTGTTTTTTGAACCTTTGGGGCTGAATTCTTGTCTACTGCAACTCCACTGACTTCACTGCAGTTACACTAGGGAGGAAGTTGGTCCTTTGTCCTTAGCCTGGAAATTAGTTTGTTAACTGTTCGGTCTTAGATTTACTAAAACTGGTGACATTTATTCATCAATACTTAAATCAAATGCCAAGTATTTTGTGGTTTTCTCTCTGCTAAAAACATTAACCCGATGTCCCGTGAGATGTCTCAGACTCATTAATTCAGTATATATTGTGGGACAAGTTTTGTAAAGTAATATCTTTTATTGGACCAACTTTTGTTGGTGGAAAGTACAAGTTTTCAAACTACACACAAAGTTCTTTTTCAGGTCCGTGTATGTCCAATAAAAGATATTATCTTACGTACCTTGTCCGTCTCATATCCTGGGACTAAAAGGTCTACAACAAGACTATAAGCACACACATTAGTGGGATATTTATCAAAGTTCGTATTATAAGAATTAGAATCCAAAGGTAATTTAATTATCTCTGTTTTGCTGATCTGTGCAATGTGTAACACTGCTTTTAAGAAGCCCATAAGCTTCTCGGAAACAAATAGTTTTAGAAAAAAATTGGGATCATAGTAGGTCTATATGGAAAAGAAGCAAGCCTGGTTCAAAATTCAGCCTATGCCATACTAAGAGAGAAAAACAGCATTAATAGAGAACTTGTAAATATAATGCATTTAAGGACAGAAAAGCTGAGACTTACATACCACAATCTTGCATCTTGCATCACCTATGCAAAGTGTGCGTGAAATGGTACCAAATTAGAATGGTGGCAGTTTACATGTGTAAATGACCGCATGAGATGCAAAGTAGTCAAGAGTTAGAGGCTGTAAGAAGGGAAAAAATGCTCCAACAATATCTTCCCCCCAATAATAGCTGTGACGATATTACATTTCTGACCTCAGTCTTCAATTATCCTGCACTTACCTTCTAGAAAATACTGAGCAAATATCTTGTTGCAAGGCAAACATCAGTAAATCCATTGGTGTTTTAATGTGGATTAGACTTGTTAATCCTCATGGTAATAACAAATTAGTTTCCGTTCAACATGCAGTATCACCTGATAGTTTTTAACCATCCCATCTGAATTGTATTTGCTGCAGAAGGATGCATTCATCTTTCCAAATTTTCAGCTCTAAACAGACTAATTTAGGATCCCAAGTAAAAGCAGCGAATTCCCTGCTCTGTCTGTGGATTTCACTATGGCCCAGATTCTGTCAGCACTACTCGCTTTGAGTAGTGCCTTCCTCTAGGAGTAGTCCTACTGATTACAAAGGAGTATTCGAGGTCCTACTCAAGATAAGTACAGTTGGCAGAATCTGACCCTATGTTTTTATTCCCAAAGTTCTGGGAGCTGGCAGCCATGAGGTTCAAAAGGTAATGTACATTTTTGATGTAGTTGCTTCAAAAGTAATTGCCCTTGTGCCCTCAAAGGCAGACAGCAAACGTAGTAACAGACTTTCATAAACTAAGTTTTAACCCACCCAGAAGCCAGGATGACCTTTCCACATTTACTCAGAATAATATTCACCAGACTTTTTCTAGCACAAACACTGGAGATAAAAGGTAAAATGTCAACAGTCCAATATACCAAACTAATGAGATAGCCTTCCTTGTTCTACTACGGTTTCTCAGTTACTATGGGCTTCATCCCACTGTTCTTACAGAGACAAAACTCCCATCAACTTAGTCAATGAGCATTTGGTCTCTTGCAGGATCAGTCCCCGGAAGATTAGCATGCTACATCATAATACACTTGATGTTTCTCTATCCCAATTATTATTTGCCAAAAAAATTTCTGGTCTCAGTCAATTCTTGCCTCCAGTTGCTTCCTTATGAAAACTTCCTAAAACATCTACAATTAGACTAGCAAATATCAGATATTTTTGTTAACTCTAGAGGAATGAGGAAATTAATCTTAAAAATTGCTGGCCTAGTTTTTCTAAGAAGAAATGGTCAGATCTGTCACAGTAGAAGACTTCAGTACATCTTATGTTACTTGGTCAGTTCTATCAATGCTACATTTCAGGAAATGGAGTGATGCTACATGACAACATTGGGCATACAGCAAACTTAACTGAGACTGGCTAGTTAAAAGTAGCAAGTAAGCTCAGCTGAAATTTGCAGCCTGGACAATGCCTAAAAGAACATCTTGGGATACTGGCATCTCGTTGGATTCTGAGTCAAAAAGTCACTGAGACTAAAATTAATGTGGACCAAACTGGGAGACTTTGGTGAACCAAGTTCTGTGGGGTTGGTAAGGAGCTATTAGGAGTACACTTGCTGGCTCTGTCTGTCCTGATTTTCTGGTGACCTAAGCAAGGAGAGTTAAGGGAGGAAAAGTATAAATCAGATAAATAATATTATAATAATAATGGAGATATCCCATCTCCTAGAACTGGAAGGGACCTTGAAAGGTCATCAAGTCCAGCCCCCTGCCTTCACTAGCAGGACCAAGATGATTAGACTAGTTGAATAAGAATACATTGCTTTTCCATTACCATCAAAGGGAGCCTGTATCAGATGAGTTTCCAAAAACAGCATCTGCCTCCCAGGACCAAAGCCAGCTATGTCCCCTAGCCACACTGGAACAGAGCCTAGAACAAGAGGTGAATCTCATGATAACATGTGCAGCATCCTCCAAAAGTGAAAGGGCATTATGAAGATTCAGGGACTCTCTACTGATTTTGTTATGCTTGGTTCTAGATTCTGAACACATATTAATGGCTTTATCCCAGGATAGAGAGGCCCTGAAGGTGACAGCACAGATGTGACATGGTGGGTTAGGTCTGGAGGCTCCTTGGCCCTGCCTCACCCTTGCCCCAGAAAAGAGCAGAGGAGAAGTCCTCGAGGTAGCCTAGAGTGGCTGCAGGAGAGACCAATCAGAGGCCAGATGGACCATATAAAAGGAACCAGGCAGCAGAGACAGAGGAGTCAGTTGCTGCATGGAGCTCAAAAATGGAGGACTGGGGGACTGGCTAGCTAGAAGAGCAGCAGGACCATGGACAGGTCAGTGCGGCTGGCTGAGCCCAGGGGACTGAGCTCAGATCCTAGCCAGACCAGGTGAGGGTACCATGATGGCCCTGCTGGTCTGGTTGAAGACTGAGCCCAGGCAAGGGCTGCTGAAAGGTCACCAACCGAGTGTACCAAGATGAGCCCCTGTTGGGTTGTTAAAGAAGGCAGTGCCTCTGGAGCGGAAGCCTTGGCGCTACACCCCCATACCAGGGCCATGAACAAGAACTACAGACTGCACAGCCCAGAAGGGGGGACAGGGTGTGTGACTCGGCCAGAGAACCATCGGCCTTGAGGCGGGCGCTTGCGAGAGGGGGGTGCCACCCCATTCAAGACTGAGTGATTGCAGGCACATATCAGCCAGAGAACAGGCACCTGCAAGAGGTGGGCTGGGCGCCAGCCCCGTTACAACATGTCATACAGTAGCTGCACCAAGAGCTGCAGAAAAGGCATCAATCTCTTTTGGGGGGAATGCTCAGATTTTTTTTATCCACTGGTTCCCTTAGGAGAAATAGCTTCAACTGGGATTAGTGTTATTCTACCAAGGAAAGAGGTGATAGAATCTACTTTAGCAATAGAACAAAATTTAATCCTTTTATCCTTTGTGACTTCATAAAGTTTCAGAAAAGTTTGCTAGCAGGTCTCGTCTTCCCTGAGGAGAATCATTTAGAATCTACATTATCTTTTAAAGATTCAGGAATTAGAACCGATTGTTTTCCTTTATGCTTTTTCATTTAGAGGGGGGTCTCTCTGGGGAGTATCAAGTGACTTGCTATTTGTCTCCTCAATCTCCAGCATTTTAGCAAGTCCAAGTCACCTGAGTCAAAGAGTCTCGCAGTCTCTAGAGGAACCAAAGAGGAGGAGGAGACTTTACATTCCTATGAGAATGGAGGCATTATCTTTCTGACTGGTTTCCTACCCTTGCTGCCTTTCTCTCTCTTTGTCTGTTGTTTTTTCTTAGGAGGAAACGCTGTGGAGGATGGGAGACAATTCCAAATGTTCTCTGGTGAAGAAGGATGATCCTTGGCAGTGTATGGGGAAAGAGGAAGGAAGGAAAGGTCAAAAGCAAAGTGGGGTTTGTCAGGTCTAGAGGTGCAGAGAAGGCATCATCATCTCATTTAAGTACATGCATCTCTGTTGTAATAAAGATCCCTCGGACACTGGATGAGGTGGGCAGGTGGGCTGAGGTGGCACCGAGCATTCTCTCTCTCCCCGGTGCTTGGCTGCCTGGCACTTGGTCACATGCTGAGGGTCTAGCAGATTGCCATATGTGGGCTCAGGAAGTAATTTTCCCCAACATAAGATTGGCAGTGACTTGGTAGGATTTTTGCCTTCCTCTACAGCATGAGATGCAGATCGCTTGCCAGGATCATCTGGGTATATCTCATTTAATATTTCCCTGCTATTGCAGGGGCCTCAGACATTGGTGTAACTAGGTCCCTCCTATTCTCTCCCTGGGACACAAAACAAAAGTCTCCTGGGGACTGCAATACCTTAGTTTAATGTGCTACTGGTGGCCTGTGATACACAGCACGTCGGACTAGATAATATGGTGGTGCTTTCAGGCCTTAAATTCCATGATTTTATGACAGTGTTCCTCATTGCTACTGGGAGTGTGAGGCATCACTCTTGCCACACTCTTGTTGTCTCCTGCTAAGGTGGCCAAGTCTGCAGGAAGCCAGGGTGAGATGAGGAGTGGAAAAAAAAGATTCCCCTCTGCTATCCAGGCCATAGAAATCCACAGCTCTCTGGGCAAGGAGCGGCTTCTGCCAGTTAAGGGGTTTGGGTGCAGTTCTCCGCACTAAATACAGGTAGAACCCTACCAAATTCACGGCTGTGAAAAACACGTCATGGTCCGTGAAATCTGGTCTCCACCATGAAATCTGGTCTTCTGTGTACTTTTACCTTATACTATACAGATTTCACAGGGAAGACCAGCGTTTCTCAAACTGGAGGGTCCCGACCCAAAAGGGGGTTGCTGGGGGGTTGAAAGGTTATTGTAGGGGGGTCGTGGTATTGCCACCCTTACTTCTGCACTGCCTTCAGACCCGGATGGCCAGAAAGCAGCAGCTGTTGGCCAGTCATCCAGTTCTGAAGGCAGCACCACCACCACCAGCAGTGCAGAAGTAAGGATGGCAATGGGCGGCCAGAGAATGGTGGTTGCTGGCCAAGGGCCCAGCTCTGAAGGCAGCAGCACAGAAGTAAGGGTAGCAGTACCATACCATGCCATCCTTACTGCTGCGCTGCTGCTGGCGGTGGCGCTGCCTTCAGAGCTGGACTCCCAGCCAGCAGCTGCCACTCTCCAGCCACCCAGCTCTGAAGGCAGCGCCGCCACCAGCAGCAGCGCAGAAGTAAGGTTGGCAATACCATGACTTCCCTACAATAACCTTATGACGCCCCCACTACTCCCTTTTGGGTCAGGACCCCTATAGTTACAATACCGTGAAATTTCATATTTAAATATCTGAAAGCATGAAATTTATGATTTTAAAAATCCTATGACCGTGAAATTGACCACAATCCACCGTGAATTTGGTAGGGCCCGAGATAGGGGATTAGTTGGTGCCAAAAAGTATCCAGCTGAGCTGCCTCTGTGAACGCACGTGGTCTGTTTATCTAAAGGAATCCCTGAATGTGACAGCAATGTATACAGTAATATATAACTATGTTACATATATATGTAACAGGCTGGCGGTGTTTGCTTGAAATATCACACACAGTTAGCAGCTGTTGATCTTGCTGAGAAAGAATTACGCGGGGTCTGCTGACTCAGTGGGACAGATGCCTCAATCTCTAACACAGATATAAAGGAAGAGGAAGCAGATTTCTAGGAAAAGAGGATCTAGAGTGTGGGCTGAGTACAGAACCCTGGAAGCAGCCAAACTTGGGGAAAGGGTTGTGCTAATCTTTATCATTCTTATTGTTGGGTTTTTTTACTGACGAAGCCAAAGCCCAGTAAAGTGATCTGTTTGGACTTTGTATACTATGTTGGCTGTGTTTATAAAAGTAGTTTGGGAAAGGTGCCTGCTCACAATCTCTCTCTCTGTATTCCTGATGTTGGTGAAGATTATTATATTGGTTTAAATGTCTTGATCACCAAACTTTTTACTTTTCTTCCCTGTGTTTTTCTTGTGAAAATGAGGAGCAAATCGGAAGAGAAATTATAACATTTACCTCTCAGTCATTCATCACAGATTTTTGTATATCATCAGTTAAAAAGCATGCCTATTGTAAACACATATAATCCAGCATTTAAATTAGACCCATGTTTTAAAAAATGCCCTTGTAACACTTTCCATGCCAGAATAATTGGGTCATTATATGGATTCTTGATACAGCTATTTTGGGACTTACCTTTTTCCTCATTAACAAAGCAAGATATTAAGTCATTTACCTTCATTTCCATATCTATGTCAACTACAGAGGGTAGCAAGGAAATGTTGAGAAAAAAAGAATTTGAAGTTCTGATCTTTAACAAAAATATTTCTTCTGATAAAGAAAATGCATCTGTGGAATACATATTCAGTGATAAGTATTCCAGTCCATGTCTGGTAAACTCTCAGATAATGGCAGCATGGTAGGGTCACAGGGATTCTATTAGCTCAATTAACGAGGAGTAAGATAAGGCTAACACCTAGCTCTTCAAACGGCTAAAAAATAGAGCTGGTAGTAATGGAGTTATTAACCTTCGCCAGCCATTGAATTTTGCTGCTGATTCAAACTCCATTTCCTAGTTCAGGCCTCCATTAATAGGCTGTTTATTATCCCTAATCCACATTGGGATCAGCTGCAGAAATATGAAAGCTCCATGTAAAGACCAAATGATAAAAAAAAATCCCTGTTTTGCATTCTATTTTTTTTTCTTTTGTTCTTAATATATTCCCAGATTCTGTTTTAGGAAATAAGTACAACATTATCCTTGTTCTAAGTTATTGGCATACAGGCCATTATTAATCAGATGAAAAAGAAGTTTAAAAATATTAGATAAAAGTGATTTAATCGGAGATACAGCCACATCCTTTTGAAGTCCAATCAAGAAGCAATATGATCTCCAAAATAAACTCTCTAGTGTCATCTTTAAAGTATTTTCTGCCTTGGTAAAGAAACTTTGGGATTTGACAACTGGGAATTTGGTGAAGTATACCATAAACCTCATTCATTTTATTGTTAGCTCCTCCTCTCAACTCACCCAATTCATGTGTCTATTTTGTTCATCTACTGTGTCCTTTCTGGGGCAGGGACTGGGACTGTCAACTTTGTTACTTGTGTAGTACAATGGGGCTCTGATCTTTGATTCAGATAAATAGAATAGCAATATAAATCTCTCTCTGTGTATGCGCAGTGTGCCCAGCCATTTGATAGCAGCAGCAGCAGCCAGGTAAAAAGCCAGTAGCCCGCTGACAACGTAAGTCAGCTGGCACCCATCAAGGATATGCAACATAGTCTTAAGTTGACCGCATCTACATCATGGGTCATTAAAGAAACCCCATTAGAAGAGATTGGCCACACAATTGCTGTGTCCCGTTCGAAACCGGTTCAGAGATAACCACAGGTGCCTTGACAGGTCAAAACCTGGTGGGCAGATGGTTGGGTTGGTGACAAGACAGTGATTTATGACTGTCGTCGCAGACCACTTGTTATGCCAAGCAGATTCCACCGTCATATCCTGTGGTGGCATAAGTGACCATAAAGGTCATTTATCAGCTATCAGTGTAGCAGAACGTTATGTATTGATGGCTTTAACATCATTTCACATTTCTCGGATGTTAAACATGGATATGCAACATATGTGCGTTCCAACAAATCTGATGCTATTCCACTCTCTTCCTCCAGTTTTTATCATGTGATCCAGGTTGGTGGCTTTTGGATTGGCAACATATATGAGTCACCAACTTTGCACTGGGACCTCCCGACACTTGATCATCCAGCAATCTTCATTGGAGATTTCAACAGTCACCACTCTGGGTGGGAGTATGCTGATTTGGATGATGACGGTAAATGGTTGATGGACTGGGAGATTAGCAACTTTGTGTTGATTCACGATGCAAAACAACGTGGCACATTTCTCTCGAAAGAGTACTCACACGATCTTTGTTGGGTTAGTTCACTAGTTGGCCATCCACAACCAGTGCGTCATATAGTAGTTGATAACTTTCCTCACAGCCAACATAGACAGTCACTCATCCATGTCAGTCTCCAGCTACCCATCGTTCAATCAAGCATCAGCGGAATTTTCGTAAGGCATTTTAGGAAAAGTTTTCCAATGCTTTGGAACGTAGTGTGGTTACCATTCCGTCACATTGTATCCCAGTTGATGAAGCCTACTGCCAATTCCAAGGAGCCATTTACAAAGCCGCATTTTCAGTCATACCATGGGGCTGTCGACCAATTTACACTCCCTGCCTGAGTGCCAATTACCAAGCCTTGCTCAGGAAATTTGAATTATCTGGCAACCCAGACATTGAAGACCATCTGATTGAGTCTCTGGACACTGCCAGGCGCACTCGGGGGAAGGAATTTCTGGCGAAGCTTGACTTCACTTATGCCAGCTGGAATTGCTGGAACCTGATCAGCTGTCTGGGTGCTGCCCAATGACCTCCAGGCCAAAATCACCCACTGCTTAAGCCCAATGAGGTTGCAAGTCATCTACTGCAGGTAGCAAAGGTTCCTCTGGAGAAGCGATTTAGACACAAAGTATATGTCAAATGGGATCATCTTCAACGTCAGAATGTGGGCAGAAGTCAACCAGAACCATTTACAGTAATTGAGTTAGATAAGGCCCTTAACTCCAGCAAACCAGGAACAACAGCAGTGTATGATAACTTCTTGCTGGAATTCCTTAAGCACCTTGGACCAATGGTGTCACAGTGGCTCACTAATTTCTATATACGGGTCATTAATGAAAAGAAGCTACCACACACTTGGTGTCAAGCAAAGATTATTACCATTCTCAAGCCGGGCAAGGATCCCCCACAACATGGTGAGTTACCGCCCAATATCCTTCTGTCAGTGTGTTTTAAGGTGTTTGACCAATTGATCTTCCAACAAATTACTCTAGAGTTGGATGATATCTTGCAGATTGAGCAGGCAAGGTTCAGAAAAGGACATAGCACCTGTGATCAAATCTTGGCGTTGACCACCTTTATCGAAAACAGTTTTCAACAAAATCTAAAGACAGGATCAGTCTTCCCGGATTTGACCGCTGCTTATGACATGGTTTGGCACAGAAGTTTTCTGTGTAAACTCTCTGGAGTTGCCCTGTGTTGGGTGGTCGAAGTAGCAGAGCTCTTCCTCCAAAACAAGCAGTTCAGAGTAAACGTGGGTGACCATTGCAGTTCCTGGAAGTGTCAGATTAATGGTCTCCCTCAAGGTTCAGTTTTTTCACCCCTACTGTTCAATGTGTACATCAACGACTTGCCAGAAACACTCTCGCGCAAGTTTACCTATGCCAACAACATCTGCTGCAGCTAGCAAGCTCAGTCCTTCTCAGAAATTGACAAGGTCCTGAATGATGATATGAAGCTCATGGCAGACTATTGTAGTCGATGGCACCTGCAGCTAACTTTTCCAAGATGGTTTCTAATGTATTTCATCTGCATAATGTAAGCGCAAGCCACGATGTTACATATTTTCTTAAATGGCCAACACTTGCAGCACAACCCAAACCTGGGTTACCTCAGCATGACATTGGATAGGTATTTGATGTACCGCAACCACTTTAAGAAGACAGCAGCCGAAGTTAGCATTCAGAACAATTTGCTCGGAAAACTGGCTGGCTCCACCTGGATGCTTAGAATATCAGCCCTTGCCCTCTGCTATTCAGTGGCAGAGTACTGTGCTCCTGTCTGGTGTCACTCATCTCACACGAGCCTGGTTGATGCAGAACTTAACGAAGCTATGCACATTGTTACCGGGACTTTACATGCAACTTGTTGCCATGGCTGCCAATACTTAGTAACACAGCAACGCCCCATATTTGCCATGAGGGGGCTTCCATCATGCTCCTGGCCAATATCTGTGAGAACAGCAACTTGCCTCTGTACTCAGACCTCTTCAACCACCTGCCAGTTTGCCTGTTTATTCGAGAGGCCCTTTATGGACACTTCTATAAATAACAATAATTAACTCCAGCAACTTGAACTCCTGAGGAACTGTCCTTTGACAAAGGCTACTATGGTCAACAAACAAGGTTGTCTGTGCTTTTGCTGCCTGTGAGTAGACTACAGTACTGTATAGTTACATAATTTTTTTACAAGAATATGTGGGTCTCTGATAACTTTTTAAAACAAACATGTTTGAAAGAGAACAATCAACTCTTGTGCATGAATGTTGCTGATCTATTAGGGCAGGTTTGTTTACTCCTTGGCACACCTTATGATTACAGAATTTTAAAGATGTGAATCCAATACTATGCTTTTAAGTTACGTTTTTGATGGTCTTCTTCAGGTTCCCTAGAAGATCCAGATTCTCTCTTGAATGCTCTGGATATGACAGATAGGAAAACCTGTTTGAGCTTTCTTCCTGTCCAAGATACCACATCACAGAACTAGTGAGAAGGTAGAGAATGCTAGCAAAGGGGGTTGTATGTTGAATCAAATGATCTTGTTGGTGGAAGCATGAGAAAGAGAGAGACTGTATCAAGGCACACACATTCTCAGCCACTTTAACAAACTGCCAACATAAGCCAGACCACAGGATCACCAGTGGTAGAAAGTCCACCAGAGGGAGGATGCGGTGGCACAAGGTGATCACAACCTCCTTTCTCTCAGGGACTTACAAAGAGCTAGAGCTCACAAAAAGTGAGCAGCCCAGACTAGGGAGCTGGGCATGGCCAGGGAATCTAGGAGCTGCAGGATTTAGAGCATTCCTACACCTGGCTTGGCCTGCATGCTTCCTACAGAATCCACAGCAGAAATGAAAGGGAAGCCACATCTTTAACGAAGGATGCTAACATGCCAATAGGAACTGTAGCAGGAGTCATGTTTTAGCATAAAAATAGCATGGTGTTTAATGCAGAAAATTTGTTTCCTCTTGCTCAGATCAATCAAATGGATTATGGATTATACTCAAACTTAAATAAATAAAAACAGACATTTTTGGATTGAGTCCATGCATGGAAAGATATAGTCTAAAAATAAATTATTAGGAAAGTTATGAATGGTAGAATACAGGGGTTTTGACTTACCACCTCAATATTTACAGTATGATCAATAACAATAAGGTAACAAAAAGAGGGGTTGTTTTTACCAGCTTTGAAGTGTGGGGGAAAAGGCATTGATAACAGGCATATAATACAGGCTTATCGGGTCTTGAGCTAAAGGGTCTTATGCTACTTCTTTTTGAGTCCATACACACTGAATCAATATATGATATTCATGACGCAAAGCAATTTTTCAGTGCACCTTCAGTGAAATGGGAAGTTCTATTCCTTAGCAAGCACAGACAAATGTGCTCTCATACACTCAGTTGATGTGACTGTGATCACTGTCATTATATTTAGAATTGACTGAGACAAGCTGTGCACCAGTTGGGAGCTGAAGTTAATAACAGGAGATATATAACAGTAATAGCCTACATTGTTGCTGGTGAACTTTATTTCAGCTGTAAGTTTGGCAAAGAGTTGTAGCTCTGATTTACTCAATGTGTACTTTTGTAGAAAATCCAAACTTGATATTTTCATTTGGCCTGTGGTTTTCTCTAGATTGTTTGGAGAACAATCCCCCACTCCCCCCAGACCTAGTTCATAGAGGTTTTACAGTATCTTAGAAACATCCAGAGTTGTACAATCTACTTTCTATTTTAGCTCGAGTAATAAAAGAACAAGAGCTAGAACTGACATTTGCACCTGCTTTGATAAAGGACTACACTGAACCCTTAACACCAGCAGTCCTGAGCATCTGATGCTAACCTGTAACTATATCTGGACTCTCATTTACTGCAGACTCTAAGGGGTTAACAGTCTTCCTTTACCAGGAGGCTGAGAGACCACTAATAGATTCAGCTTCTTATTTGCCCTAAAGGCTGCCACAGTTCAACACGATTAGGATCCTGTCCACTTAAGCTATAACTGCATCATAAGGAGGAATGTAGAAGGCAACGCATGTGTTCTCCGAGTACAGAAAGACTGGTGCTACAGGAGGACATTTCTGTCTGATAGAATACTGGTTTCCCTGCACCAGTCTGCAGGCTAGTCTTGCTCTATGGTAAATACTAATTTTTAAAAAAAAATCTAATACCTTAGATTTGCAATGTGAAAATGAATTATTTCCCTCCTTGTTCTAGGGCAGTTCTTTGGATGCAGTGGCTGATGCTGTATGCACTTTTTTTATTATTACATTTTAACAAACTTTATAGCCCATTTTGTTTGTTTTCAAATAACTTTATTTTCTTTCTTTTTTTCCATCAATTACTAGGTTTGTTTCTCTTTCCATAAGATGGAGGAGTCAGGAGACTGATGCCGCTCAATGGTGTATAATTTAGTATTATGTGCACTAGGTTTATGTGGTGGGAGTCTGATAAAACATAGTATTTGAACACTAACCATTTATTAGCTCTAAGGAACAGATTTACGACTTGACAACCAGACAATAACTCTGTTTTCTGATCAGCCAAAGAGGTCTACTTTGAGTTCAAAACACAGAGTAACGTACCCTTTCACAAATAATTTTGTTTACTGATGTGACTAGATTTTAATAATAAACTTGATATATATGTAAATTTATTTTAATTTAATTTCATCTACTGAGCCCTCCTAAAATGAGACTTTGTAGGTTGTTTTGTGTCTGATTTATAGATTTCTGCATTCTATTCCCAGATTGATTTCAAGGCTATAATTCTATCCGGATTTTCTACTGATGTCAAAAACACCACCACTGCAGATAGTGTTTTATAACTAGCATCACAAGAGAAACTGAATTACAGCCCTTCTATTCCGTGCTGCTATATGTCCTTTGTTTATAATCTCTCTTTCTCTCTGTATATACCTGGTACTTCAGTTTCATGGAAAAAAATCAACTCCAAAATCAATCAGGTTAGCATGATATCTGATTTTGTCCCTTACTTCAACCCTTGTATAAAACAGTAAAAGGCCAAAGTCTGTACTGAAATACATACATGCAGCTTCTATTAAAGCCGATGGGAGTTGAGTGCATGGATCAGAGTGGAATTTTCATATCTAAGCCTTTATACACCAGCCACTGTTATGTGCATTATTAGGCCCTGATTCTGCAAACATGCACAGTGAATTAAATGGGAATATTCACATGCATACATCTACTTATAAGTAGGGCTCTGTGTCTGTCATGGAGATCGCGGAAGTCATGGATTCCGTGACTTTCCGCTACCTCCGTGACTTCTGCAGCAGTCAGCGTGACTGACTCCAGGGCTGCCCAAGCAGCTGGCCCAGGCAGCCCTGGGGACAGCCACACCAACTGCTGCTGGAAGATGCTGCTGGAGTGGCCCCGGGACAGCGGTCGGGGGGGTGGCTGGAGCAGCATCAGGGGGCGGACCCAGGCAGCTGGCCCTGGGGACCGCCCGAGCAGTGGCCTGTGCAGTTGGCCCCAAGGTTCAGCTGAGTAGTGGTCCTGGGGGCGACAGGAGCAGTGGCAGGTGGGCGGCCCCGGGGTCAGCCGTAGCAGCTGCTGCTCGGTGGCCCCCAGCAGTTGGTGATGCTGGCCACCAACCCCCTCCCCCCCCGAGCAGCGGCCACCCTGGCCCCCCCCAAAGCGGAGCCCTCCCTCCCCCGGCCCCCAAGAGCAGTACTACCCCCCCACACCTATCAGCTAAGATTTAGTCAAGGGTATATAGTACAAGCCATGGACAGGTCACGGCCCGTGAATTTTTGTTTATTGCCCATGACCTGTCCATGACTTTTACTAAAAATACTCATGATTAAATTGTAGCCTTACTTATGGTCATGTATACAGACTCAGTCCCTTAATTGTTTTTGTTTATGAATGCACCTTCCAGGAAATGCTATTATTTAACCTAATCTGACACAGGTTTAAGCATCTTCTCCTCTTTATCTCAAATCATCAGGAAACTGGTTTCTCTTTAAAAATATTTGTTTTCAATAATTTTTCTATACCAAAGACTTTATATGAAAACAACACACTCCCTTCCCTTTCCTTGCCACATCCACAATACCTCCTCTCCCAACTCAATCCTACCCTTTCACCTCCTTCCACTGTAGCCTTGGATAGCAGCCATATGGAAAAACAGCTGGGGGAAGGAGAGATTTTGCCAGTTTCGTGTTGTGTTAAACATTTTTGCATGTGAATTTCCTTTTTCAAGGTTAGCTCTGGAAGTGTAGGAGCTAAGAATTTCTAACGTGCTTTTGTGATGGCCACCATCTTGGTCAATACCGAAGTACTGGAACCATGGACCTCCTGAGGTGAAAGCAGGAATCTTAACAGCTCGAACTGAATAGCCAGGAACTCTAGCTGAGAGCTGTAACAGACTCCCATCCTCTGTGGACCAGGCCCAGAGAGTACCATATATTATTTTCCCAAGAGGTTATAACAGTTCTTTTATGATGTTTGAGTAGTTTCTGCCCCTAGAACTCATGTCCCTTATGCTATGTTCCTGAACATTATTTTAATAACCTAAAATCAAATACAAACATCACATTGTCTTTCATTATTCCACATAAAACAAAAAGACACTGATCTCACAGTGAGGTCCCAGCCATACTAATATAATTCTAGGAGATCACACCTACACAGATGTAAGCAGCTGCAATTTACATCCAGCTCTAACAAAATAAACGCCCTGCATATAGTCCAAATTTAACCCCTTCTTGGGGTCTGGCTTTAATGATAAACCATCACAAAACAAATCTCAACCTCAGCTTGCTCCCCAAGTTTGGCTGTCCCTAGGGTTTCCCTGTAGGACATCTCTGTTCTAGCCTCTCTCTCTCTAACAGAGAAGCTCCAAACCCTTTTTATAACTCTGGCTGGAGTTAACAACATTCATCTGTCACTATGATTCCACAGTAATTATCCTGCATCTTTATGCAGGGTTCAAGCACCTGTCTTTGGGATGACTCAAAAGGGGAGCCCTCATTCCTGTACAAAGTCCTAGGGTCTGTTATAACGAGCATAATAGCCAGACTCTGTGGTTTAAAGTTCTCAAAGTAATAATGACGCACCTAGTTCTACGTATAAGTATCTTCTCTAAACTTGCAGGGTGGGATTTTCTGAAGCCCTCATCATTGGCCTAACTCTGCTCCCACTGAAATCAATGGTAAAACTCCTCCTATTGACTTCAGTGGGACCTGAGTTCTTTTGAAAATCCTTCCCTTAGACTCCTGGCTCAATCAAAAAAGTGGATCACCTAAAGGAGCGTTTACCCATACAAAAACTGACTCTTCAATGAGCCAAGAAAAAACGGATAAAAGGAATCAAATGCGTCTATGAGAATCAGACTTTTTTCTCTCTCATATTTGATTAAGGTAGGTAAGAACAACAAATAAACAAGAACACATATTGTTTATATGTTGTTTTTTAAAGTCTTACCTGTTTGGAATAATTCCTGCTCTTTTCATCTGTTCTGCCTGATCCAAATCTTTTGGGAAACCATGTAGCACCCAACCATCAGTCATGCAGTCTAATCTGTTGAGACGATCTGCCAGTAACTTTAAAACGATGTTGTCTGGGACTGGAGAGGATTAAAAAAAAAAAAAACACCACTTATTTTGTTTGTCAACTCTCAGCGCTAAGCAGACAGCAGAATGCTTCTTGTTAGCCTATGAAGTGAATTTAGATACAAAAAAGTTATTAATGTTTGAAAGCTGTAAGCTTTTTGAGTAGGGACAATCATTTACTGCGTGTGTACAGTGCCACAATGGGGCTTCAAACTTGTTGAGGGCTTCAGGACAATCACAATATAAATAATAAATACTGCCTACATAAGCATGCAGAGTAATTTTTCTTATAAACAGTTAGCTATGGATATCTAGATTATCCATATTTTAGCTTTCTACTGTGTGACATGACCACATAAGACCTGCATAGGCAATGATGTAAATTGGATTAAATACCTACTTTGTAAAAATAGTATTTGAACATATTTAACATAGCAGATCATAGTGGCTCCTCTACAGCAGTGCCTAGTGTATATTCTGGCCTTAAACTTTCCTGTAAAAATAATTATTATTTTCTAGTCTTTGACCGAAAGATAAATTTCCAAATGTGATACAACTGTAAACTGTTGCAGTGTTGTCTTCCTCAGCTTGCAGAGTTCTAGCGCCTCTGTTGCTGTTTCTGTTTACAAGGCTCTGATTGTTAAATAAAGGCAGTTGTGAACCCAAAGTAAACCTTCGTTTTAATTTTATAGGACAGAGGAGAATGGAGGGATGGCTCAGTTTTCACTATACCCTTCATAATCTAAACTACTTCAATCAAGATACTCCATTATCATTGCTTATTCCTACTGATTTATTGAAGAATTAAATTAGTGGACTGAACAAGGACTATTGCCAAACTTCCAAGGGCTGATCTGATGTATTAGGTTTAGAAGCAAATAACCCAACTAGCCCCATGAAAGTGGTTAGGGAGGGGAGCATGATCAGAAACACCTATTAGGAGTCATTTCATGGGCAAACATCTAAAACAATTTTTAAAAAGCAGAGACAGTGCCTCCTCTTGTATTTGCACAGTGTCTAGTACATTAGGGGTGGCTCCTATCGGAAACAAAGAAGAATAATGGATTGCCACATAAATCCATAACATGGAACATAGATATTTTATTATTCACCCTGCCATAGCATTTGCATACAATAGTACAGTGGGAAGTTTTCATACCAGAGTATGTGTTTCAGATCTGTAATGCTGGGACTCACCTTTGCAGCAAATGGACAGGTGCACACCTGTATTTCAGTTGGGTACGTTACCATTGACACGATACTATCAAAAGTGCTGGGTACTGCAGGACACACTGAATAGTCCCTGTTTCTAGCAATTTTTAAAGAATGGAATCTCCATTGCATCCCACTTTCTATTCCCAAAACTTCAACATCATCCACAAGGGAAAAATCCATTCAGTCCCAGTTGTTGGGAAGTCTTGTTTCTATTGACTCTTGTAAATCTATGATAGCTGCCACTCCGTTTCCAGCACCAGTACATGCTGATTCTCTCGTTTTTCAGAGCCTTCAACCCTCAGCCATGAAATTCACCACTTTTCCTTTTGGAATTGAATCATTGAGTTTACAGAATTGCTCTCAGGCTTCAATGTACCAGCAAAAATGAAAGAAAACCACAGGGAATTAATTAGAAAACTGATTAGTGTATTAATTGAGGATACGCACTTCACACTAACAAGTTAAGGATAGTACTCTTCTCTAAAAAGCATCTGCTAAAAGAAAACTGCCATGGAATATAATATTTTCCAGTCACCTGATCCCATGTAAAATGACAAAATCACAAGAGGTACTTCTGTAAAATGCCAGAATGAAGAAAGAAGCAGCCATATTGTCAGACTGATGATATATATTAACAAGAGGACGATCAGAGCTGCATCCAGAGACGCAAGGAATAGACACTGGTTGGCTTTTTTGGGGGGAGGGAATAAAGGTAAATTTTTTATTTTTTCCAGGAGTTTTACAGATTAACACAAAACTGAAAAAGCCCAGGACAAAAATTAAGAAATCAGCTAAAGAGAAGCGATGGAAATTTCCTCCTGTTCCCTGCATCTCTGGCTCGAGGACTGGACTTTCTATCTTGATATTCATGTCGCCTGCAGTAATCATCTTCAAAATGGGTTTACACAGATGCCCGATTCATATCAATGGAAATTTTTAAAGATTCCTTAAAATGTTTCACCACTACTTCATAAAGGAATTAAGTGATACTGTATCACTCTTCATGGGAGCCCCATTACTGATGTAGAACACCCTTTCATGCAGGATTCCAGAGGCGGCAGCTGGCAAGCGCTCTCGCTGGCTCCAATAAGGTGACTAGGGAAAAAGAGGGAGCAGCATAAGGCCTGGGAGATGGTACAGAGGAACAGGCTGGTACACAGCATCCCCAGCCCTCCAGCAGATCTCAGGGATCCTCAGATTTAAGGTGCCAAGTCTTTGCTTCTTGCATAGTGGGAGGGAAAATCCCCAAGCCCTAAAGCAAAAATCCAAAAGAAACTGTGAAGGGAACATTGTGGAATTATTCCTGGCCCTGGCCACCTTCCGCAAGTCTTTAATTTGAGCGAATGATCAGATTCCAATTCTTAGGTGATGGTTTCTTTTGGCCAGAGTGTAGCAGCCATAAGATAAAAAGGGAAAATTCTACTGTAGGGTGAACCAACAATCCATCAGTTAATGGTGGGACTTTTGTGCAATGTACTAGACATATCTGCAATGATAAAGAATATATCAAGTATATCGTGAAACATTGCTAATTTCAATGCCGTGTCACTAGATAACAGCAATACAAATGGATAGCCATGAATCACTTTATATATTCAGTACAGTACATATGTACATAAACACACCCCAGTATATATGTTTACATGTTTTCTTGTGTTTCTAAGTTTGATGGTGAGAAATGAAGCATAAAGAAGTCAGACAGCAGGCTCTACTCCTGATTAGAAAACATAACTATCACTTTTATACATTAGGGGAAGATAGCTTGTGGGCTGTTCAACGGCATTACAAAGTACATCAGCCACCCTTGAACACAAATAGTCACAGTTAAAGCACCTGCTTTAAAACTGTAACATTCTTGAAAAAAATCCATATTATTCTTACTTCCCTGTGGTACAAACAGAGTAGTAGATAATGAAGAACTGTGGGGTATGGAATTCCTTTTCACTCATGTGGAACTCTCTGGTGATTGCGAGGGAAATTACTAACCTGTAATTGGAGTGATACACAGTCTCTAGATAACTAGCCTTGGATCTGCTGGCCTCAAGCGTATGACCAAGAGTGCTTGCTAGCAAAGTAGAATTTAGAGCCGTTCTGATGAGGCAGTCAATCTACATGCTTTAGGGGGATTATGAAGCACATGAGCTTTGAATAATCTTTTTTTTTCCCAACCTAAACTTGTGTGAGTTTCCAACTCTGTCTCTGAGAATTGGGCGAATGCGGCTCTAGAGAGGTTTCTTATCTTTACAGAAGTTCAAATATATGAGACTTTTAGAGATTTCCACTTGTGGAGATTGTTAGCCAAGAAGGATGTCCCTATTAAGTATTGTGGAAACATATCTCCATTAGCTAGTGAGATCAAGACACAGAGATGAAGTTCAGCCACTAGCACAGAATCTGCAAGGCAGCAGAACCACAATGATGTCTCTACACTGGGACAGGAGTAAGTAGCTATGGAAAAGGAACCAAGGGTGCTCCATAATCTGTATACGGGGCCAGCCCAGCTCTGCCACACACAGAAGTGCAAAGATCAAGAATTTATACTAATCCTGAAGAAAGAATAGAGGAATATCCCTAATATCTTCCAACAAAGCATATGTAGAAGATCTCCAGCAATGGCTGGAAGTTGAAGCTAGACAAACTCAGACTAGAAATAAAGCATACATTTTTGAGAGAGAGAGTAATTAACCACTGAAACAACTTAGTATGGGTCGTGGTGGATTCTCCATCACTGGCCATTTAAAAATCAAGATTGGATTTTATTTTCTAAAAGATCTGCTCTAGGAATTATTTGGGGGAAGGTCTCTGGTCTGTGTTACCCAGGAAGTCACATTAGATGATCACAGTGGTCCCTTCTGGCCTTGGAACCTATGAATATGGTGATATGTATGATAAGTACCAATGGGGGTCCCTCATCTCGGAACCATACATTGCATTATCTGCATTATCCTGTGATGTTTAGCTAAGGAAGTATGCTCTTTGCTTTGCTGTGCATTCCTGCCAAATCAGGATCAATGCTTCATGCCAGAAAACTTAGCATGTCTCCATTATCTCACAGTCATTGACACAGTGGACACATGACCTGTGTCATACAGCTGAACTCCTTGAATTAGACATAAAGACTGAATCAGCCTCTTGACCTAACAGGTGATCCAATCAATTGAAGGATGAGGCACGTTGGCAGGGTGGTGTGGGTAAAGTGTGAACTGCTGCTCTTTGTGCTGTAACCATTCTGTGAATAACAAGAGAACTTCAGTCTCTAGGATAGTCAATCAGCACTTTTCATGAGTACTAGTTTTCAGACATTAGAGTACAGCGCAGACACTCATGATCAGAACATAATATAGAAAGTTTAATGCATGTCACCACATACACTTGCAGCAGTCTGCTATAAAGTAGCCAAAACAGTAGGAAAAGTTGATGGGTATACAAGGGAAGTCATGAGCCTGCCATGCATCCGAAAGGACTGCAGACTTTCCCACAAAGTCCCCACTGATGAAACTCCTCGGAATTTGGCCTATAAGTTTGCTCCCTCCACACACAAAAAGAGAACAGAAGTGCGGATCAGTTAACAAAACTTTATCTTTATTGGCTGCTAAAGGTAAAAGGAGGGAGGGATAGTTCAGGGGTTTGAGCATTGGCCTGCTAAACCCAGGGTTGTGCGTTCAATCCTTGAGGGGGCCATTTAGGGATCTGGGGCAAAAATCTGTCTGGGGATTGGTCCTGCTTTGAGCAGGGGGTTGGACTCGATGACCTCCTGAGGACCCTTCCAAACCTGATATTCTATGATAGTGAAGAAGAAGTGGTACATTAAGGACAGAAAAAATAGGAGTACTTGTGGCACCTTAGAGACTAACAAATTTATTTCAGCATAAGCTTTCATGGGGTACAGCTCACTTCTTCAGATGCATAGAGTGGACCACACAGACAGAGGCACCGAGGTTCAGTAGAGGCTGTGCAAGTGAAGTTGTGGTGGAAGGTTTCTCTCATGAAGACCTACAGAGGAGCAGTGCAATCAAGCATTTCTCATGCACATCAGGAAGGAAGGAAATATATTACTTGGGAGGCTGCATTCAAGTGCTAACCCTCTATGCATTCAAGTTCAAGTGCTTCTTCAGAGATACAGTAAACTTTATTAAATCACCTTGCCAGTCAGCTCCAGAGTGAAACACTAGAGCAGTAGTTCTCAACTCAACTCAACTAGCTGTGTGCTAGAGGCCGTTGGGCTGCCTGGCACGGCAGGGTCCGGGGCCAGGGCTGTCAGCCAGCCCTGCACAGTGGGATCTGGGGTCCCTGCCACCCAGCCCGCCACCCATGGTTCCACTCCTGGCCCCACTCTGTGGAGGGGTCTCTGGGTGGGAGGAGCTGGGCATAGAGGTCTGTGAGGTTCAGGGGGGACAGGGATACTGTGGTTCTCAACCTGCAGCCCAGGTTACACATTGTGGGCCACAATGATAAATAGGTTGAAAACCACTGCATTAGAGGGTGCGCATAAGCCAAGTCTCTGGATCCACAAAGGATACTTTTGTAGAACTGGTAAAATTCACATGTTCCAAGCTAAACACCTCATATTTCAAATGATACCTCCCCAATATCTTTTCTTTTAAAACGCAATGTTGAAAGATACTGACTCACTTCTCCAAACCTACAACTCATTGATTCCAAGTAGAGTACAAATACATTTTGCAGGAATGTGTCCTGTCAGTTTTGTGCAGCAGCAGAAAGTTTAAAGTCCCTTTGATAATACTGTCCATATAGACTTTATCATTTCCTTAGACAGAGATTTTTCAGTTAGGTCTAAAGTCTTTCACTGTTAATTCAGATGCCTGAGGCCTGATCTCAATGTTTGACAGTTAACATCTTGCCCTGAGTATAAACCACTGCCAAGGGCTACTTCCTTGGATTGTCCTGTCAACTGTAAATTTAGCAAAGTGTGAGATATGAATATCGTATTGTTCCAAGCGCATCAGATTACCCACACTGGATAATTTTATTTGGTTCTTTGTGGGAAGCCTTCAGTTTTTTCACTGACCTCAGGGTTGTTAGAGTTCATATTCATTTGGGTTTTTTTTAAATGCGCTAAAGAGAGATTTAAACAGTGATTTATTTACTGTGGTGTAGGCTGACCAATACCTTCATTCAGCCTTGCCAATGCACCAGATTTATGATGGTAAAAGGATTTTCTCACCATATATTATGCGCTGTGTTTCACCTCATAGAATATCAGGGTTGGAAGGGACCTCAGGAGATCATCTAGTCCAACCCCTTGCTCAAAACAGGACCAATCCCCAGACAGATTTTTACCCCAGTTCCCTATACAGCCCCCTCACGGATTGAACTCACAACCCTGGGTTTAGCAGGCCAATGCTCAAACCACTGAGCTATCCCTCCCCCTGAAAACCTAATGAAATACATACAAATAAATATAATTCTCCAGGATTCCAACGGTAACTCAGTACAAAAAGGAATAGCTATGGGAGCAAGGGATGATTTTTGTTCACATGCACAGAGTTGTTCATAGAAGGAATTTCCTCCCCGCACCAGTATTGGGGAGTTTTCACCTTCTCCTGGAGCACTGAGCAGGAACACATGGGTGAGTAACACATGTTCAGTTCCCTGCACTCACAGGGGGCACAGGGCATCAGACATCAGTGAACAGCAGTCATCTAGTCTTCTGTTCCTTTGAATGTGAATTTATTAATTCAGAGGCTCATATACAGCCTACCTCGACTCCCAGGGTATGTGCATGGACTCAGATATGACTCTCTAGAAAACTCAAGAAGCTTTGAAGATGACTCCCAAAGCTACATTCAGTATAAAGGCCACAATATATTGCAAGGAGGGTTATATAAATTAGGCTTTCCATTGGAAACTAAGCTTTGGACTTTTCAAGAGGCAGCTAACACATAGTATGGTGGTAGCGAAACAACCATTATTTCCTTAACACTGAAGCTGCATTTATGGTTTTGAGCCCCCTCAATTGGTGCTTTCATAAGCTCCTCACTGATATTACCAGAAATCATGACTACTGTAGATGCCTATGATAGTAATAAACAGAACAGCGATCACATTAGGCAAGGATTTTTTCGATCCTGTTGTTTGTTATTTACTGCCACCTGCTGGTAAAATGAGATTACTGCAACACAAGCCAATCACTCTAGACAAGGTATGGGAAAAGGCAAGTTAAATTATGAAATGGAGACGACCCTGTGTGGAAGTTTAAATTATGCATTTCTGCAGAATCTCATCAGGTTAAGGCTGGAACAAGAAAACACGACTTGCCATAGAACTGACTCTTATTTGTCCACACCCGCAACCGACAATAGAGTCCCACAGTATTATATGCCTATCAACAGCATGGAATTTTGGCTAATTTACAGGAACTGTCAGAGATACTTCTCAATAGCTCTGTTAGCCTCCTTTAAGTGAAGAGATCTTAGATGCATTTCTATTTATTCATTCTGAAACCACTTTTAATCTGGTTAAGAGAAAATTTAATAAATAATAACCAGTATTTATGTAGATTTTCAAAGCACTGTGCAACATAAACAAAATTAAAAAAAACCAAGAAACACTCTTACTGTATGCTCATATTCACTATCCCTAGCTATGTTGATGTAGGACTTGTCATCAGAATTAGAATAATTATTTGTAAATAATAAAATAAAATATAATAATCTAAATATTTCCATTCTACAGTCTCAACTTTTTACCTCTTGGGACAAATGTGGAGCTTTTAGATTCCTAAGGTTTTACAGAGATAATATGATATAAATTTGGGCTTTAATTTTTGGGTTTTTTTAAATAGAAAGCAGCTATATTAGAGTTGAAGTGAAAATATTTATAAAAGACATTTAAGATCTTAAAATCATGTGTAGAATTAAAAATTACAGGACATATATTTTAAATAAAAGGAGTTAACCATTCTTTTTCTCAGCTGCCAAGCATGAGTTTTGGGAGTCTTTGTTTGCCCCTTTACATGTTATGATATTCTTCACGCTTGAAGAACTAAGAAAGACAGCTCCCTATCCTGATGTAGCTATTAGTGATATCCTTAGCTATTGCAGGAGAAACAGAGAAATCCAAACTCAAGGGCTGGTACATAAAAAGCTACTGTTTCTCTTTAAAATATTATTTGAATTTTTCCAGTTCCAACCAAAGACACAAATTCTTCCCCATTTACACCTGGGCAGTCTTACTGAAGATCATAGCGTTTGTGACTGAAGGAAGAATTTGGCCTGCAGAATCTTTCCTGCTGCTGCTGCTGTGCAGGAAGGAAAGAACCTAGGCCAGCACTTGCAAAAACTATCTTTTGACTTCTAAACTGAACAAGCTTGATAAGGGGTCACTAATGCAATAAATCTGGAACCCCACCGGGCCATTTTTACGGTCACTTGGAGAACAGAATGGCTTGTTCATGTTAATACAATGCTTTCAAAATATACAGTGTTATGTAAGAGCTAACTATGTTTTTTAAACCTCTTTTTAAAAAAAAAAGGCATTTCAGTTTCGCATTAAGGCCTGATTCTATATACATGGCTCCTAATGAAACATACCCACAGAATTTAATTTTTAACATTTACAGAATAAAAATGGTGGCTGCCAAAATGTGATATGCTTTCCCCTTCATAGGTGTCTTATAAATTGATGTGATTACTTAACCCCTCCCGGAAAAAACGATTTGGTATTAAAAACAAAAACAGAACAGAAACCAAGTTAGCAGTCTAGTGCTCATGAGCTACTGGTTTAATCAGCTGGGCAGGATGGAGAGTAGTGGGAAAGGAAAGAAGATATTTGTCAGCTTCTCAAGAATTCTTGTAAACAAGAAGGAGTCAAATAAATTTTACATGATTAACACATAGCACTTAGCCTCTTTAAAGCTCTTTATGAACACAGGTCTCCATCCTATGAAGTGCTCAGCACCTTCAGTTCCTACTGACGTCAGTCAAGATTTAGGGCACTCAGCACATTGCAGATTGGTATCAATGGGAGTTGTAGACACTCATCAAGGGTATCAATCGGAGTTGCAGACACTCATCACCTTGTAACATGCGTCCTATCCTGCACCCCTTATTTATGTGAATAGTTCCATTAATTTGATAGCACTTCTCATCTAAGTAAGGACCATTAATAGATGCTACCAAAATACAAATAACAATTTTAAATAAAGGTTGAGGATCAGGACCTGAGGCCATGATTGTACTTTCACTGAAGCCAATGGCAAAACTTTCATTTATGTCAATCAGAGCAGGCCCATTAACTAATTAATGCTCACATCTGCATTGGAAAATACCCTCACTAGTATCTATTTCCTCTGATCTGGGTTCCAAGGTGGGATCCTCATTTTAACAGGATGATCTTTCGGATTTTTATTTCTTTGCCGAGTGATTCTCACCACGGCCCATTTCTGATCTGAATATTTGGTAACAGTATTTGTCAATTTTAGCTGGTCTGTGCTGAGCAGAAATAGAGCCAATAGATTTCAGGATATTAAATTAAAAGAAAAGTGGACACTAATTTCTCATCACTGAGACAATTCAAACACACAAGGAAAAAAAATAACAGCAAAACTCAGACAAGCAGAGGGACAACTTATAGCCCACATATATTGATGTACAACTCACTAGTCTATAACCTCTCCTCTTTTATTGAAACATTAGCATTTAAAAAGGAAAATATCTATATTTTAAAATGTTATTTTGTTCTTCTGACCACCAATTTTCTACTAGTGGAAAAAAAAGGCTCCTACCTATTTTCCATAAAGAAATCTTTGTAGCAGTCCCAGTGGAAAAGTCAAAAGTTTGACTTGAAAAATGGAGCTACTTCAAAAGCATTGTCAAGCAGAGGTGAAGGGTTCTTAAAAATGTATAAATTAAAGTGTGGTGTGTTAATAAATATCTCTATAACTTTATACTGTCTGTTTGTGATATAGATGTGTGTACAGACGGTCCGGATGAATGTACAGCCTGGGTATAAACAGAACTTTAATAAAATAGGAAATCAATCTGTTTATTAGTGACTGCTTGGACTGTATGTGTATGTGTGTGTGTGTGAAAAATGAAAGAAAAGTGGAGAGTTTTTTTCAATAATAAAAAGGGAGTTGCACTGCAGGGCCCCTAAAGCTTGTGAAAAATTAAACTCGACGGATTCAAACTGTCCTATTTCCACTTCAAAAGAGAAGAGGCACTGAGCTCTTCCCAACTTATCTTCAAACGCCCAGCACCCTAGAAAGTTTCTTTAAAAAAAATAAAGTCTCTAGTTCCCCCAAGCACTGTACCCGTTACTGTAGCTGCTGTCTCTCCCTCTTCTAATTATACCCATGTGAGTCTATTAATCAACTTGTAAATTATTTAGAGAGCCATGCGCTGTCTTCAGCTAGTACAAACACACTGCATGCAAAGACTTGCTGAAAACCAATGGAGCTCCCAAAGGGTCTCTCTCCAATGTTCAGACAGCTTGCAGCTTGCCAGTACAACACTGTTAAAAACAAGAAATAACACTAAGCTTACCTCCTCAGATATCAAGATTTACTTCTCCTTTCAACTCTCAAGCTCTTTGCAAGTTTTTAACAAAAGAGGAAGCTGTTCTATTGTCAAATCTTTAGCTCACACTTAGTGATGAGAATATTAATTTACTGTCAAAAGAAATGAAGTGCTTCAGGGAGGCTGTGATCACCATCGCCAGGGGACCCCAACTTTCACAGACTGCACCAAAAGCACCCCTTTAAAATCGTGCCGATTAAAAAAAAAGCTACATTTGTATAGCAATACTTTGTATTTGTAATTTCAGAAATTAGGGAATCCCATATTTTATTCCCCCACATGGAGAATGCTATTGGAGACAGCTTCAGATATTACCATTTTATAAATAGAAAAGGTAAGGGGGGGAGGAAAGCAACACAGATTGTTTGTGTTTGACTCTAACAGGCTGCAAACAGTAGGATGTTTTCTATCTTCCACGAATTAGCTATCTTTACCATCTGAATCTTCCCTTTTGGTGGAAAAGCCATTATCCAAACTAACAGCACTTTTCCCAGCTGAAAAGCGGCATCTAGTTTTTTACATTTTGGTGCTTGCTTTGCATGGTTCTGTTTAATTTTTCTGGGCTCGGCTTATTGCAGTATTCCAAACAGGTATATGAATTAGCAGTGATTCTTCCATCCCATCTCTCTGATAAACACATGCAAATGTTTGAAAGGTAAAGAATGACACATGAATTCCTTCTCATCTGAAGATTAACCCTGGTGTTCTCGTGATGACCTCACATCCCAGGAAATGATTGCTTTTATTTTTGTTAATAAAAACACACTCCTCACTTACCAAACAGCAAGGATTTCAACTGAAAAATCGGATACACTTTTTTGCAGTTTTTAATGTCCTCCCAAGGTATCATATTCTGACAGGCATCTGAAAAATGGTGAACATATATGCTGCAAAAGCAGCATCACTGTGCACCTGTATTGTGGCAGAGATCTGCTCCATGTGCAATCTAGCCCTACTACTACTAATAATAATAATCCAGGAAGGAGGTGGTAGCTGTTCATAAAGGTCAAGAGTGTATATGAATGGTCCCTATGCACGTAGATTCCTTGACTACGTCCCAAAAGGATGTGGGAGAGAGGTGGTCTGCAGAACAGCCTCTCCATAATATTTTGGAGGGAATCAAATAGATTGGATTAATGTAGGCCTTGTGCTGTTGTTGTTGGCTATGGGCTTTCTGGCATGAGCCAATGCATGGAGCAAGCAAATCTGGCTCAAAAAATGTGTCCTCCAAAGATATCCATGCAAAGAGTGAGAATGGTCAGCATTACCGTACCACTAATACCCAGTAACACAGTTAGCTAAAAGAGGGAATGGAGAATTAGACTAACTGGATTTAGCTACAGAAAACTGGGATCAAACTCTAATACTGTCACTTTTCACACATAGTCAAGAGTAAATTTAGCAATAATTCATGTTTAACACTTGGTGAAAACACAAGATCAAAGAACCCCTAAGGAACAGTCAATGCATTTCAGAATGGTTATCCAAAGGATGACTCTATGGACATGACAGCCAGAAAGAATTTGGATGCTGAACTTTTGAGTGAAAATACATTTTTTAATTATCCAATGGGCACAAAGTGTAGGATAAGTGTCCTGGAAAATTACAAATTCATGGACTCAAGGACATTTATGCTGCCTTCATTAGGCCAAATAAGTCACCATGAACAACCTGGATGAGGCTGATAAAGCAAGGAGTTAGGAACTTCAGGAGAGTGTGACTGTAAGCAAATGCACAGAATAGAAATGTAGAGAGTTTGCTAGTGGCTTGAATAATAGAATTGTTTGAATATAAGATTGGGGTCCTCTTGTAGTACATGTAATATATTGAAAGGACAATCACAGGGAAAACATCCCCCGGCAATACCAAGAATAGTTCTGATTGTTTTTGAATCTTTAAAAGCTAACAGAGAAACTGTGCTTATCTACCAGAACTTAAGAACTGGTATGAACCCAGATAAACGCCACTATATTGCTGGAAAGGAGAGTGTCAAGATTCTTCTGGTAGCACATAACTATATGATTTAGGGCTCAAATTTACCACGTAATGCATAGAGTGTCTCACCCCCACTCTGACCCCTTTACATCAGTAAAACGGCTGGAGCAATGCAAAGGGGCTCAAAAAGGCCTGACTGTTTGAGAGAGAATTCCTCTGGCACAGGAAGTGAAGACTTTTCGCAAGGTCTGACATAAAGGGTTTGCCAGGGTGGGTCTGGAGGGGGGTGTTAAGAATGGAGCTACAGCACCTACAACTGTGAAGATTCTGGGCAGTGTTGCTGTCCATAGGCAGCCAGGGGCAGGCTGCCATAACATAAACAGCCCCACAGCGCTGTCGGGCATGTCTACACTGCCCCTCAGTTCAGACTGTGAACAGCAGTGTGCACCAAAGTGCTGCACTGTAACTCCCCAGTGTGGATGCTATGGGCACAGTTAAAGTTCCAGAGTTTGCACTATTCCCAGCTTTGCCACTGGACTGCAGAGTGACCTTGGGCAAGTAACATCATCTCCTTGCATCTCCGGTTCCCCATCTGTAAAATACGGATAATGCTACTTACGGCCTTTGTAAAGTTTCCCAAGGGAAGTGGTGGAAGCTCTATTGGACAAAATACTGAAGGATTGTACTATAATAGAACAATCTTGAATAGGCAACAGGAGCAATGATGCCTTAACAGGCTATTCCACTTATAGACTCTGCGATAAAACTATTAAATTTAGATCTTAGTACTACTGCTTGTTACTGGCTTCTTTAAGCATTTTCATTACATTTTTATGCTCTGTGTCTGGGCTAGTTAATTTATTGGCATGTGCCAAACTGTCATACATTGCTGCAGCGTTTATGTATTGGAGTCAGATTTTTAAAAGCTGACCTCCAGTTTCATGCCCATAATATTGAAAGTACAATATTGTGGGTACAGTTAATGTCAGACATTGAAATGTCTCATTTACCGGCACAATCTGGTACTTCAATGTCTAAATGACATTAATTATGTGTGCAATTACTTGTGCCCACAAAAAGAGTGGCCGGGTTCAGGCCAGGCTCAAAACTTGGCTTTATATGAGAGTTTCAGAGAAGTCACATCGTGTTAAGACTATTGTGATTCTGAGAGATAATAACTTGGGGGTTAGGTTTCATGGGGGCTATCTTTGGTTTCCCCGTAGTGGCTGATGTCATTTATGAGTCCTTGCTTGGAAGGAGGAATAGGGCCCCTTTGTCTATATCTTGTGGGGTTTATTGGCTCAGAGGGCTAGGGATGCCATGAAAAGTTCAGTCAAATATTAATTGCCTTTCATATTTTAAACACTGCCAGTTGCTGGCTAATTAAGTAATCAGTTGACATGTGACCTCGAGACCAAATTCGGTCAAGTATTATGTATGTTACTCTCCTGTTTTAACCTGGTTGCATTTTTGCACCATTCTAAATGGAATTCTTTGCCATCTTCCCTCCTCAGTATGCTATGCTCTTTCATTTTCTCAAGGCCTTTGTGAGGGCACTAATGAATTCTTGTTAGTGTTTACTAATGTAAATTCATTCTTCGTTATCCCTGGGAGAGGAGGATTAGTGACATGACAGAACTTATTATTCCTGGTACTGCTATATAATATTTATTGTTATTCAGTACTTAATTCTGTAGTACGCCCCACCAACAAACAAAAACAAACGAACAATATATATAAGCAAAAACTATGGGAAATTTTTTTAGCACAATGCACAGAAATCGTCATGGCTCCCATTAACATCAATAAGAATTGGACAGCTGCATTCTTGCATGTTACAATAAAAATATGTTCATATTATGAAATAATTCCTAATTTTCTGGGGACATTATAATTCTAATTTCATTTTGCTGAAGTGAAAGCAGCTCGCTTGGACTAAAGAAGGACACATTTTTTGGACTGGCTAGGTTATTAATATCCTTCCAATTATTTTAACGTATTGGGAATGCTCCCAACATCTTCATTAAAGAAACCTTAATGGTTAAGGAGAAGTTTGTAAAATACACATGAAGCATTCATGGTAAAGCTCTTAAAGGGCTTATCCTATAAGGATATAATTCACCCAGGCTCCCAACACAGCTATAATTGAAATTTAGGAAGGCATGTCTTTACAACACTTGTTCTTCAGTTTAGTGGGTTGAGGGAGAAAGTGAAAATGGAGTATGCATAAGAGTCTGTAAAAGTATTATAAACTGTGAAAGATACACGGGCCCTGATCCTGCAACCACTTAGGCATTAGTAACTTCAGACATGAGGAGTCCCATTGAGTTCAATGGGACTGCTTGCATGCATAAAGTTAATCCCATATATAAATGTCTTATCTATGACTTTTTTTTTTTTACTAATAACCCACATAGGTCTCCTACCCTTGAGTTATATGACCACCAAGTTTAGTACTGAAAATACCTTAACACTCGATCTGTATAGAACCTTCTCTTAAAAATGGCAGCTACAAGCCAAAGGGGCGGGAAAGTGGTGGTGGTGATAGGCATGTGAAAGTTATTGTAACCCAATTGGTCAGTGTCCTTTGCGTGTCCCCCTCACTGCTGGATCAACTGAGGATATGAGTCTGTTGCAGACCCCATTTATACAACCTACCCTCTTCAGCTCAACTTGTAAAAGCTCATTCTTTCCTGCTCTGGAGATCCCTAGTTCAATCCCTGATGTCAGACAAGATGGTGATTGTCAAACTGTATTACATATCTTGAACCAGACGGAGTTATTGCACCAGCAATGAACATGACCCATTCAGTGGAGCTGAAGTTAAGTGTTAAAAACTATGATCATGTGGTTTGACAAATTGACAGAGGATAGAATACCCAAAGCTGGAGGCTGCCAGAGGCCTTTTTGAAATGCTTCAAAAAGTACTGAGTCTCCTGACATGGTGTCTGGGGAACATCAGTTAATTTTATAGGCTCACGTTTCGGATCTATGTAATTCAATCTCAGAATTAAGCTATTGTATGAAAGAGGGGACTTGCTGGGCTTTCCAATTCACCAAATGGCTTTCCTTGCCGAAAATAAAAGACAATGCAGATTTCCCTGCACTCAGAGGGGGTTTGTTCAAAACTCCATTAATACTGAAGCTTAACTGAGATTTCTCCATCTTCAGCAAGACTATTTCCCTGTAATACTTGTTCCTCTGGTAACTATTTGGCATGGTGCCAGAAAAAGGACTGGAGGTTCCTATAGTATCTAGGTTCTTATACTCGCCAAAATACAAGCACCACATTGATATACAACTTACCCTTTGGAATTGTGGGGTCTTTTTCATATCTATAAGAATAAATGGTAAAGACTGTAAGCTTCTCAGGGCAGCAGCCTACCCTTATTCGGCTGTTAATTGCCTTGCACAGTTATGGCCATATATACAGGAGCGCTGCCAGCTTTTCTGCCGCTCTAGGCGGCGGAAGGTCCTGCCCCGAACTGCCGCCTCCCACGGAGGCGGCGGAAGGTCCCGCCGCTGAAATACCGCCGCGGTCGCCACCCCCCAAATTGTAGCGCCCTAGGCAACCGCCTAGGGCACCTAATGGGTTGCGCCAGCCCTGAATATATATAGTGTGCAAGGCAATTAACGTCCGAATAAGACTAGGCTGCTACCCTGAGAAACTTACAATCTTTACCATTTTTCTCAATATAATCACTCGTCAGCCTTCCAAAAGCAAAACTGCTAAGTTCTTATGGTGCCCCCTCATCAAAAAATCCTATGGGACAAATCTTACAGTAGCATTTCTCATAAGTTAAAATACTTGTGTCAAACCAGACAGACAATCTCCATCAGACCATGCTTCAAATGAAAATCAAAAGGTTGTTGTGTTTTACAAACTACCAGTGACAAAAAACAACACCAGATTCCTAATTTTAATCCAGGGACAACAATTAGAATTCAAATATGGGATCTGGAAGTAAAGAGTCTGGGCTTCACTCACATAGGTAGTCAGTCTCAGTTACCCTGAAGAGATTTACCAACTGAAAATTCTGATCTCAGTTACACTCCAGTGTAAATCTGGAATAACTAAACTGCATCAATGAAGTAACTTCATATTTAAACCAGTGGCTGTATGAATTTCTCCCACAGATTATTTTCTCCCACGAACTTGTAACTACAGTGCAGTAAGACAACAACATGCCCTACCTGGCCATCCACTGTCAAAATAAGGCTTAATGAGTTCTCCAAGTTTTGTCTTGTCTGCAACAGCTTCCTTTAGCAGTTGCCCGCAGCAAACTGAGAGGAAGGAGGAACAAAAAGACACAAGGTTAAATTTTAAAAAGGAAGCAAGCAAGAAAGGGAAAAAAACCCAAGAAGCTGCATATTGGAAAAAGGTCACTGAATAAAATAAAAGTTGTGGGATTTTTTGGATTTTTGGGGTTGGTTTTTTTTTTGGCCAAGCAAACCCAAAAGCAAAGAGATTGAGCAAGGGAGAATACTGAATAAAAAAGAATACATTTGACAAGGAACATATTAAAAACGGAGGCAGAGAGAAAGATACTAATCAAATACGTTACTAAAATAATAACTCAAGGGATAGCTGGTGGGGTTTTCACTTTTTATAAACTTATAATTACTGAATAAAGTTACACTTGCTGAACAGCTCTGCTGGAGGTACAGGATAATATGCAGTTCAAGAAAGTGGCCCCCTGGATCATTTAACAATCATGTAAGAATTATATTCATGAAACTGTGCTAATGCAATATGATGGTTCAGAGTTCAGATAAGCAGAACATCATGAAATTTAGAATTAAGGTACCAAATCAGGACCACTGCATATTAAATAACAATACTTTGTACCTGTATGGCACATTTCATCCAAGCAAATTAATTAAACCTCATTACCCTTACAGGAGTTAGATAAGTATTAATTATTATTATAATCAATTTTATTTTTGATTAGTCAAATGACAGTCATTACTGCATTAAAGGATAAAGCTTTTGTTAAAATTAATAAAATATTTTAAAAATAAAGATACAATGTAATGGGGGAGGGATAGCTCAGTGGTTTGAGCATTGGCCTGCTAAACCCAGGGTTGTGAGTTCAATCTTTGAGGGGACCACTTAGGGATCTGGGGCAAAATCAGTACTTGGTCCTGCTAGTGCAGGCAGGGGGCTGGACTCTATGACCTTTCAGGGTCCCTTCCAGTTCTAGGAGACAGGATATCTCCATTAATTTATAATGGAATTAACATACTTCAAGGTACAGTAAGGTTTTACTAATTCTAGTTGCAGATTTAATTTTTTTATTATAAAGATTTAAAAAATAAGGATTCTTATCTTTTTTAATTTTATTAGATAATGTTTGTTAATTATTTGTAGTGTATTTTCAGACACATTTAAGTAAAACGATAATTGTTCAAAATAAAAAATACAAGGGCCAGATCCCCAACTGGTATAATTTCAACATAGCTTCATGACTTCAATGGAGCTACACCAATTTATAGCTGCTAAAGATCTGGACTGAGAATGTTTTCCTTTAGTTGCAATGATCTTAAGGAACATACGAGCCCACTCTTGTAATCCATACAGGGAACTCACACTGGACTCATTGCAGGTTCTGAGCACATAGCTCTTACAGGATTGGCCCATGGCTAGGACTAGTGTAAATGTAGGACTGGTCAAAAATTTTCTGTCAAAACAGTTTTGACAGAAAAGTGGGTTTTTCAACAAAATAATTTTTTTTTTGCAAAAGGTGTCTGCCTTCTGCAGAACATTTTGAGTTTTTGTCAAAAAAAAAAAAAATCAAAATCTAAAACGTATTTGTTTTCTGTCTAAAATGTTGGTTTGTTTGTTTTTTGACAAAAAGCCAAAATTTTCCACACCAATGTAGACAGACATGTTTTTTTGTTTTCATCCAAATTTTTAATGACACCCCCGCATTTTCTGATCCGTAATAATATGGGTAAGATCAATCAGTTCTTATTCACAAGCGTAATCTCACGGGATTGCTTCGCTGAGGGCCTGATCCAGCTCTCATTGAATTCTTTCTGTTAACTTCAGCAAGTGTTCAATTAAGTCCATAGGACTCGTCACATCAATATAGGAGACAGGATCAGGCCTACTGCTGTCTTTTTTCCCTAAAACTTATTATTTCTGGTTATTATTGTAGAGTTTTGTGTGTTTAAAGCACACTAATGAAATCTGCTTAAATATTACTTGAAGGAAAAGAGCTGATCAGCTATGCAATTTTACAGTGACAATTCCAAAATATCGGCAGTTTTTCCAGTATTACATAATATTACACAATGTGATTGCAAATTACATTGACTACATTGCCAGTTGTGGTCTACTTTAGCCTACTTTGATGCACTTGATACTATGAACATGTATCAGAACAAGCTCCATGTGATGTTTTCTGGGGCTCCCTTATAAAAGGCAGAGAAAGGTCATTTTGATATTTGTTCCCTTTTTTAAAATTATATATTTGAAATGCATAAAAACTAAGAGTCTTCTTCCCATTTCAGAACCACTTTTCTTTTAAAAGCCTCCCAAATACTGAGTAGACATGTGAAAGTGCAAAGTCATTATGCAAGACCCACTGATGCGATGGAGAATTCAGAGCACTACAGACTGTTCACAGGAGTACCTCTGGTGTATAAGACGTGAAAAACAACTGATCTAAAGGGTATAAAAAATGATGACTAAAAAAAATGTTGGAGCTAGTTTGGCACAGGATATATGTTTTTATTGGTTAATATTTTTTTATTGCAAGATTTTCCAGCCCCCCCCGCAAAAAGTTTGACATCCACAGTGATGGACTAACAGAGAAATTTTACGAGCAAGTAAGACAGAAAGACAGCAAAAGATAAACGATCAAAAGGAGAGAAAGAGGGAATGGAGCAAAGTGCATATTTACTGAGAACTTACTGTTGACAATGCTGTATTTCTGAGCTATTAGTGCTGCCTGCAGGCTCTTCCCACTGCCTGGGGGTCCACAAAAGAGAATCCGTGGTGTAAAGGGGGCAGCTGATCGGCACCAGGTTTGGACATAGGTCAGAGCTAGAAAGAGAACAGAAGGATAAGAGAGTCAGATGCCGATAAAAAGAGTTAAAATCCATTTACTTTTGCTTTCTTAACAGAAACAATAATTGATTAATTTCTTTATTTATGACTATGACATTATCATCATTTATTTGTATTACATGAATTGAGATCAGGGCTCCAACATAACTGACATATTCTATCTGTAACTTACCATACTATGGTGACAGGCATTTTAGGAAACCTATAGTTAAATTATACTTAGCACTCTTATTGTGCCTTTCATCAGTGGATCTCAAAGCACTTTAACAGAGAGATTCAATTATTAACTGCACTTGTACCATGTAATTTTTAACAGAAACCAGCTTTGCTTTTTAGCTACACTTACCATGCAAGCTGCAGGGGGATTATCATTACATTTAATAGTTATGGTAGTTTCTAAACAAATAGATATAGTAATTATGAAAGAGGCAGGATGTCAATTTGTCATGACACGTCCCCAGCTTCATATGTGATTAATGCCCTCCTATTTAGTATGTTTTAAATTTTTGTGGCACTAGTATAAAGTCATGACACAATATAGCATTGATGCCATATAATTACATGTGATTTTATTCTTGTGCACATCATTTTTGCATGAAGGGTAAAGACAATTTGATGTTTTCAGCCCAGCTCCACTCTCCCTGTTGGGTATCGCTTTGTTTTTGTTGATCTTGCTTTGTATTGGGTAGGAAACTATTAATTTTATATCAGTCTAGGGGCCCATCTCCTGGGAACTTTGAAAAGACCATAGACCTTGTAAAGAATAATTCAAATTGTTGCATTACAAGTGATCCCAACTTTGCTGCAGTCCTAGAAGAAGAGTTTATAAGACAGGTCTGCACAAAGGTACAATAAGGTTTAGCTTGATAATGAAAATATTTTATCATCAGAATATTTGGAACACAGTCTGCCAACATGTTGAGAGACCTTCAACTGCCATACTCCTTTCAGGATCAGGCCCTTGATGAACAAGAAGAAGTAGATATGCAGTGTTATTGTAGCCGTGTTAGTCCCAGGATATTAGAGAGGTAAGATATTACCCCTCCTATCTTGTCTCTCTAAAGAGAAATAGAGACACTTAAGCAAGACTCTAAATTTCCCATGTTACACAATACCGTATGTTCTATGGAAGACACAACTGAATATCTTAATGACTATTTCAGTCCAGACAACCTTAAATTCATATAGATTCTATGAAGATGCAATGGAGTCTCTGTGATACACACTATATTTAAATCTATTAAAATGGGTACAAGAATCCAAATCTTAGACACTGATTTTCCCTTTAAGAATAATCCCATAGTCTAAACAAGATCTCCTTCATTTCAGTTGGCACTTAGGGGATTTGTGCTTTAATCTAGCATTTTACACGTTTTTGAGACACTAACTTACACTTGTTTAATGATCCCCCTTTGTGTCTGATTTCCAGATCCTTGTACCTCCTACTGTCGAAAAAAGACAGGATAGGACATTCCAGTTCTGACATTTCTAGCTCCTGAACTGGGAGTAGTTGCTAAGGAGTACTTGAATCATACTGCAAGTGCATGGGATACATTCCTTGCTCCCAAACCACGGTGAATGCTGTACAGCTGAGATCTCTGAATATATTGGATGTGAGTCTGATCTCACACCAGAGTAAATCAGGAGCAATTCCAATTAAGTCATTGGAGTTGCACTGGTGTTTAATTGGTGTGGGATCAGAATCAGACCCTCAGTTCCAAAAAATCTAATGAAGTTGCAATTTCTTGACTCCCTTTCTCACCCACATCTGTCATTAAACATACAAATCTTGAAAATCATAATCTATCACATAATTTATCCAAAAACAAATGTCAGCTAACCAAGGAGGGCTCTAGTTATTCTAAGCACTTTCCTCAACCAGGGTATCCAAAAGCACAAACATTACTGGCAAACCACCCTGCTTACAAATGATGCTTAATTTGCAGTAAATAACCAAGTTAATTAGGAGTAATGATCCCCCAGACAGTCTCCACATCTAATTATTCCTTAAAAAAATATTTGGCTGCTTGATGCACTGCAGAAAAAGATCTAGAGAGGATTTTTTTTTCATTCCAATTTTCAATTTATCTCACTACATTATTAATTAATAATAATTAATATTCAGGCACTCACATTTTTATTTACAATTCAAGGCATGAATTCTTTATGAATTATGATATGAACTTTTAAATTTAATTAAGTAATTTAGAGGTAATTAATGTGTAAATTCCGAATATATACTTCCTAGTTGTTTATCTTAAAAGTGCAGCACTTGTCATTAAAAAAAGACCTTTTTGAGATGCAAAATTACAGGGCTATAATAGACCATCAACAGGCTGACAGATACAAAGTACATTATCACTTGGTCTTCCCGACAGTTTCCTCATTTTTTTCCATGAAGAATCAACATGCAACATCAGAATGCATCAAAGTAAAGTTGAACAAAAGCAAACAAAGGATTACCATGTAGCAAACCTTTCAGTGCAGGCAACTTGTATATAATGAAATACAACCCGCCTTGAACTACTACTACTTGTTAATAGACTTGTGCAGGTAATACCTGTACAGGAGACTAGCAGTGGTTCCAGTATGTATACCAATATTGATACTGCAGGCTTTTATAACTGTAGTTCTAGGCTTCTCCATCACTTAGGAAATGATTCTGTAACCCTTACTCACATTGCGTCCCCAATGGGACCACTCTTATGAGGAAGTGCTTTTCATTGTGAGTAAGGGTTGCAGAATCAAGATGACCTCCCATTCAACCATGCCTGTTCTAACCAGCAAAGAAGCTGTCTGGAACAGCCCAAGCTCAGCAGGCCACAGGGAACACAATCAAATTAGAGACAAGTCAACATTGACTGATACAGGTGAGATCTTAGTCCTATAATTTGGCCCAGTTGTCTCTAAATGTTGGGAATCACTCTTTCAGATGAGAATTTGTCAGCTATCAAATTTCCTTCCAACTGTATACAATCGATATTTACCCTGGGAGAAGACGTCTGCACAAGGTTGGTCGGCATTGATCGATTTTAATATTTGCTGATAGATCTGGAAAACTCTGGGAAAGTTTCTATGATATTCCAGCAGGTGCTTTGCTGTTTCCTGTTCAGATATGCCTTCTGCCTCCACCAAACGCTGTTGCACCAGAGGGTCGCTTGGCCAGTCAAAGGTGGTATGGTACACCTCTAGAAGTTAAACAGTAATTAGGACCCAGTAGGAAAAAGAATTTGATAGAACTTGTTCAGCTTGCAAAAAGGTTCCTCACCATAATCAAGGTCTAGATTGTACCAAGACCTTAGGTTAGGGCATAAGGAGAGGGGAAGCACAGTGATTCCTTCCTAACTACTACCGTATAGCTCCACAAGGAAGACAGATAGTGGCAGAGAGAACTAGCCAGCCATGTGACAGTGGGGGGTAGGTATGTTTGTGTCCCTTAGTCGGGTGCAGCAGTGTGCCTGCTACCACTACACACGAGGATCTCCAGAACAGATCTATGCCTATCTGGTACCATCAATCCTTTAATTAAGAATAAGAATAATACTTTGCACTTCCCTACCACCTTCCACCTAATGATCTCTAAACACTTTTTAAGCATTAAAATATTGATTCCTATAGCACAGCTGTAAGGTAGGGTATTATCCCTGTTTTCCAAATGGGGAGACGGAAGCACAGAATGGTTGCCCACGGTTACACAAGAAGTCTGTGGCAGAGCTGGGAACAGGACTTAGATTTCCTGGCTCCTACCCTCAACTTTAACCAAGGCCTCTGTAGAAAAGCAAATAAAAGCCATCTCTTTAATTCAGCATGTCCTTCCCAATGCTACTCCTAAAACAATTGACATGGGTTCCTGTGGAATACCCAACGTGTGCCATCTGCAACATTGCCATTTCCTGTTGGCTCTCCCACTTGGCATCACACACAGTGGAGGTTATCCAAAGGTGTTACTGCCTTTTATGGAGAGGCAGACATTCAAAGTCTATCAAAGATGCCATGATAAATAGTAAAATTCTTATGGTATGACTACACGCATTAGGGTGACCTGTGCTGTAATAGAGCAGTACTGCTTGCCACAAAAAAACACATTCCCCACTAAATTGGTGCAGAAAACGATACACTTTGAATTTAAAACAAATTAAAATAAATCTGATTCAGAATTACACTGCCTACTCACATCGTAAAGGGACAGCATTACAAATCAACTTTAAAAGCATCAACACTTCAGTATCTCTTGGGTTGACATAAAAACGTTCTCCTAGAAGGGATCAGTAACAAAAGCATACTACACCTTTCGTGGATGGATCAATCCTTTTCCCAAGGTTCCTCTCAATAAGCACCATGTCTGGAGCATACAGCACAACTAAGCATAGAAGAAACAGAATAGAAATGCATTTTCAGTTAGTTACTGATTTCATTTCTTGGAGATGCTTCCAAGTGCGCTCTGCAAGTAAGGATGGATCGATGCAGTTCATGTACATCTAGCCATCTTCCCCATTTGTAATATTTTTCCTTATTTCCCTGTATTTTATCTATGAACATTTGATTTTGGGGGAAATTTTGGCCAAAACTATCAGTCAGATGGCACTTTTAGGAAGAAATATATTTTGTGATAAATACATAGCTCAATTTAGTACATTCTGTGATACAATAATCTTGTTTCTTTTATGGTCATTTACTTACTAAATTCAATAATTTAAGCATGTGCATTCAATCTTGCAAGGTTCTTCATCATTTATATTCTAATTAAGGGTGCTATTTTGTTCTTGGTTATACAGATAAAAATTGAGGGAAGAATTTGACCTTCAATATTGTTAGCTACCTTCAGAAATGACCATTTAAAACACATGCACTACATACAAGTACTATCCAATATATATATATTTCTAAACACTATCACAGTGATTCTGAATTCCTTTACTAACAGCGGAATTGTGTACAAATCAAATCCAAAGTAGCAAATTATCCTGTCCCTGCTGACTACCACTGGGGCTGGTTTATTACTCACACTTGAGCTGTGCAGTTTTTAAATCATTTTCACCTGCCCCACCCCCACCCCAATTTTCATTTTTCTCATGCATTTTGGATAGGTCCCTATCTAATAATGACTTGGAAATGCAGACAGTCCTAAGGTGGGGAGGGCAGGTGCAAGGGTCTTGTCCTTCAAGACCCTGCCACTATAGAATTATCTTTGCTTTGACTTACACAAGATTCCACCTGCGGCATGAAAGGTCAGGCTTAAGGCCTGGATGTATCCATTTCATTTGTGTGTATTGAGTAAATTGTATTTATTATTTTATCATACAGAGGGAATGCTTGGGGGCTCTTTTAGATCCTTTTTGCTCCCAGGGATCAATTAAAGCAGAATCCTTGAGATTTGGGTCCTGAGGTCAGAGGAGGTTTGGACTCACTGGTGAGGCAGAGGGGCACAGCTGTTTGCAGTCACTTGCTAGAAGAGGCTTGAATTTGCTGGACTAGAGGAAGGTAGTGGGCTCTGAAGTGGTAAGAAGACAAAGGTTCATCTAAGTAAATAGTTCAACAGACTGCCCCAAAGTTTTGGAGGGCCTGGGCCCCATTTAGCCATTTCCTCCAGTCCAGTGATAGTTTCTGATTTGCTCTGATCTCTTGGGCATGTCATACGCATTTAAGAAATACTGGTTTTAACATTTCAAGGTGTTTTTGTTTAGGTCACTAATGGCTTTCACCGCTGGCACACAAACAATCTTGTCTTTCTTACCAACATGTCTCGGAGTGATGCCAGCTGACTGCAGCATCCATGCTTGATCCCGGTTTTCAGGAAAACCTTCCAAAATCCAACCCTATTGCACAAAAAACATGAAAGAATTATTGATCTAAACCGAGGGAATCTTAACAATTAAATCCTAGGACTAAAAATCCCATTTGTTGAACACAGACTATCTGATTCTGATCTCATATCAGTGTAAATCAGGAATAAGTCATGCATTTAGACCAGGGCTTCCCAAATATTTCCAGAAAATGTACCCATTTCCCAGACTAAAACATCAGTTAACATTTGAATCTCCTTCTACCTCTTTGAAACACTGAGTTATCTCACCTACTCATACAAAAACAATTGTAACCTCATTTCATTCTTTCCTAGTGGACAAGTTCAACCTATGAAATTTTTTTAGAAGAGATTTAGGATCATAATCTTATACTGACCCTAAAACATATTCAGAGTACTCTTCCAAGAAATTGTTTAGTACAATCCATGCAAACCTCTGAAATGAATGACTGATGAAGACTCTTCCACACTGAGCTCCTCTATGGAATATCATAATCACATGCAATGAGAGGAGGGTAGTTTAATGTTTTGAAAGCTCGGTAGTTTCAGTACTGGGCACTTTTGAGATTTTTGAGTGTCGAGAAGATTTAATTACAATCTACAGATCATTGGAGACCCAATTCTGTAAGATGTCAAGAGCACTTGATTTTCATTCCATTCTAGTCAATGGGATTTAAGGACATAGCACACACACACACACCTCCCCCAGGATTGAGTTCTTGGTAATATTGCTAGTTACATCAAGTTTTTACCTCTTGAATATTTATCTGGATAAAGCCTGGATCCTTGGATCTGACGGAGATATGCTCAACATAGGACACAAGAAGGTGGAGAGGCAGCTGGGGGCCAGTTCATCCTCTGCATGTGTCAGAGCAGCCTCAGCGCTGCTCTAGTTTATGGTAAATGCCAGATGGGGATATTTGGAGTATACCATGTTCTTTCCAAGCGCACTGCCCCGGCATAACCCCTATTTGGGGGTGAGGTTAGAACAGACTAGTTGTAAACCAGTCTGGAATTCCTCTTTGCTGGGGGAATCTTCAGATGTCATCTTAGGGCAGCCTTATGACCCCTTTATGCCAGTAGAGTTGTACAATGGGGTCATAGCACGGGCCAAGGTCTGGCCCTAAATGCATAGTTCTTATTGACTGGTGGTTCCTCTTTTTCTAGAAAGTTGATCTCTTAACATTTCTATAGGATACATAAAGTTTAGTTGCAGTGAGCTGGAGACTTGCTAAATGCAAATGAATGTATCCAAATTTATTTATATTTTAGATTATTTATGTGATTAACTTTTTCCCTGATTCTGGATAGTTTAAAAAAATTATTACATTTATTGAAGTGTTTGGTACATGAGAAACACTCAGCTTGGACAGTGAAACCAGACAGGTCAGATTATTATCCACATTTGCCAGACAGGGAAACTGAGGAACAGAGCAGTGAAGTGACTTGCTCAAGTTCAAACAGGGAATCAGAGGAGGTGACAGGAACCAGATCTCTTCACTTCTTGTCCTGTGCTTTAGCTACAATATCATCTCTTCTCCCTTATTTAGGGTAAAACTCACACCCACACCCACCCAAAGCCCAAGAAATCAGATTTGATGTGAACCATTAAACAGGCATTACGGAGATATACCATTTACACATCCCAAACTGCAGGCAGACCATGGTGTTGCAATGCAGTCCCTCTAAAGTAGTTATTCCAGCTTTCTGCAGAGGGCAGTCCACCCCATCCACAATACAGATGTGATGCCCCTTTGCCTGCACACATAAAATTTTGCCTCAGAATGAGATCTTGTTTGGGTCCTCAGTACCAAAAATGAATTTCATCCAGCAGGAAAAAAACATCTCAATGAACTAGAGCATCAGATGTGTTCTACTGTGGATGTTTGGGAGAAAAGAAACTGACCATTTCCAGTGTTGAATGTGTCTGAAAGCAACATGCACTAATAACATCACCACAATAAAATGGACACTTACATATTCTACTAATGATTTATTTTTAAAGTTTTAATCTAAAAAACCCTCAAAGGATACAAACAAATGTCTTCTTTCTTGAAAAACAAAACAAAAGGCCAAAATACCCCCGAACAGCACAAACCCACCACTATTTCTACAATTTTGAAATATTCAAAAGAATACCAAGCCACACCATGGATTAAAAAAAAAGAGAAACTAAACAAATCTAAAGAGCAATGAGCACTGAAGAAAATATGCACTCTTTCATTATTTTCTTAAATTATACAGGAAAACTCATAGTAATGGAACCCTACTTCCCAGAGCTAATGAAGCAACAGAGCAAAAGAAAGAAAGAAAATCCTTTTGCTCCCTTAAGTCCTTGTTATAGCCAGATAAGTGCTGGACTGAACATCTTAAAAAAAGCAGCATTTACAGATCTATGAAATACCACAGAAGTGCTGCAGCATTACTCAATTTCTATGTGATGCAGTATCTGAAATCTACCTCTCTTATGGCTCCAGAGTCTAAATCTGCTAAACTTTGTCTCAATTTCTCTTTGTTAGTTGTTTAGCTGAACAAGTCCTTGTCACTGGACTCCCAACAACTCTCTGAAGTGCTAAGGAAGCTGAAAGAACATATCTTTGTATGAAAAAAAGACATTTTAATACTGTATTGCATTAGCTAGCAACCATCATCATCTCCCAGATAAATCTGAGCTCTATCACTATGGGGTACAAAGATTTTAGAATTATTTCAGGGAAACATAACTCAGTGATTTTTGTAGGAGGAAATCAGGGCATTCCAATTACACAAGAAAATAGAGTAGACTACTTAAAATTCCCTAATTAGCCCAATATCACTAACATGCCATCCTGCAGTTATCTGAGGGCAATTAAAAGAAGACTCCAATAACTGCAAGCCATTTTTGCCACTCCCAGTGTTTGCTTTATCAAATTAGGATGAACTACTGAATAAGGTCACACAGGTGCTAAAAAATCAATTTTTCCCTTGAGAGTTACAGAGGAGAGAGAACAGAAATAGGTTCCACCGTGTTTTATCAGTGTGTTAGGAACCCAGGCATTGTATTGGAAATGCGCTCTGTTCAGCCATACATGTGAAACGGAGTCCTGTACCCACTGTGGGCCAGATCCTAGGATGGTGTAAATAAGCATAGCATCTCTGACATCAATACAGCTCTGCCAATTCTCACCAGTTGAGGACCTGACCCCCATCTCCGTTCCATATTCTTTGGAATCTAAACTAAACAACATATTACAAGATTTCTGGTGCTGGGGCAGTTTAGAAGCATTACAGCTCAAAAGCAAATACTCGGCTATGAACAAGAGATAGAGGACGATCTTTTTAACAAGATGCAACACACTTTATAAGAGTCACATACAATTATACATATGCCAAAGTCCCTTAAAGCAGATAGCATACAATTTAATGGCTAAAAGTTCAAGTAAGAAATCATAGCTCAGGGAATAGCTGCTTGTAACAAATATATTTTAAGGCACTAAACAAATACATAATAAATAAACCCTATATAAATAGTTAGCTTTTTGGATCTTATTTCCAAGGGCTCTGAATTCCGAGGTACCAGTAGTCCCTAATTAGAATACATTATCCATCTACTTGACACTTCAGTGAAATGTCTATTCTACCACAGAGTTGCAGCTTTGTTCAGAGCAGGTTTATTGATATTCTGATGCATTCCCTCTCCATACCCCCAGTGGCTTGGTTCTGTTTTATCACACATCAAAAAGGCCGTATGCTCAGGGCACCCCATGCACAGCTCAGAGCTGGAGGTCTGAACAGCTGCAAGTAGTATGGTATCACAGGAGGGACAAGCTCCAAGCAGATGTCACAGATAAAAAAAAAAAAAAAAAAAAAAAAGACAGTATTAAGGGAGTGTGGCTTGGGAACTAAGCAAGAGGTAGCAACATACAGCAGAGCAAGACCTGACTTAAAATATGCCTATCATGCTTTATGCAAACACTGGTCTTTTCTGCCCTCCTGACTATCATTAAAGCGTAATTAGTAACTTCACTTGATAAGAATATGTTTCTTTATGAAATCATCTATTTTCTCTTCTCGATAACAATAACCTCCAGGCAATCCAAGCATAGACAGCATATCCTCACATCTAGCCATGAATAAAAGCTAGGTCCTGAGGATTCCATAATGCTTCATTCTGGGGCCATCATCTACTCCCCACAACTGGCCCCTCAAATCCCCTCCAACTTCAAGACAGTGATAAAGGCGGCATTCAGCTCTTGCCTTAAGGTCAGGTAAAGTCCTCCTTGGACACCTACCTCACTGTGTAAATCAGCAGCAATGAAGTATTTGTACGGATATCACCTCACTCCTTCAAATTCAAGGAATCTGGAGCGGAAGAAACCCAAGATCATTTCTCAAACATGGGTGTCCTTTGCTGCAGTGCAGTATTGCTATCAACCTATCAGTGATTGACACCTTCCACCCAAATAATAGTTACACTGATACTCGGCTTTCTTTTGTTACTGTTTGGCCTGAGCATCCTCAAAACTTATTACAGAAATAGAAAGCTATCGACACAGATTGGGTTACAACAAGGCAAAGAGTGAAGAAATGAAGAAAATCAACACTCAGTCACATTAGACTTGAGAAAGAATTCTCAGCCACAGGCCTACAGCTTTGGCATTCACTTTCACAAAAGATTACAAAGATCACCGATCTTGCTGCCTTCAGAACAAAATGTATATTCTGCTATGTTCTGCTTGTCTTCACCATTGTTTTCCCACAACATTCAGTTTTTTTTTTAAAATTATATGCCATCCAAAGAAAGGAGAGGTAACCAAACAACAAAAAATTATCAATGATTAAAGTCCACTGTGGACCCAAGTCGTTCTCTAAGACTGTCAGATACCGGGGCAAGGAGTGCAGAATAAATACTGAGATAAGCAGACAGACTTAAAGGTGACATAATAATTCTTACAAGAATTGGAGCATCGAGACTGATGTAGGCTGCATGACCTTTGTCGACTGAAACTCTCCCATGACTGGAGCTACCTCTTGCAAATACAATGTACTGTCTCAGGCCTTTTGATGCTCTCTCTATAAGCTTGCATTGCACAATATTTTCTGCAGTGATCTACTCCTTTATTTACTGTGCCCATCCTTTATTCTGTACTGTGCCCATCCTCTTTCTCCATTCCTACGAACTAGGGGGAACAAGAGCAAAGGGAATCAGGGGAGGACACACCTAGCTAAGATGCCACAATAATCACTATGCGGAAGGCAGTATATGTGAAAGTATCTACTGACAAGCTGATTCCTGCAATTTGTTGGTATTAGGAGTGTGACACTACGCTCCATAGTCTTCATAGAGATATTGTTATGATATGAATATGGCATAACTAAGATGTGTTTTATGCAAGATGGGTCTTGTGAGATATCATTGGAAAGATTATGATTTGCTGAATATGATTATCCTATTTGTATGCATGTATCATTTCTGTATCTGAAGTTAGGAATATTGACTACGTATCAATTACAAAAGTGTTTGTACCTGGGGAACGCCCAGAAGACAGAATGCAGTCAGTCTGGATGGGCCATTAGGGAAAACAATAGGACTTTGAAGATATCTCCCACCTTCCTGGAATGCTACAAATGGCCTTTGACTCATGGCTGCTTTGACACTGCAGGGTCACGTGATCATGTCACCTGGTACTGGACTCCATCATAGAATACCAGTATTTTCCACTAAGGGGAGTGGGAATCCCACTGAAAAACAAAGTAAACCCCGCCGTGTAAATCCTACTTAAGGCAGGGAAGTGAGTTAATCAGGGTTCATTCTTCACGGAATCCCTGCCCAGGATGACTGCTGAAAACGTCTTAGAAACAACGACGAAATGGGGGGCGGGGGGAAGAAGAGCTGAGCCCAGGCTAGAAAAGGTGTCTGGCCTATGAAAGAAATGCCTAAAACAACATTTAAGATGAGAAATTACTACCTGTAACCAGTTTCTTTCGTGTATTAAAGCTTAGTTTGTGTGTTTGTTTTATTTGCTCAGTAACCTGCTTTGATCTGTTTGCGATCCCTTATAATCCCTTAAAATCTATCTTTTTAAAATCTAATAAACTTGGTTTTGTTTTTTCTAAAACCAGTTTGTGGAATTCATAACTGGGGGGCAAAAAGCTGTGCAGATCTTCCTCCACATTGGGGGGGGGGTGAATTTTATGAGCTTACGCTGTACAGTTCTTTGTGCAGAGCAAGATGATAAAATTTTGGGTTTACAGTTCAGAGGGGGTGTGCACTTGAGTGCTGGGCAATTCCTTAGCGGAAGCCTTCCCACGCAGAGCTGATTTCGGTGTCTGTGTCTTTCTGCAGCTGGGTGTGTCCCTACCCGTGTGTGGGCTGGAGGAGGCCTGAGGGCCTGGTTCAGCAGGGCAGTGTAAGGAAGCCCAGGCTGGTGGAACAGGCAGGCTCAGTGGCACTCCTGTACATCAGGTGGGGGAGGGGGCAACCCGTCACAAGGAGGACTAAAGGTTGGAAGAGGTCACACTTTGTCAATCTCTTTATTGGAAAGAAAACTCTTTTCCCACATAAAAAGTATTTTGGTAGCTTCAGTACTGAATAAGAAGCCATGTCCTGTGTAGACAAATAAATTGATGTTAATGGGCCAAATTCTCCCCTCCGTTACACTTGTCTAACACAGTACACTATCAACTTGGATGGGGTTGCACAGATGAAACTGGAGGCAGGATTTGGCCCACTGATTATATGATCTCATCCACCAAACAACAACCAAAGAAAGATCCTGTAGCCAATGCAAGTGTGAGTTCATCACTTTTTACACCCAAACACCAGCAATCTTTTCTTTCACATCAATGAAAGCCTCTTCCACTCTTCTGAACTGCTTAATTTCAACAAGTGAAATACTCCAGTTACTCAAGTTAATCACTGGCAAAGGCTTTAGTTCCCAAATGATCTTGAGACTGGTGCATAAGGTTCAACTACCCCTCTCTCAGACAGCCATTCCTAAGGGTGCAAATTCACCACCTAGCAACCTCTAAACTAGACTTCTCCAGTTCTATAAATTCATTCCACAACATTACATCCCAACAGCACCAAGAATTAGGTAATAGCCAGTGCAGCTTTAGACACCATGTACTAACCCTATAAGATGAAACATCCTCATATCAGCTTCACAAGTCCCTGGTTCTAACATAATGCTTGCAATAAGTTTTCTGTGTATGCTGTAAGACCTACCCGCCTGATCCCTTGCAGTCCTAACTACATTTGTATTAGAGCAACACACAACATACAGTCTCAGCAGAGCTGTTGATCAATAAAATTGTACTCCTTAGAGGATGCCTGTGACATCTATAAACCTGTGAGTGTCAAAACAATGGCACAAAAAATTCTGTATTCCTACTGTCAGTGGGATGAAAGCTGTGCAATTAATGCCAGCCCAATGACACCACAAGGAGAAATAAAACAAACAGCTGGTGGTACTATGGTCCAGCACACTGCTCCTACAATCTAGTAACATTTTCAGTATAAAATACTGACTTGTGTTATGAGCAATATACCATAAATCTATACAAAGAATTCAAAAATCTACAGTCCACAGTATTAATTGTATTAGATTTCACTTAAAAAGAGTAATAAAAATGCACTGATCCTCTTTCATATGGAAATTAAGCATGCTCAAGAAGAGGACAGCCTTACATTTAGTGGCTGTTGATTACAGCACCATTATACATTCTTTCTAGAGCTCAGTGAACTTATTCACATCTAACTGAACTAGTAGCAAGCACTCCCTTTTTGCTCAACTTGGCTTTTTTGGAGATGTCTGTAAGTTTTTATTGCCCCAAATGTCCCATCATTGCAAGCACTGGTTCGGTTCTACCGGCAGTAACAACAATGGGAGTGACAGGGTTCCAGGCAGTTGCTGGATTTTAAGCGTCATGATGTCCTACTCGGAGCAGGTCTACATGCTTAAAAGTCAGCAGCTGGAAGTGCCTTTTCTTGACTCAAGCGCCGATCTTTGCCACCACCAGTGGAGCTTAAACAGCATTAGCAACTGTGGAAAATATGGGGCAAAAAAGTGTAGTGTGAACAGGACCTGTGGAGAAGAGTGGAATTTGTCTGCATATTGAAGAATGTCAACACTTATCTTAATAGCACCACCATAAACATGTAAGAAACTTATCTGTAAAAACGTGTGCTTCAGCAAGAGAGAATATGATTTCTGTGAGGGATGGGAGCACATTACAAAGGGTTTAGAAATACCCTGGTGTTTTTCAAAAACTCCTAAACTGAAGAATTATTCACCAGTAAACAGAATCTGCTTTGAAGGCCTTGTCTGCATACACCCTCTTTCTCTAAAATTTCCCACCATTTCTACCACCAATCACCTCCACAGTGGTGACAACAGTGGAAGCACTAGTGTACACAATGCACCAGCAGCTATCATTTCAGTAGGTCTGATTGACCATGGTTAAACAACATGCTTTTTAAAACGCTAGTGGCAGCCTGTAACTTTGTCTACACTAGCAACCCCATCGCTTCCATCACCAGTGGAGTTGCCCTAGTGGTAGTTATGATAGCAAATCTGAGTAAAAATAAAAACCTAGTATAGACACTCCTTTCTTTGATAATGAAAGGACAGTGTGTCTAGTGGCTAGCACTCAGAATTCCTGGTTTCATTCTGGGCTTTGCTGTGTTTTGTAATTATTTTTATTTCAATGGGTTTGGCCTCTGAGAACAAGCAAGCAGTTCCATCTAGCACTTTATAGCCATCAGGCGTCTTACCTCCCAGTCTCCTGGTCTAGCCATTAGATCACACTCCCTGCCTTCCAAGTCAGAATTGTGTCACTATTATTAAGTGACATGATAAGCATGCTGATTTTACTCAACTAGAGAAATATTAAAATGTTCATATTCAATTGTGGGGACAACAATCGTACAATAAACTGAATCATTCCTTGCCATAGAATTGCCACAGATATTTGACAGTCTCATAGCACTACCTCAATATAAAATTTTGGTTGTTTCTATTCTCCCATTCTGCTCAAAATACCATATAAATGTACTCTATAGTTGGGTTTTTAAACACATTCTACAGCTACACAGAAAGGCTTAATTCCAGAGTGTATTTAGTCCATTTATGCAGATACAGTAAATACCACCAGATATTTGGCCTGAAGGGATAAACATCTATCACCATTAAAAAAAAAGGCAGATCATCTTAAAAAAAGCTCTAAGAGAAACTAGGCAAACCCAAATAATTCAAGCATAATGATTTGCAATGCAGAAGTTTAATTCTACTTTGCAAATTCAAAATGAACAGATAAATTATGGATTAAGGCATACAGTATTTTGTACAGGAAAACTGACAACCACTTCCCAGACATTTAGGTTTTTTTCCCAATCTCTTTACTAATTTCTTTCTAACTATTCAGAATGATTGTTTCACATCTCCCAGTGGTTGAGAGTTGGAGAGTGTGCCATGACATTCTAAAAGGCAAAGAAAATGGGCCATTTAAAAAAAGACGGGGGAGGGGAAGTCTTATACATAATGAACTGAAAAGCTATTCCATAGTTTTTTCTGTCCTGGACTCATACCACTATAGCATGAGGGTTCAAAGGGGAAATAACAGCTAGATTTAGCTTGAATTCATAAAGTTGTGACTTTCATTATAGATGATTTAATTTAGATATCTGGGGCCTAATTCATCATTATGCTACTCCAGTTTTATGCAGATGTAACCCCATTGATTTCAAGGGAGTTACACTGGCATAAATCTGGAGTAAAGCGGCGGCCAGTACGTCCCTCGGTCCCCCGTGTCGCTTCCAGCAGCTCCCATTGGTCTGGAGTAGCGAACCGCGGCCAGTGGGAGCTGCGATCGGCCGGATCTGCGGACGGGGCAGGTAAATGAACCAGCCCGCCCGCCAGGGGCTTTCCCTACACAAGCGGCGTCCCAAGTTTGGGAAACACTGATCTAGTCTGACCTCATATAACAGGCCATAGAACTTCCCCAAAATAATTCCATTTGAACACCTTTTAGAAAAACATCCAATCTTGATTTAAAAATTGCCAATCGTGGAGAATTCACAACGACCCTTGATAAATTGTTCCAGTGGTTAATTACCCTCACTGTTAAAAATGTACACCTTCTTTCCAGTCTGAATTTGTCTAGCTTCAACTTCCAGTCATTGGACTGTGTCATATCTTTATCCATTAGATTGAAAAGTGCTTTCTTAAATATTTTTCCCCACGTAGGAAATTACAGACTATGCTCTGTTTATTCCTTTGATGCCTTCTCTTAACATTTGAATGGAATTACTTAAGGAATAAGATACAACACAATGCAATTAATGGTACCACCATGTGGCCTTTTGTGAACTGCAAATATGTAACCAGAGTGCATTAATGTCATTTTTTGCATTTGATTTCCTTTTTGTTTTGTTTTTTTAAATTTCCACATTACCATTTAAATGGTTGTATGTAAACACTTAAATTCAGACTTCATAGTGGTAATGGGGTGACCAATGGGACCGCGCACATTTTAGCTGTTGCTTGGCTGGAGAGCATTTTCTGCCACAGGACAGTACCACACCACTTACATGGTCATAGCTATATATTTGCAACAAAAATAGATAGAAAAGTTACCACCACCTCTGCCACAAAAATCTACTATCTTAAAGCACAAGGTAGTGGCCCAAATATGTGGTACCCATGGTTTGGTCTCACCTGTGACGATGGGACCATGATATGTTATAATCATATTCTAGCCCCAGGTGTTTAAATGTGGCTGGTTTTGTAAAATAAACAAGGCCTCTATTTTTCCTTTTAAAACAAAAGCCTAGAATTTGCAGAACATTGCAAAATGCAGTACAAATCATGGAAACACTATGGAAGCATGGAAACACCATGACATTTTTGGCACCTGCAATTATCTCCTGTCCCTGATGTTAAGGCTGTTTTAGGAGAGGGTTTTTCAGTATTTCAATAAGACATTATCCCAACATTAGTGGCTGTCTTTGCTTTACTCAATGAACAAGCCAGGTAGTGATATCAAAAAGGGACAAGGTTTTATTAAATGGCAAACCTCAACATCCCTGTGATGGCAGGAAGTGCCATCTGCAGGTGGTTAAACTGAGGCACAGTTCAGCTGATACACCACAGACAGCGTGAATCTAACGTAGACTGTGGTTTGTACACTCATTTTAGAAAAGTGCACCATATACTGCATAGTCTGTGTTATGGCATAGCTTAGAAAGAGGGTTTATACCCAACAGACTGTTATGGCTCTAACAATCTTAATAATGGACTGATTATTGACTCATTAAACCATAACAGCTTCTGCTGATCTAAAGGAAATACACAAGAGGGCGTTGGGCTTTGCTTTAGTCCAGATTCAAACCACTCAGTTTACCCAGTATTAATCTACTTCAGAAGTTCCAGTTTAGGACACCCTTCTTACATTTATGCAAAGCCCACAGAAAAGAATTCCTTGCACCCATGGGCATATTCAAGCCTATTCACTTGCCCATTTCTGCAACCTAATAACGAACTTATTAATTATTACCTAGAAGAGTGTATGTTCAAATACAGCATTTCCTAGCATGGAGGGGAAAAAAAGATATGATGAGAAACAGAGGAGATTGAAATGAACTGATAAACATTAGGGCTCTTTTCCTCACCTTCAAGGGGAGTTAAAAATCGAAATCAATATATTGATTTTTATGTATTTTCTGTTTATCTGTTTTGCCCACTGTAACTCTGCCAGTTGCCCCAGGCAATCAACAAAGCTATGCTTGTTCAGCCTTTGATCATCTCGCTGCTATACGATTAGCATATGCATACTCTCATCCTCCCCTTTATCCTGTTAGTAAAGCTCCAAACTCCCTCCATGGATGTTCAAGAAAGCAATCTGCCCCCATTCCCTCCTCTGCTCAGGACTTGGAATGCTAACTACTGTGTGTGAGTCGTGTAAGTGCTTATCCACTGGCCCTCCGAGGAGCAATTCTTACTTGTTTGATGCAGTCCACGTTTGACAGACGCTCCTGGATCAGATTGGCCCACAGTGCATTGGGAATTTTCTAAAGAAAGAACAAAACAAAAAACAAAACAAAAAAGAAAGGCTGAATATTCACAATGGAGTTCAAAAGGAATTTTATCATGAAGGCACTCTGGCTAAAGGTGGACTGAAATGCCTTCTTAAAATAAATAAATAAATCAAACTGAGACCCCCAAATCATTAACACAACATATATGTTGAGTTAAAAAGAACAGAGAAATTCATTTTAAAAATAAACAAAATGACTTTTTACTTGCCAAGCTCTGAGTTCATGGATCTGCATTTCCCCTACCAGGCTTAAACATGTCACGAACATGTAAGCAGCCCCGAGATCCACACTTCTACTATTGTGTTAGGCCACAATCCTGCAACTAAAGAAAAACCTTACGCTCATGAGAAGTCCCACTGACTTCAGTAGAATTCTGGTCTACGTGCTGCTTTACAGGACAAGATCTGTGGCATTAGTGATGTTATCAGCTGTAATATGGGACACGAAGAACCCTGAACTCAGCACTGGCAATCAGGGAGAACCTGATTTTCAAATATTGTGTTTTATAATCTTATATCTCTGCATTTTTTACATATATACCCTGCTAATTTCCTGGGTTCTTAAAACAGTCCTTTATATTTTTCCCCAAAGCATTTCTCCTTTTAAATTAAGGGAAACAATTTACAAATATATCAGAGGAAAACAAATACAAATACCATAGGTTCATTAATAAGAGAAGTGGGAGACAGGAAATTGACAATGATTCTAAAAAGCTACTGAACATTTTTTTAATAACAAGGAAAAAAGATGAAAAGTGTACAGACAGTAAGAAAAAAATTAAGAATGCTTTTAAAAAAAAGATCTATACCAATTCAATGGGTCTGGATGGTCTGCAACACGGATTACTAAATGCATTATTTGCTAACAAATGTACTGAGCTACTGATATTGTTATGAAACCAAGGAAAACTGGAGAAACACCTGAGTATTGGGGGACACAAATAGGACACTAACTTTCCCAAAAAAGAGGAAAGGACAATCCTGGTAATTATTCACTGAAAACCCTAACTTAAATCACTGTTCAAATAACCAAACAACTCTCAAAGAGGAAAATAATCTGTAAACACCTACAGGATGATGGAACTTCAAGCAATAACTAGCATGGGTTTATAAAAAACAAATCATGCCACACAAACATGGTTGCTTTCTTCAATTAAATGTTAAAACTTAGAGGGAAAACATAATGCAGGATCCTTGACTCAAAGAAATTGGATATAGAAAAAAATTATCTATTAGGCCACCTAGTGCATCCTCTGGTAAGACAAGACTGTTCCCTACCATATTTTGTCTAGAGCTTAACTCAGTGTAATTTTTAATGTTCTGAGCAATATGGGTTCCACAACTTCCCTTAGGAGAATATTCCACAGTCTTGTACCTCTTGCTGTCAGGAAAGTTTTCTTGATAATCAATTAGAATTTCCCTTTCTTTATTTTATCACAATACTCCTAATTAATAACTCTTTGTATCTCCCTAAATAATTTGTGTATGCCACATATCGGCAGACAGTTATCATGTCCCACCCCACAAAGCTCTAGTTGTTAGTCAGACAAATTAAACATTAACAAAAGCTTTTCATCTTTCCTCATAATTAAAACCCTTCAGCCTCCTATTCCTTTCAGTTCCTATTCTTTTCTTTACTCTATCCAACTTGTCAGTATCTTTACTTTCTGGCAATATTTCATAAGAAAATATCTTCCACGTCCGATAGCAGAAGAGATTATATCATTCTAGATGTTTAGTGATTTTTTTCCCTAATATTTGTTCCATTGTTTTACTAGGTTTACTGGGCAGCTATTGTCAGAAACACCCTTCTTTCTTTTTCTGAAGGCTTGTACCACAGCTGTATTTCTCCATTATTTTAGTGCCTTCCATTTCTCCGTAGCTTTTCAAAAATAATGAATAATGGTTTGGTAAGTTCATTAGCTAATTACTCTGACACCATAAACGAGTATCATTCTATCAATGTTAAGATAACTATTAATTATTAAATTACTAGGGCAATTGCTCTTTTTCTTTTTACTTAAAAGTCTTAGCGGACTGAGTATCCTCGTGAAGGCACTGTACATTGGGTATTTCTTTTTCTTTGGAAAGTAACATATTAAGCCTTATTTAGGTCATCCAGACTGGTGGATCTTAAAATCCCTTTCTACCACTTCTTATTCACTGGGGGCCTGATCCTACAATGAGCTTTACACAGGCAGACCCCCAAAGACTCACACAGAGTTCATTGCAGGATAAGTACCTTAATTTTGCAGTTTTCCAAAATGTACCTTGCAGAAGTCTAAAACCCTCTACTGCTCAGCAAAACTATTAATTACTCTGCTAAACTGAAGTAGCTCATGGTCCATGGTACCAAGTTCCCCTATTAATTTTCACAATCTCATTAAGTTCCCCATTATTGATAAGAACTAAATCCAGGATTACTTCCCTAGTTGGATATTCTACTTTCTGACTCAAAGTTATCCTTCACCTAACTCAGGAAACTCTTTGATTATGTACATTCAATGTTTGTTGTTCCAAACAAACATTTATATCACCTGTGGGTTTCTCCATTCCTTGCTTTCACCACACAATCTGATGGGTGTAAACCTGAAGAAGGTTTAGTTTTGGGGTGGGGTTTTTTTGTCCTTCTGGTTTAGGATGACATAATGGGTATAACTAGATGAAAGTGAACAACAAAAAATTTGGCTGAACATCAGGAAAGATTCCCTAACAATGATCTCTGTTAGATCATGGAAAAATTCCCAAAGGAAATGGTAAAAGCTCCATCATGCAAGACATTTAAAATTAGATGGACAAAGCATTTAAGAATATACCACAGAGAACAATGCTGCCCCGGCTGGGGAATAGCCAAGATGACCCAATTAGGTCTTTGTTATCTCTAATGTCTCCAGTTCTCAATCATTTTCCTAATATCAGCCATTCACGAAGCAGCATTCAAGCAGGTAAAAGAGAAAAAGTGAAAGAAATTGCTCTGTTTCTTGAAAGTCGGCAGGTCCCATAGGGTGGTGCGTCAAAGCCTCCCGCAGCCTTTCACTGTTGGAGCCTGGGTCTGTGGCTTTGAGTCTGTCACCTTCCAAAGGTGCGTCATGCTGCTATCAGAAACAGCTAGTGTCTTACTGACTTCTTTGATGTGTCACGTCAAGAGAGGCTAGCAACTGCCAGGGGGTCCACTCTGCTAAGCCCTGCCAAACCAATTTAAACCAAAATTATTCTAACTTCTTTCACTGCAGTGGTAATCTTAGCCCTCTCTTTTGACCAGAATTTGCTGGAGAAAAATAATCAAGGGCATATGTATGGGTGCTGCACTTTATCAGCACTCAAGCCAGATCTTTCTGAAAACTAAAAGGCTCAATTCCAGTTTAGTTTCCTGGTCAGTGAAGTTTTCCCTAAGCAGTAGTCTACAAAATCACCACTCTGCTTAATGTTTTAATAAGGCATATTCAATCACTTTAGACCAGATCACTACACTAAAAATGGCCAAATCTGATAGACAGCATCCGATAGAACACAGCTATTTAGCGTAATTCCTTGCCCCATCACAGCAAAATTACAGTAGGAGCTCACACACTGGTGTTATTACAAAAAAAGCCCCAAGTCTGTTATGTTGTTAAACATCCTCCCACTGATCTGTGATCTCAGACATTGGTGCACATGCGTGGTTGGTAACAGGGAAACTGTATTCCTACCTGCTACGGCACTCTGAGCCTGATCCAAAATCTATTGAGGTCAATGGACAAACCCACTATTTGGAATGTTAGACTTTCCTAAAACTGTGATGTGGTTTTTGCCTTTAAAAGACAAAAAAAAATTATGTATACATGGATTTGATTAGTTCTATTCATGATTCTATCTTATTAATGATACATTGCACTCATTCATGATGAATTTCAAGTATTATGTGTTAGTCCAATGACATCATAATGCATACTCTGTGCACAATCTTCCCGCAAAACCATTTGAGTAAAATCCTTACAAATGCTTTTTGATTATAGTGAGGGGACAGGGATGTTCCCCATATGTTCCAAATGGAGTTTCTTCGCTTTCTTATTGCAAAAATGTCTGCATCTAGAAACTTCAAACTTGGCTTGTTTTATAGTTCTCCCTGAGGAAAGAAAAGCATTCAAGTTTGAAGAAAACTGGTTTAGTATTTTAGGAGTCATAAAAGTTTCAATTCAGCTTGTTCTCTCTCTCCCTTACACAGACACATACAGATGTTTTTACACACTGTGACGGGGTGTGCGTATCACACACTGGACAAGAGAGGGTCAATCCCATGCTATGGGCACGGGAGTCCCACCACTCAGACCATTCTGGGCATGGTCCAACTGCTGCCTCAGTATAAAAGGGAGCAGCCCAGCTCATTCTAGGCTGAATGCCGTGGAGGGGAAGGACTTTTGGCAGAGACTCCAGCTGAAGAGCCGTCACATCCCTTGCCTGCGGGACCTGGAGATCCTGAGAGTCGGACTGGAGGTCTATGGCCAACGGAGCCCCAGGGAATCCTCCATGCTGAGGAGCCCAGAGACCCTGATGCCCCAGGGATTGCAGCTTCTGGAAGCACAGTAGGAAATGACCCAGGGTGGGTGCACGAGTGGTATCTCCTACTTGAGTGACATCTGAGTGATTTGATGGGATTCCCTGCTGACCCAGTAGTGGACCACTCCACCACTGTTGGGGCCCGGTGGAGTCAGGTGCACCCGGGCCCCCCTACCCAGGTACTGGCTGATAGGCCACATTGCTCTGAATACAATGGCTACTGTAATGGACTCTGGCCGCTAGGCTGCACTGCCCTGAATGCAAGGGCCATTGTATTTGACTCTGGCCACCAGGCTGTGCTGCCCTGAATGCAAGGGCAGCCATATTGTCTCCTACCTCTGGACCGTGCCACTTTCAGCCTAAAGACTGTCAGGTAGACTGTAACCATGGTGGTATCACAACCCCACCCTGTTCCAAAGGAGGATGGGGTGTGCATACCACACGACACATACATACAAAGATTAAAACATTTTCTATTTGTTCTTTTGTAGTGCCTTGTCCTGGAACAGATCAGATCACTGGGCATGCAAAGATAAGGATGCCTCTGTTTTTCTTCTCTTCTCTATTTTTTCTTTAAAAGTACAGGGAAACTATGCCGGTGCTGACTCACAACAGCAGAGCAGTTTTAAGTAACTACATAGTATGCAAATATCTGCACTACAATTTGCTACAGTCCAAAGAACAAACCTTCACAAGCCAATAGTTGTTTCAACTTCTTTGTTTAGCCAGTTGACAAAAGAAGTAAATCTTTAAATACTTAATCATTAAATATCAGAGGGGTAGCTGTGTTAGTCTGAATCTGTAAAAAGCAACAGAGGGTCCTGTGGCACCTTTAAGACTAACAGAAGTATTGGGAGCATAAGCTTTCGTGGGTAAGAACCTCACTTCTTCAGATGCAAGTAATGGAAATTTCCAGAGGCAGGTATAAATCAGTATGGCAATAACGAGGTTAGTTCAATCAAGGAGGGTGAGGTGCTCTGCTAGCAGTTGAGGTGTGAACACCAAGGAGGAGAAACTGTAACATCAGGAACAGTGTCCTGATGATGACACAGCACAACTTGCTGCTGAGCTCTGTGACATTATCCTCACGCACATTATTTCAAATTTGGTGACAATATATACCTCCAGACCAGTGGCACCGCTATGGGCACCCGCATGGCCCCACAATATGCCAACATTTTTATGGCTGACCTGGAACAACGCTTCCTCAGCTCTCGTCCACTCACGCCCCTTCTCTACCTACGCTACATTGATGACATCTTCATCATCCTACCCATGGGAAGGAGACCCTGGAAGAATTCCATCATGATTTCAACAGCTTCCACCCCACCATCAACCTCAGCCTGGACCAATCTACCCGGGAGGTCCACTTCCTAGACACCACAGTACAAATAAGCGATGGCCACGTTAACACCACCCTATACCGAAAACCCACCAACTGCTATGCCTACCTTCATGCCTCCAGCTTCCACCCCGGACACACCACACGATCCATCGTCTACAGCCAAGCGCTGAGGTACAACCGCATCTGCTCCAACCCCTCAGACAGAGACCAACACCTACAAGATCTTCACCAAGCATTCTCAAAACTACGATACCCAAACAAGGAAATAAAGAAACAAATCAACAGAGTCAGACGTGTACCCAGAAACCTCCTGCTACAAGACAGGCCCAAAAAAGAAACCAACAGAACTCCACTGGCCATCACCTACAGTCCTCAGCTTAAACCTCTCCAATGCATCATCAGTGATCTACAACCCATCCTGGACAATGATCCCTCACTTTCACAGACCTTGGGAGGCAGGCCAGTCCTCACCCACAGACAACGCGCCAACCTTAAGCATATTCTCACCAGCAACCACACACCGCACCATAACAACTCTAACTCAGGAACCAACCCATGCAACAAACCTCGATGCCAACTCTGCCCACATATCTACACCCAGGAACCAACCCATGCAACAAACCTCGATGCCAACTCTGCCCACATATCTACACCAGCAACACCATCACAGGACCTAACTAGATCAGCTACAACATCACCGGCTCATTCACCTGCATGTCCACCAATGTTATATATGCCATCATGTGCCAGCAATGCCCCTCTGCTATGTACATTGGCCAAACTGGACAGTCACTACGCAAGAGGATAAACGGACACAAGTCAGATATCAGGAATGGCAATATACAAAAACCTGTAGGAGAACACTTCAACCTCCCTGGTCACACAATAGCAGATGTAAAGGTAGCCATCTTACAGCAAAAAAACTTCAGGACCAGACTCCAAAGAGAAACTGCTGAGCTCCAGTTCATTTGCAAATTTGACACCATCAGATCAGGATTAAACAAAGCCTGTGAATGGCTATCCAACTACAGAAGCAGTTTTTCCTCCCTTGGTGTTCACACCTCAACTGTTAGCAGAGCACCTCACCCTCCTTGATTGAACTAACCTCGTTACCTCCATACTGATTTATACCTGCCTCTGGAAATTTCCATTACTTGCATCTGAAGAAATGAGGTTCTTACCCATGAAAGCTTATGCTCCCAATACTTCTGTTAGTCTTAAAGGTGCCACAGGACCCTCTGTTGCTTTAATCATTAAACTTCACTAGAGGAATAACCTGAAGATGGTTTCTACTGTATTAACATTGTTCTAACTAGAGATGAGGAAATAATTTGCAATGATTTATCTAAAAATTGAGCCTCTACTTCCGTTCATGGAATATTTGTTAGCAGATCATGATTCCCTCAAATTTATCCAATATTCAAAAATATTTGACTTCTTCTTTGAATATTTGTAAATGTGGATTGATGACAGTTGGCTGTCACTATTTGAGCTTATTAGTTAGTGCCAGACCATGGGTCAGCAAATGCTTGCATGTGCAAATATAAAATTTAGTTTCTGAGAATAATCATACATTTAAAATCCCCATTCCATTAACTCCTGGGCCAGTAAAACTCAAATGCTCAAATTTTCACAGGAAGCAAATGGGGCCAAAGTGAACTAATCAAAAAGTTTGAATAAATATTTGTGGAAATTTTTTTGCAGTATGTGCCCAGCTCTAGTAACAATACGTAGGTAGATTGAGTTAATGAATACCTGAGCTTTTTGGCCTTTGGGTTAATTTAGCCCTGGTTACCTCATACACATGAAGTGAAATGATCATCTAAATAAATTAAATTGCAACGAATGATCTTCAAGGTGGACTTTACAAAACACAAGCTCATTTCATGTATTAAACTGCTTTGGAGAGGATTGCAGTTTTTTTAGTGCCCAGTTGTATATTGAACTATATGAACCGTTCTGTATTCTAGTCTCTGCATACCCACCCTTTTCCTCTTAGTGCTAATGGGTGCATATGAGATCAAATTCACCACTGGAATTATGGCCACTTATGCCAAAAGTGGGTTTAACCCATGGAAAGAAGGAGCAAACAAGGAGAAAAAAAAATTTAAAATATATATATATATTTGAGGGTGATGTCCTGGCCACAATTAAATCAGTGGCAAAGCTCCCATTGACTTCCATAGAGCCAGAATTTCATCCTTAGTCATAACAGTCATACATGAAGAGTCAAAATCATGCAAGGGAATTGGAAAAATGATTTATGAAAGTCATCCCTCTAGTAGCTAACATCCTACAAACAAAGGTATAAACAGCACAACCCTAAAACACCACCAATTTCAGCTTTCAGATGCTCTTTGCCACCTGATTAGCCCTGACATCTTTGGCTTTCATCTTCCACACCATCAGTGTTTTTAAATCAAGTAAGCCCAAAAGGACACCCTTGAAAGTGCTTCTCTTCAGTCTGAAATATGTTAATAATTAGAGTAATTAAACCAAAGGGAATTTTTGTTTTAAATTTCCCCCTCTCTAAATTGAGTTTCATGAATCTAGTAAAATAATCTTTAAAAAAAATCCGTCACTCAAATTATTAAAGTTCATTTTTTCAATAAAAGCCATTTTTACGCCAATCTATTCCATCCCAGGCAAAAGCAGATATTTTGCAGGTAGTCTCAGTGATTTTGATGGACTTTTTCCTCACAAATCTTCAGACCAGGAGTTCAACTCAAGGCATCTCCAAACCTTACTCTTTGATTCAATGTAATAAATATAGGGTCTTATTTTTATTTTTTTATGGAGGGGAGGGTAAAGGGAGTGTTGACCCGATTTATTCAGGACATCCTTCCCCCATTTCATTCTCTTCTATCTTCACTACCTGTCAACTCTGTCGACTTACTTCACTGACCTACAAGGCAAGTAACTCTCATGTCAATACCATACCTCAAGTCAACTGGCAAAAATGCTCATTGAACAACTTATTTCAAAAAATCTTCCATAAGATCTTAGGGAGGGGGAAAGAATGGCTCCAGAGTACTGGCCATAGATGAGGGGTGGAAGGATTAATGAATTCAGAGCGAGTAGTGAAACAAATGCTCTTCTGAAGGTTGGTTGAAGCATTTAAATGTGGCTAGCATAGGAACTGGGTATGTCTACACTGCTGTGTAAGCCCCAGGTTAGTAGAACTTGAGTTAGTAACCTACCAGATCCTGGGTTTGTTAACTAAGGGCTTCATCATCTACATTCAACTGTAACCCCAGTTTAAGAACTGTTAAACCCTGGGTCCCAATCTGGGACCCCAGCGTCTACGCTGCATTATGTAGACCTGAGTCCAACCACCCCTATCCCAGATTTCTTAAGGCCTTCCCAAAATGTGGCCACTCTAGTCCTTTGTTCAGGTCCAGTGTGGGAAAACTTGACTGTCCACCAAACTTGACTGTACAGAGGACAAAGAAAGTCGGCCCATGGGATTGTGGAATACTTTTGGTGGAAACTCAGAGTGAATCCAGTCTAGCTGCATCTTCACTACAAAGCAATAGGGCTGGAATCCTGGGTCCTGGATCAGAGATTCCACCCTCCTGGAGTCCTGGGTTTGAGCCCTGGGGTAGCATGATTTGTGTTTAGACGGAAGGGGTGTTAGGCTTGAGCCTGAGTTCGAACCCTGGGCTTACGCTGCAGTATACACATACCCTAAAAGTCCTCCTGATCCTACTACTGCCTCCTCAGCCTGAGCGCCTCTTGGGTTTGCACTCACCACATGACTGGATTGGCACACTGCTCTGAGTTAGTGCACCAAGTACAGTATTTGTGTCATGCTACAGAAAAATCAACCCTACGTCGCTAAGTAGCTCTGTCACATCAAAGAAGTGTTCTCCAGGAACATATCTTCTGGAAATATTTTGTACTGAAACAGACCCCAGAGAATAGTGCTTACTTAATGGAGATCATCAAACATGCTAAAACAGAACAGGCTTTCTCTTGTGAAACCATATAACTCTTTAAACAATACCGTGCATACCCAGAAATGTATTTCTAGTATCTAAGAAGAATCTAATGTTAAGGTTTTCAATCATTGCCAATCCCTGTCTCTCCCATCCCTGTCTGTGTCATAGCATATTTTTATCTCTGTTCATATTATTATATGTAGCAAAAAGGTTATTTTCTCCCTATGGAAACCCCTGCACCTACAAATTCATACACCCATGTTCAAACCACCATTGATGCAAAACTTTGTACTTTAATCTGATCAAGTTGTCCACCATTTGAAATCATGGCAGTGTCATATAATTTGTCTTCCATAGCACACTGAGCTGGTACTGTTACCTCTCCCTACGTACCTGTCCTCTCTCTTGAAATTCCTTTACTTCTTTTGTCAGCTCTAACGTTTCTTCCAATAAAGTCTCCTGAGTGATACAAGGGGTATTCAATTGTTTACAAAGCCATCTTGCCTGGGGAAAAAAATGGGAGGAAAAAAAGATGGGTGCAAAGAAAATATGTTTTCAGAAGCCCCACAGAAAGCAAAACAAGTCACTATTTTCCTAGCCTCCAATTTAGACAAATAATCCATAACTGTAAGTACTCACATTGCAGAACAGATGCTTTGTTAATATGCAATTAAGGTTGTGAATATATATCAGTAACTTAAGGGGAAATAAAAGAATGCTGAAGTTTTCAAAACTATATATATTGAACAGCCAGGAAATTTGAATGTAAGGTAAAACTTAAAAGAAGCAGACAAATATGAATATGCATTGTTAAGAAACACAAAAGCAACCTTAACTCTGTATCCATGCCCCTAACCCTCCATCCAAATTAATGACACAGCCTTATGCTTGCATGACATCTTTCCTGGCTTAGAAAGTAATTATATAGGTTTCTAATACCATAGATAGACATTGAAAAATGAGCCAAATACTTCCATTACACTGTGACCATACTCAGCATAATTTGTGCAATACCCACCCATTCCATGGTCACAGACTGTCCATTCACAACATGGCAACACCAAACACTTACCTTTTACACTTCATAAGCACAAAGGTTCCAATCCAAGGCCCACTGAAATCAAAGAGAGTGCTTCCAGTGACTTCAGCAGGTTTTGGACTAGGCCCAAACAACTCACCTAACCTCTTTCTCACTTTCCCAATATTGTTTCCTATATACACTTGCAACTCAACTATGTAAACCATGGTATATCATTACAGGGGGAATTTTGTAAAAGGTGTCTGGAGTTACAGACTTCTTAGATGAACCACCAAATTATAAGACTGAACCTGAGAAGTACTGAGCATCTCCAACTCCCACTGACTACAGAGGATTTAAGATGTCCCCCAGACATCAGGGGTCAGGAGCCAACCACAAAGGCATATGTGGGGTTGAATAGGGCAGCTGGCTGTAATATACAATACCTGTCGAACAAGTACCTATCTTTCAGGTAGGGTGCACTGGATGCTGGGGATATCAGGACAGAATATAGATAATGTATGGTACTTTAATTCTCTAATTACATAGTATTGTTTAAAATTTTAATTTAATTTCCTAGCTTTTCAATGTTTTCTTTGAAATTCCAGAGTTCTTTAAAAGTTTATTTCCTCCCTATTTTACATTTTTAATATGTATTTACAAGTATAACACCATTTTCACAAAGCTTTTTTGGCTGGGAATTTCATAAACTCTTATAATCTTGTCAAGGGAAGATACCAGTACCCTGCCATATAATGGAAATATATATTTATATTACATGGAAAATAAACACCAGCGCAATTTCATTATTTTCAGCGGCTTTGTACCAGCGTAAATGAGTAGTATTGGCCCTGGGACTGAACCAGTTAACAATTTTCTTAATGATGCGCAAACCAGATCAGAATCCAGCTCCCTATCTCACAACTGCACTGTTTCTGCACTGCCAAAAGGGGGAGGGGGGGGAAATAAACGGTAGAAACTTATTTTTTTCCCTGAAATTTGCAAATGTGATTTTAAATACACACAGAGAATGGAAGTTGTTGAGAAAGGTGCTAGCTGTACATAGACCATTTCTCTGGCAAGTCTTAACTGCATCTGAAAAAAAAGTTTCTAAAAAAGTAAAATATAAATGGATGTTAATTCTGAAAGCATAAAAAGCCATAACTATTTTTTTTGAAAATACACTGTTATACAGTCCTATAAACAGTAAAACTTTTACGTCAAAAGCAGTTGTGGCAATTAACACGTTTTAAATTCTATGTGGTTCAACCCCCTTTATCCCCTCCCACCCACCACACACATACATACATACATACACACACACACACACACACACACACACACACGTAGCAGTACACTAAGAACCACACTTTCAAAAGTGGCCTCTAAGTTTGAGTGCCCAACTTTAGACACTCAGGGTAGAATTTTCTGAAGTGCCTAGGTGACTAAGGAACACTAACTTTTAATAATGCTCAAATAAATTTGTTAGTCTCTAAGGTGCCACAAGTACTCCTGTTCTTTTTGCAGATTCAGACTAACACGGCTGCTACTCTGTAACTTTTAATAGTATTTGTGCTCCTAAGTCACATAAGCACTATGAAAATCATACCCCTCAAGCCTGATTTTCAGAAGTGTTGAGCACCCAGAACTCCAACTTAATTGGGAGCTGTGGGTGGCCCTCACCTCTGAAAATCAAGCCCAGAACATCTAAAGTTGTACACCCAAAACTTAAAACACACTTCTGAAAATTTGAACCTAAATGTCTCAAATCCATAAATGTAACAAGCCTGCCAGGTTGATTTGTGTAAACACCCCTCGTTTCTCACATTTTTTCAGCTCCTCTGTTCTAAGGTGCCAGTGCTTCTGTCTAATCTAATCTAGTCAGTCTATCATCGTGGTATCCAGGCACAGGCCAAAACTATGGCCCACAAAACAGGAATAAAAGTTATTTTTATTCTATTGTCACAAGACTTTTGACTTCTAAATACATAATTATTCTAGCATAACTGAACAAGAAGTTCTAATTTGCAAACATATGGCAGTGCAGTGTTATAACACTTAAGGTAATATACTTACAATAGTGGTTTTTCCAGAGGCGGGTGGACCAAGTATACAAATTCTTGGAACTATAACATAAATATACATGAATGTCAAGATACAGAAAGGCAAGACACCTTTATTGTTTCTTCATATTACATAATATACAACATATGTAATTATACTGTAATACAGTTACTTCACTGGGAGTTCTGCTTGAGTAAGGACTGCAGGATTAGGGGACCAAGCTAGTCATGACTATGTCTTAATTTAATCTCCATAGTTAACACATTTAAGACTCTGATTTGGCAAGGCACTTAGCACATATCTAGCTTTAAGCACAGACAGCTTATTTGCAACTCACATAAACAGGGCATAAATACTGAATACTTCTGTGTCTAACTTTGCTTTTTATTCCCAACATGTTAAATGGTTTCAATCTGATGCATCTTACAGTATTTTAATTTTGTATATGCAGCATGATGGCCAATTTCAAAGTGTATAGTTTCTTATTTTACTACTTTGTACTAATGCATTTCCTTTTCATTTTTAGAAAATGAAACATGAGTAATATAATTTCAACTCACACCTTTCTCTAGATAGGTTATGTCATGGATCAAGAAGGTTTATACATTGCAAAATGGGCACTTTTCTTTGCTATTGCGGATAGCTACCTCGTGGGTAGAAATAGGGGAAAAAATGTATACGGAACATTTCTCAGATTGCCTGTGGGACACTAACATTTTTCCCAGTCACAGGAGAAAATGGGCTACTCCACATTTCTCCTCTATCCTTTTATCCGCTGCCCTTAATTTCTCTAGTCAGCATTAAGTTCCATTTTTTTCTCCTTTTGTGTTTATCTGCTGCATGTCAGTGTCCCTTCCATGCGGAGGGGATGCAAGATGAAAGGAAGGAAAAAAGGTTACTTGCCATGGCAGCAACCTCTTTTCCCTTAGCACACAAGTTCCTGTCTCATCTCTACTAGTATTTATTAGTTTGGTTTTTATTATTCTTATAGTGCCATAGCTGTACAGGGCGACCTAAAGAATAAAAAAAAAATGGATAAGGTCCCGGTCCCAAGAAATTTACAATCATATAGACAACACAATGATTATTCTCATTCTATGGTGATGTAGGGAAGGATCAGCGGTGTCAAAAAACAAGGAGAAAGGGGAAATATCGCTTGAGAAAGATTTGAGGCTTTTTTGCATGCGTGCATTTTGGGCTGTGATCCCTTGAATTGCTACATTAACATCTTGGGTTTTTCTTCCCACTTTCCATTGTGGGGAGAGAAGGAATCAGGCTTGAGAACAGTGACTGATAGGTATTTATTGGCAGTAGTATGGGTCAAAGATGATGAGTTAGGGGATCTATCCAGCCAAAAACCTCTCCAGGTCATGACAACCAAAAGGAATATACTCTCTGATCTCGGCAGACAGGAAAGGATTGGAAATGTAATTTTATGAAGACCTTCCAAACACTTAGGAGCAGCTGGGCAGGTGCAATTTTTAAACATTCATAAAACCCAAATTACAGCTTCATCTTTACAAAGTTATTTGACTGGGAAGGTTTAAGGAAAACTCCCCCCGTATTGGTTCTTGCAAGCGCAACAGAACTAGTACACAATGTCGAAAAATACTTTAAAAGGATACATCGGCTGTTTTTATCACATAATTTCTTTCAAATGTAATGTGATTAAATCCTAGTTTCTTAAAATCTAACACCTTGAAACTCCAGCCCGGTACTGAGGAATTATTTATAAACAGCGTCATAAAAGAGTGCTCGGGTGCCAACACTAATCAACTTCTTCAAACCACTTCAAAGAAAATCAAAAAACCTTTCCATCCACAGATCCTTTTGAGGTTTAACTAGGAGCATGATTTAAAATTCACAAGAAAACCCTTAGGTATTGAAGCTTTAATACACAACTTTCTTGGACAAACGTTTGATGAAAAACGAAACGTACCATTATATACACCATATCATGCTTTAATATTGCCCAGGGCTACTGTAAATGCTCACTTTGTACTAAATCTGGTTTTCTCTCTGCTTAGTGGCTGGCAGCAGATGAGGCAGTGTAATGCACTGATTTACTCATTTGCACACTTGTAAGAATCTTCTAAGGCATTTTTCCCTAAACATACGACACAAGGGCACAACCAGAGCATCACTGTATGTAACGTTTAACCCCTCAAATCAGCACACAGTTAGTATTAAATGCTTGAGGTCTACACAGGCAGCTAAATGAACACCAAGAAATCTACACAACACCTTTTTCTTTGGTAATAAACCACATCTCAGTGTTGAATCTTGAGATGTGACAGAATTTACTTTTCCAAGCAGTCTTAACATTTCACATTCAGGTACAGTTTTAGGGGGAACTGAATTATTCCTGGCACAATGCAAAAGGATGGGCTGGACTCAGTAGGGGTCCCTTCAAGTCCAAATGATTCTGTGATTAATATTAATGCAAAAAAAAAATCACTTAACTTATAAGGCAACTCCTCTATCGAACTGAAGAAGTATACAGTACAAGACTAACATTTTTCCAGGATTTTGTAAATTTCATCATGGGCATGGTTATATAGGAAGTACTCACCAAAAAAAAAAAAAAAAAAAGTTACTTGGATTTTGGAAACCTTTTATTAGCACAAACCCAGATAAAATGTACAAAACTGACATCTTTGCATTAAAAATAGCTTAGTCATCACATTGTTCTAAAAAGCTAGAACAATCACATGAAAGAACAATACCACATAGCCTTGAATATGAGAGCCCAGTCACCTAATATTTGGCCCAAGAGCTTCATCAGGATTGTTGTAAGTTATAATCATTAGGTTTGTTTGTATTTTTTAAAGAGTGCTTTAAATCCTACTATTAATTAAAAAGATTTTCTGACTTCACACCTGGGGTAGCTGCAATATCTTTTTTCCACATCTCTGTTTGAAAATTTCTCTGGGGCTAAAACTGTCTAGCAAGGCAAGATCATGAAAATTCATCACTTTACTGATGGCTCTAATAAGGGTTTTTTCTTCTAAAGAGTCAGCACCTTCCACCGTGATCAAAAAGTAAATATCAGCTCTACTACAGATTTCTCTTACATTGTTTTCCATAAAATTTACTTTTAAAACAACATTTAGGCTTTAATTTTAATTGGAGTTCCTTCCACGTCTTAATAGATTCTTTCAAACCACAAACAGATAGCAGTTTTTCATTTGACAAACAATTGCTGTGGTTCTATCTTTAGCCTCTTATTTTACTGAAGTCATGAATGGCAACCTGCTTGATTCTGTTCAGATAATACCGTGGGGTTAAAGAACAAGCCTTAGCTCAGTGTGATGGAGATTTATCAGCATTCTATAAAATCCCATGAAACTCCTCGACTGTGTACTTTCAACGGGGCTGTAAAACAGATCAGATTTCTCATGCTGCCCACATCAAAACAGGCTGGACACAATTCGCAGGATTTGATTTTTGCTATTTAGCCTCATTTCAATCGACATCCGTCTGATCACTAAGTAGGAAGAGCTCTTAGCATCTCTTGTGATAATGATTTCATTGATGCTGCAGCAGAACTTTCATAATGGTTTACTATGGTTTTAAAGAAACATCAAAGCAACATGACACCAGCTACTCCTGACAGCTCATGCGGAACAAAATTATAGTTCAGTTGTGCATCTCCAAATATAATCTGCCTAAGGGTGAACAGTTTGTAAATCAAATAATTTGATTGAGTGTACATGCTTTTATTGTGCAGAATACATACTTCCTATTCAATTTATCAGGTTTTGTTATACACATGGGTAGGCATGCTTGCTGTTCCTTCAGCTGAGATGCCACTGAGCAGTGGAACTCATTAACCGTAGCAAGTAACTAAGTACTCAAAAAAACAGAGACGCTGCCAGCCCAGGTAGAATGGGAAACCAATTTTACACCTGACAAAAGGGGTAATTAGCGAGTTTAAAGACAACAGGAAATATCAGATGGGGCACAGAAAGCATTAATAATTGATACACTAGAACTCTTTGTTATTCCCTTAGAGGATTTCATTTTTATAACTGTTCAAGTGCATTTTTATTAGATTATCCACTAGAAAAGAAATTAAAAATATCTTACCAATAACTATTCCAAATCGCTTCAAAACATTTGAGAGACAGGCTGAAAACTTTTATCCACCATTTGCCAACTGAAGTAGAGCTTCACAACAATGGTTTATAAATCACGAGTTGAACTACATATGGTCTCTCATTTTCACTTACCATGATCATTGTCTTGCTTTAAGTGGCTTATCATATACTCAATGGGTTCATCAGGTTTATGGATTAACAACCCTTCAAGCATATTCTGAAAATAAATAGGACAGACTCAGCAGGAAATTTAACACAGCCACAGTAATAATAACAAATAAATAATAATAATAATAACGATGATGATGATGATAATACTTTGCATTTCTATAGCAATCTTTCACATGAGGACCTCAAAGAGATTGATATTCATTCATCTTCATAAGTTCCTGTGAGGTAAGGAAATATGAAGAGCATTTTAGAGAGGGCCAAACTAAGTACATAGAGATTAAAGATGATTTGCTAAGGAAAATAAATGGATGTGAGTCCCTTTTATTATTTCTGATGCAGCAAGAAGGCCTGAAAGATTTGGGGGATTTTATTTATAAACTCCCACCCCACCCTTACTTGATTTACCTTAAAAGTATCAAGAATTTCACATATAGTCTTCACTGTTCTTGCTGGAAGGCTTCTTGGAGAACATAGAAATGTGGATTGTGAGCTCTCTCAGACCTTCATTGAAAGGGCAGGATGTTGAATCTTAAAGACATCCTTTCTCCCAAATGTTTCGCAGCCAAGTCAAGGCAGTGTTAACACAAACAAATTAAAAAATAAGGAATTGTGACTAATATAAATAAAAATAACTTTCCCTTTTGATCAGTTTTCACGTCCTCTTTCAGTCATAATCCTATTAGTTCTCCAGTAGCCTATAAGGCTTCGAGGGTAGACAAGACCTGAATTTCTGTTGTAAAAAACCCTGCCTTGAAAAAATGTTTTTTCAGGTCTTCTTCATACATCATAAAGAACCAAAAAAAAAAGAGCACAAACTTCTTTCCACCACACACACCACCTTGCAGGTCCATTACTCAGGTTTATACAGGATCTGATCCAATTCCCATTGAAATCAATGGATATCTTTCCACGGACTTCGGAATAAGATCCAGGAATCCTAACTTTCAGACACTCTTACTGTAACTACACAGCCCCACTCCATCACAGCAGATAAGTCCATAACTGGACCTACATGTGAAAAATGTTTCTAATATTACTCCTTAGTTTTTTCAGTGCTGGAATTTTACAGTGATATAGTGCATATTTTTTCTGGTAGCAGGCAACAACGCTCAGGAGGTTAGCCTGTAGGACTATAGGACCTAACTCAATAAAACCTCCTTCCATTTTCTGTGATGCCTAAGGACTGGTCTAGCCTACAAAGTTAGTTTGACATAAGTTGCCTTGCGTCAACTATTTATTCATGTGTCTACACTCAATGTGTCTCCCGCTGATGCAAGCACCCCGTTCTTGAGAAGCAGTAACACCACCTCCCCAAATAGCATTGATTCATGGTTGATGTACCATGGTCAACACAATGCAAAGTAGACATTGTATGACATATGTCAACCTTACCACTCCCCCAGCAGCTGTCGCACAATGCCTGACAGAGATTGCTCTGATCACAATTGTGAACTCCACTACCAGGTCATGGAGACCAGAAGCCAGTTCCTACCCCCCAAATCTCTGCGTATTTTTTAAATGCCATTTCCTGACTGTCATCTTGGCGAGACACACCTAGTAGTTCTCCCTTGTTGTGTGCAACTTTCCATCCGACCCTGCTGGCTATACGTTATAGACATGCTCCGTGTCTCCAGTATCCAGGAGGTACTGGATCTCTTGGGCCTGAGGAGAGAAGAGGCTATGCAATCACAGCGAGAAATCACTTGTATAAACATGGACATCTACAGAAAGATTGCACAGGGGACGAAAGCAAAAGGGTATGACAGGGATCAGCAGCAGTGACATGTAGAGGTAAAGGAACTGCAACAGGCATATCATAAGGCCAGGGAGGCCAACAGTCAATCCGGTGCTGAGCTTCAGACCTGCTGCTTTTACAGGGAGCTGCATGCCATACCTGGCAGAAACCCCACCAGCACCCCACAGAGCATCCTGGGTTCCTCAGTGGAGCCCGAGACCAAGCCTGTGAACGGGGGGGGGGGGGGAGGGTGTCCAGCTATGAGTGAGCCAAGATCTATTCAAGACTTTACCGCAGTCTAGCCAGTCCTGCCAGCCAAGCCGGATCTGGGGGCAGAAACCAGGATAAGCACATGCATGTATTCCCCCATAAAAAGTTTATATGTGAAGATGGTACCCAGCACAAACCCAAGTTAGCAGGACACAGGTATCTGCTTTTCACTGTTTCACTCCTACGAAAAGACCCAGAGGTACAACAAACAGAGGTAGAGTTATCTGCTTTTCATTCCCTTGTATTGTTAGGTTGGGTGGGGTGGAATGGCATGCTGAGCAGTTTGTTTATGTATACAGGGATGTCCCTTATACCCTTCTGAGGGATCTCAATGAAACTTCCATGGAAGTACTCTGGAATCCTTTCCCAAAGAATATGAGGAAAGGCTGCTTTATTTCTCCCTCCTCAGTAGGACACTTTCCTATACCACTCTGCAATGACTTCAGCAGGCACCACTGTGGTAAACAGGCTAGCAGGATAAGCGCCTGGGCAGCTTCAGGACACCAACAGCAGCTGTGCTCTCTGTACCTTTGTTAGCCTCAGGAGTGAGATAACAGCTAAAATCACCACCGCCTGAGGAAAATAGCACCTGTACACAGTGCCATTGCCCTGTACTCGTATCCGTGGAAACAGGGGTTGAATTTTTTTTGGTTTACTTAACCAAATGACTCACTCTTCACCCTACCCTCTCCTCACCCTCAGCAAGCCAGACTCACTATGGCTGCAGCTAGACAGTGGTGTTGTGCAGAGGTGCACCAAAGCTGGAGGTGTCTTGATTGAGGCGTATCTGATTTAAAACTTTTATGGGAATAGGGGAAAGGCGTTCTGAAACTTATCTTTTGCTTTCCTTTGTGATTGTAAACACAATGATACACCTGTCTGTTTTATCCGTAGCTGCTGCCATGGCAGCCTTGAAGGGTGCCCCATTCACACCTACAGAATGCCTGACCCTGATGAGAAGAAAGAAGCAGACTTGGGAGGCCATGTTCAGTGAGATCCTGCAAGCCAGTGCTGTCTTGGAGCACGAGCAGAGGGTTTGGCGGGTGAATTCAGAAGTCAGCCTGGAGAAGGAAAGAGCAGACAGGAGAAAGGCCTAGGAGAGGGAGATCCCCAGACTAGAATAGGGCATCTCAGGCAGCAAATGCAAATACTGCAGACTCCTGTTGTCCTACAGGTCCAACAATCAAGTACTCGCCTCCCCCTGCAATCAATGGAGAGCTCCATTTCACCAGCTCCCTACGCCCCCCATGGCATGATTCATGGGCCACATCTCTATCATTACCCCTCTGTGCCGGGACAATAACAAAAACCACAGCGTCACACATACTGACCTGTGAGAACCATGGTTGATGTATGTTTGGCAGAAATGAATTGAAATTGCTAGAAAACATTCGTGTCTTTCTAATTTTAAAGCCCTATTCTGTTTATTTATTTTATAAGTTTGCACTGTATTGCTTTTTAACTGCACATTACTCTTTCCACTGTTTTTGTTACACAATACATTTTTATTTTTTGGAAATAAATTAATCTTATTTCATAACATATACAGCAGAATACCTAGTGCTATCAGAAGCACACAAATTGTAGTTGAACAGGATCACAGAATTCATAGGTTCAGTGTAATAATTATAAATGTCCAGTAACCAGTGTGATATTCATAGATGTACTCTACAATTGCAAACACCCCCCAAAACATCAGGGCCAGACAGAGCACAGTCCAGCACAGCATATTAACATTTGCTGACTGCTAAGTGCTCTTCAAGGCCTCCTTCAGCTGCATAGCTCCCTATTGAGCTCTTGTATAGCCCTGGTGTCTGGCAATTTAAAGTCAGCAGACAGATGCTCCACCTCTACCTTCCCCCTTTCCCTCACAGATAGTATGCAGGACAAACAGGCAGCTATAACATTGGGATATTTTTCTCACTGAGAGCTAATTTAGTGAGTAAACATCACCAGTGTCCCTTCAATCCACCAAACCCACATTCAATTATCAGTCTGCACCTGCTGAGCTGGTAGTTGAATCTTTCCCTGGAACTGTCAAGCTGGCTAGTGTAAGGCTTCATGAAATGCGTTCCTCAGGATCACGATTGGCATTTCATCACCACAAATGGTAATCGGCCAGTCAAGAAAGAATGTCCCTGCTTGCAGCTTTCTGAACAGTCCTGTGTTCTTTGATATCAGTATGGGCTGGTCAGGGAAGGTGCATGACGCTTGGATCTTTAAGGACTGCACCTTCCCTGACCAGCCCATACTGATATCAGAGAAGCGTCCCCGGTGACTCACCAATGCTTGCATAACCATAGAAAAGTAGCTCTTTTGCTGATGTACTGTGTTGCAAGGTGGGATGGGGCCAAAATATGGATGTGCATGCCATCTCTCATCCCACCGCAGTTTGGGAACCCCATAGCTGCAAATCCATCCACGATGTTGTGCACATTGCTGAGAATCACAGTCCTGCATAGTCAATTAACCAACTCCAAAATTATTTCCCACTAAGCAGTAGCAATCCAGTGTTGCAAGCATGCACAGTGCAACCACCATTCGTTTCTCAAATGTCAATTCAGCTCTCATTCTGGTATCCAAGCTCTGGTGGGCTGGTGTGAGCTCGGCAGACAGATCCAGGAATGTGGCTTTTTGCATCTGGAAGTTCTGCAGCCACTGCTCGTGATTCCCAACCTGCATTGTGATGTGATCCCACCAGTCAGTGCTCATTTCTCTGACCCTGAAGCAGTGATCCACCACCTGCAGCTGCTCTGTGAACACCATCAACCTTGAATTGGTTTTGCTATGCCCATTAGCACTCCCTCCTCAAAGAAATCGTCCTGTCCCCCACAGTTGCCCTACTTCCTGCGGCTCTGCAATTACCTGAGGATCATATGTCCTATGTTTGCAATGTTCATGACAATAGTGCAGAGCTGTGCGGGCTCCACGCTTCTGTCAGAGATAGCAGGCAGCGACAAGTGCCACGCGGGTTTATGGGATTTTAACAAAAGTAGGGTTACCATATTTTGTGCCTCCGAATGGAGGACACTCCACAGGGCCCCGGCCCCGCCCCCAGCCCCGCCCACACCCCCGCCCCAACTCCGCCCCCTCCCCAAAATTTCCGCCCCCTCCCCTGCTTCCCGCGAACATTTAATTCGCGGGAAGCCTGAAGCAGGTAAGGGGGGCGTGTGGGGGGAGGAGGCGCGGCCCAGGCTGGGTCGGCTCGGGCCCTGGGGTGCCGGCCCCTGGCC